>NC_139144.1:34976230-35543224 GCF_964270905.1 Leucopleurus acutus | reverse complement strand
CTTGTGTTTCCTTTGAGCTCTTTGAAATAATGTATAAATCAGAACCAGTTGAATTAAGCAGGTGATGCACAGCACTCGAATACACTGATCAATGGTACCTACACTGTAATTTATGGGAAAATGCTTTTGAACTCAGATATTATCATGACCATTTTTAATACACACTGCAGTTCAATACATGTGTAAGATATCTCCTTTAAAAATAAAACAAATTTACATTGTCTACTTTTCTCCACATTATCAACCTTAGTGGACAGACTCTTGACCATTCCTGGTAAGAGGCATTAGACATCATTTCAGTTGTGCAAATCTGATGATATTTCTTATAATGTTTAACAGTATCTTGATGGAAAGGGAAAAAGGATTTAAGGTGTTTAAAATAAAGAAATTCAAATACTTTTTATGTAGACTCCCTCTTATCTTTGGGTTGCCCAGTTCAAAATCCAAAGACTGTGTATATATGTGAGTGTATGAATTTAGAACTAAAAAAAAAAATTCCCAATGAAAGTATAGAATTAAAAATAACTGAAAACAGTTTATGCACTGCTGCCTGTTTCTATACCTATTCTTAAAAACCCTTACTAGTTTTTCATATTTGCCTTTTGCCCTTTAAAGGACTCAGATTCATAATATACAAAGAAGTTTATGTGATATATAGAGCAGAGCCATAAACCATATTTTATGCATAACAGTGATTAAATGCACGGTTGATATATTTCACTAAGATGGAAACCATGTCGAAAGGCTTACATTTTGATAACTTTCCTTTTGGGGGACATTTCTAAATTATTTAAGTTGAAGAGTAAAATGACTTGTTTGTGAATTTACATGCTCTTTTTAATCATCCTTAGGTAATGCTGATATGGCAAAGATGCTAAATTACAGGCAGCAGTGGGAATCTGCTGGGTGAAAAAGCACAGAATCGTTTTGTATATGAGTCCATGAGGAATATTCTGTTCAAGGAGTGGAGACATAAGAAAATTACCTAACTCATGAACCACACATTAAGAGCGTAGTCAGCTGTTGTGAATGCGTATCCAACAACAAACCATTATGTATCTTTGGTTTAATTATATGTGCTTATTACACACCTGTACTGGAGAGTAGAGGCTGCTATTTGCATCACTTATGGTTTTCTCTATCAAAACAGTATTTGAATTACGAAGCTTATAAGGTTATATATGATTTCTCTGGCTTGAGTGTGTGTCCCTTCATTTTGTGGACAGCCCAAACAAGATGAGGGAAACAAATGAGGAAATATTTTAATCATGTTAGTAAAGAATTTCTAAATTTAGAAATGTAGGGAATTTATAGATATGAACAAATATCAGCAAAATTACCAAGCTTTTGTAAATCAACTTGATGTTTCAGGAGAGAGTATAAAAGTTAGATAAATTCAGCATTTAATTTTTTCTCTAGAGTTCCGTCTTAAAAGGTATTAATTATTATGATGATGATGGGTTATTTACAGAGTGCTTCAAAATAGGGACAAATGTTAAACTACCAAATAATTTATGATTTACAGTTTTTACAACTCAGAGTGAATAAACAATCTAGGCAAAATTGTTCTGTATATTGAAGAGCATTTACTAACTACCTGGAAGTTTTAAAACATTTATTATGTAGCAAGTACATTTTAAAAGTAAAATTTGTATAGTATTAAAAACAACCTCAAAAGTGTCTCTAAAGAGAATTTTATGGAACATTTCATTTATATACATCATCAAAACTTGTTATTTTTATAAATCAGATTCCCCTAAGATTTTGGTATATACTTGTTTTAAAAGCATCTCAGATTCACTGTCTCATCCTTTTACTTCACCACTGTCTATACTTAAATTAATCTAACTATGTCTATCCTTTACTCCTGTTTTCCTTCCTTTCCAAAGGGGAAAAGTGAGGTTACACTAAGGAAGATAACACATGTTCTGATGAACTTAATCCTATTATCATAACAAAAATAGCACCATTTCAGAGGAATAAACAACAAATGGTACCCAATGCCTAGAGAAAATTAAAATTCTATTTGGGATTCCCGCAGGATCTAGTACCAGTCTCACAGTTGAAGTTTGATAGTTTCTCAGGAAGACAAAGCTTAGGAAAAATAAGGGTTTGAATCCATGAAAAATATGGTAATAATAGCAAAAGGAGAAGGGCTCAATATTATTGATTTATAGTAACCACAAGAAAGGAGCAGATGGTAGTTTGGAAAAAATATATGTAGTCATTTTAGTAGATACCTCTTAATATGAAATATGAATTGTATTTCTTACAACCACAGAAAATCTACAAATCTCTAGAAATTCCAACAAGTTTCTAGAAATATAACTAACTCTCTAGTAATTTTTATCTTAGAATAAAGCTTAGGGTCAAATATAAAGATAAGCAAAATTTTCCCAGCTCTGCTAATAATGTCATATGTTAAAGGTTCTGTAACCCCTTCATTCACAAAAACCAGAGACACTAAAATAAATACGGTCATTTTTTTTACATTACATGATAACTTCCTAAACTAATTTAGACTTATATTATTAATTTTTAGATAGAGATGATTTTTCAACTAAAAATACTTATTTTTGTCCAACAATTGCAGCAACATTTTCTCAGGAATTGCTTTTAGGGTGAAACCATCTGAGGTGACTAGAACAATGAAGTAATTTTTTAGAATGTAGATTATCTCCACAATGTCTATTACATATTTTTTGCAACTCAGCAAATTATTTCATTTCTCTCTCCCTAGTATGGAAATTTAATCTAAGTATTTATTTCATTTTCGGTAACCTATTTGAAGAAAGACTAACTACCCTTCAGTATACAGTATTACATTATGCATTCAAAACTGATACTATAAATTATACAATCTAACAAAAAAATTATTAATGGTTTACGTGGGGGCCAGCCACCATGAAACCTCAACTGACAGCAATAGAAGTAATTTTCTCTGTCGCCCATCAGGGAAAGGAAAGGAGCCCAGAGTGTCTGTGTTTAAACAGATCCACCGCATGTATTCTCTTTCACACAAGTTGCTGTTTATAAAGGGAAACGACAGTAAGGGCCCGGAGTAAACTTCAAGTCTAAACCATAGACCACCTTTAAACATCAGTAAACAGGTACTTTAAAGCTACAGCTCGGTACTTCAATACTTTTCTTTTAAGGTCCTTTTAATATGCAATTCGTGACCTCAGAATAAGGAGAGAATTGTCATTTTACTGCATTTTATTGATGACAGAATTTGCCAGCTGTTTTTCTCTGCTACTCTTCTCTGCTATTGTAGTGCTCTCCCCCCACCAGTGAAGTATTTTATCATGATTAAAATCAGTGAATGTAGATTCTATGAGCCTTTTCAGCCACTTTAATATCACCTGAATTAGGGAAGGGATCCTGTAAACCCTGGGGTGAATCCTTCTGAAATTGTGTTGAAGAAAATGGATGCCTCCACCAGACACAAGGAGAGAATAAGGGAGAACCCCGGCCAGAGTCATTCAGAGGCATCCCAGGTCAACACGGAAGTCCCAGAGGAGGGGGGGAACCACGAACTTGTTGGGCCATACATCCATGTATTTGTGTGATTTATTTTCCCCCCAGAAGCACTTTTCAACTCTAGGTTCAAGGGGCTGATTAGGTTTTTGCAAAAGTGGTAAAACAGAACAAAGTCTGCTGCGATGGGCATGGGGCCTGGGCTGGGGAGAAGAGTGGAGCGTTTGTGATAGGTCCCAAGATGGAGGCTGGAGAAGCAAAGCCATTAAGGAGACTCACTGAGAGAACACAGGTCCACCCTCCCCTTACATCATGCCCCCTCGTAATGACAGTTGTCATAATCCAGCATTTCATGTCAAACAGTGTGAATCTTGGGGAAAATGTGGTTCAATTTGCAGAGTTTTATAGAAAGTTTTTAATTTCTAAAAATATTTTATATAAAAATTACAGGAAAAATTAATCATGAGGTATTCAGTATGAAGGCAAACCTTAATGTAATTTAATATATGATGATTTTTTAATATAATTTCTTGGATTTGTGCTCACAGCAATTATACTACGTTCCAGTCTCAGAAAAAACAGATTTTATCCTAAAACATCCTGCCTGAAAAGAAGCTGAACCTTTTCACACCCTGTTTTCCAAATAGACTCTGTCCCAATTCTACTAAAATAGTAGAGTAACTCACATTTGTTTTGCTTCATTTTTATGTATTTCTTATACTAAAAATGAAATCTCATTCACTATGGGATACTTTTCTTTCTGTTTTTCATCCTTAAATTAATACCTGATGACAATACTCTTAGGACTCAGGAATCTGCTCTCTGCCTCTTCTGTTTCCCAGGTTTAATTTGACGCTGGCTTAGGGTCTTTCCACAGTGTGCTGAAGGAAAGGATTTGTTTTGTTTTGCTCTGAGAATTCAGTAGTTTTGGTATGAGGCAGAGGACTTCAGGTGGGATCTCTGTATCATTAATGAAAATGAAACCGCTTTGCAGTTTTAATTTTCTCATAATGCTGCTAGTTATGAATGAGATGAATTATTATACACTGGATGACGTAATATTCATTGTCGTTGGTTGGACTGTGCCCCCAAAAAAGATACGTTCAAGTCCTAATTCCAGATATTTCTGAATCTGATGTTACTTATAAACAGGGTCTTCACCGCTGTATTCTAGTTAAGATGAAATCATAGTGGGTTGAGTTGGGCCCTAAATCCAACAACTGGTGTCTTTTTTTTTTTTTTCCTAGGAATTTTTAAATTGAAGTATAGTTGATTTACAGTGTGGTGTTAATTTCTGCTGTACAGCAAAGTGATTCAGTTATACATATAATATACTTTTTATATTCTTTTCCATTACGGTTTATCACAGGATATTAAATATAGTTCCCTGTCCTGTACAGTAGCACCTTGTCTTTTATCCATTCTATATATATACTAGTTTGCATCTGCTAACCCCAAACTCCCACTTCATCCCTCCCCCACCCCCCTCCCCCTTGGCAACCACAAATCTGTTCTCTATGCCTGTGAGTCTGTTTCTGTTTTGTAGATAAGTTCATTTGTGTCATATTGTAGATTCCACATATAAGTGATACCGTATGGTATTTGTCTTTCTCTTTCTGATTTACTTCACTTAGTATGATAATCTCTAGGTCCATCCATGTTGCTGCAGATGGCATTATTTCATTCTTTTTTACGGCTAATATTCCATCATATATATGTACCACATCTTCTTTATCCATTCATTTGTTGATGGACATTTAGATTGTTCCCATGTCTTGGCTATTGTGAATAGTGCTTCTATTAACATAGGGGTGCATGTATCTTTTTGAATTATAGTTTTGTCTGGATATATGCCCAGGAGTCGGATTGCTGGATCATATGTAAGTTCTATTTTTAGTGTTTTGAGGAACCTCCATACTGATCTCCACAGTGACTGCACCAACTTACATTCCCACCAACAGTGTAGGAGGGTTCCCTTTTTTCCACACCCTCTCCAGCATTTGTTATTCAACAACTGGTGTCTTTATAAGAGAAAGGAGAGGGAGATTTGAATACAGAGACCTGAGGACACACACAAGGAAGAATGCCATGTGACAGCTGAGGCAGAGATGGGAGTGATGCAGCTACAAGCTAAGGAACACCAAGGACTGCTGGCCACCACCAGAACTTAGGACAAAGGCATGGAACAGAGTCTCCCCTCAGAGCTTCCAGAAGGAACCAGTCTTGTTGACACTTTGATTTTGGACTTCCACCCAGTTTATTGATAATATGTTATCGCAGCCCTAGGATATAAATACCTGCAGTATATATAAGTCTGTGAAATAAGCACACTTCAGATTGTTTTCTGGCATAAAAATGTCAACATAAGCCAGGACTTATGTCTCCAGAAACACAGGTGGAAAACCCCTACTTGGGTATCTGGTGACTTCTTTTTGATTATCAAACATCTAAAGACATTGACTTACCTTTCCTCATAATATACTTTCATTCTCATCATTGCCTAAAATTACTAATAGCTTGCAAGGAAATATTAGGCTGAAAATTGGAAGCCAGAATTGTTTGTTATGGAATTTGTGGTTTCAGAGGAAAACGTTCATCTCAAGATAGAGGCTGTGACTTTTCCATTTCCAGGTGATTCCAGATTAATTTCCATTGTGAGTGGAAATTGTTTTTTGTATTAAAAATGAACATGTTGCTCATTCAGTGATGTGAATATATTCGAAATTTTAAAGGTACACCCATGTGCATATACACACTCACAGGAAAAAATATTTATCTGGCTGTACGTATACCAAAATGATATTAGAATTGGGAGCTTTCAATTTTTTTTCTTTTTGATTGTATACATTTCCTACTTTTTCTACAGTGATTATGAATTCTTTATATAATAAAACAGATAGAAATTAATAGGGAGTTTGCCTAGTGCATGGCATGAGATTCGCATTTTCATAGGTCAGATGTTTCCCTGACTTTACTATTGTGCCAAGGGAAATAAGATAATGAACTTCCAGTCTCCTTGCCTTGGAGTTCTTTTCCTTTTCACACACACACACACACACACACACACACACACACACACACACACACACACACACACTAATCCGCCTAATAGAGGAGTGTTAGCTTTTTCAGCAATGAGATGTAAAAGACACATAAATCATGGATGTATCTGACATTTAACCAATTTA
The DNA here is from genome assembly GCF_964270905.1 of Leucopleurus acutus. NCBI lineage: Eukaryota > Metazoa > Chordata > Mammalia > Artiodactyla > Delphinidae > Leucopleurus > Leucopleurus acutus. Next base: position 35,536,559 of record NC_139144.1, on the reverse strand, counting down.
GATTCCTTTCACACAACTTTCGATTTCAAGTGTGTCTTTTGATTCTCCATTTAGAGAAAATAGCCTTGTATGCTGATCAGAGAATGTCTAACCAAGGCTCCCCTATCCCCACAGCTCCTAGAAGCCTATTCAGCCACAACAGAGTAAGATGTGAAAATGCAGCATACAACCCAAGGAGCCACACATGACGCCCTGAGACTAACCCTATTTTCTAGAAATACTCAGCATTGTATGGAATCTTGAGCATTAAAAAATATAAGAATATCCTGACTGTTTTACAGCACTACCAGTTGTTTTTTTAAAACCTGTGATATGTCTAGGCTTCCTATTAATCTAACAACAAACAATATGATTCAAACAGCCTGCAAGGCCCTATGGGATCCAGACCTGCCTCACCAGCCACATTCCCCCATGTTCCTTTGTTCTCGGCAGCCCAGGCCTCTTTTAGTCCCTCAAATGTGCCCTAATTCTTCTGCCACAAGGCATTTGAAAATACTGTTCCCTCTGCCTGAAGTTCCCTTCCCCCCACCTCTTTACCTAAATCACCCAGTTCATACTTCAGATGTCATCTGGGTCTTTGTTTCTTCAGGATACCCTTCCCGTACCCGCTAGACCACACCCACCACCCCAGCTTCTTGCTCTCACAGCAATCCTTTCCTTCCTAGCACGAAGGATGGAATTTTACGTTTATTAGTATGATTATTTTATTGATGCCTATTGCATCTTCTAGCATGTTCTATAAGGGCAGAGATGAAGCTGTTTGTTGGGTTCTTTTTCCTCATCACAGAAGCCCCTGCATTTGGACAGTGCCTGGCACATAGTTAGGCTCTAAACACATATTTATTGAATAAATATATGGATGAATGAATTGGAGATACAAACTTTAAAAATTCTTCAAAGCTCTCAGTTCTTGAAAACCTTCCCCTCTAAGTCCAGGAGACATGAAACTGTGCACTCAGCTAGACACAGATGGAAGAACTTTGAAAGCAGTGGAGTTCAGTGGCCATCCACAAAATGATGCTTAACCGTGGTGAACATTTTCCTTCTTTTTGAGGTACACTACTAGCTGTTCCCTCTCATGGATCCAGTCCCCAATATGACATTTCTACCATTTCTTCTTTACACATGTATGTTGTCTTACATTGGAATTATTCAACAGAGTTACAACTGGGGAATGTTCTTGATAAGACGGTGGGTCCCCATCCCTAACTTATATGCATTTTTTACCTGCCAACTATTCCCTGATATCCTGACCAAGGCTGCCAAGATGGCTCCTTTCCAGACTCACTTAGCACGCAGGGTTTCTAGACTCAGTTAACCCTGCTTTCCAATAAGACACGTGAGGCCGAGAAACTGAGACCAGTTCAAGGATTTTATTCTCTCTTCATTCCTTGCCAATTGCAAAGCCAAGTGTTCCTGAAACCTCCTGTCCTCTGCCTGGAAGTGGGAGTCTTCAGCCATGTGAACAGTCATGGGCATCAAAGTTCACATAGGACGCTTGACCATCTTGCTGAGTCTCAAAGGATTTTGCTCAAGACCTACAGCCAAGCTCCTGCTGTCACCGCTGGATAATCATTCCAAAGGAGGGGAAATTTTCCTCACCTCTCTTTTTGTCCAACCCAAGACAGGAATAAAGACCATGGTGATGGCCAAACACAATTTTCTTATGTCTCACTTGGAACATAGATGGACAAGTGTCTGCTTATTCTTTTATAGAAATCCAAAAAGCAAAAATGTGTGATATCAGGAAGAAGAGGGGCTTTTACTAGGGTGTTTAATGGTATTACACATTCTCTCTTCTCACAAATAGGCAAATCATAGTACAGAAGAGGCCTTAGGATACCCTGCTTGAGATCTTCGCTGTCTATTTATTGTAAACACTTCCTGTGAGAAGGAAAAATCATTATGTGGTAGTGTTGGCATATCAGGTCACATGTGGGTGTTTCTCCAAAGGTCTCCCACAGAATAGAGCCAACTAACTTTACTTTCAGCCACATTGCTACTTTTCAGTTTTGTGCTCATCTGTTTTTTTTTTTTTTTTTTTTTTTTTGCGGTACGTGGGCCTCTCACTGTTGTGGCCTCTCCCGTTGCGGAGCACAGGCTCCGGACGCGCAGGCTCAGCAGCCATGGCTCACGGGGCCAGCCGCTCCGCGGCATGTGGGATCTTCCTGGACCAGGCACGAACCCGCGTTCCCTGCATCGGCAGGCGGACTCCCAACCACCGCGCCACCAGGGAAGCCCTTGTGCTCATCTTAATCGTGCCCACTCAGTGGGTTGTTATAGTCTCATTCCCTGAAGGTCACTCACTGCTACCACCTCCAAAGCTGGCGCTGCACGAAACAGCAAAGAGGAAGACATCTGCCTGCACTGTCCCTTTCCCAGTTGATCACCACCTCAGCTACTTTAATTCCTCCCTACCAAACTTGCGACTTCCAAGAAAATGACTTTAGCATGCAGGTTTTGTGATGGCATTTTAGGCATCGTAAGGGGTGTGTATGGGCTGTAAGGCACAAGAGTCCTTTCTTACATCTCTGAGGTCTCCCTGTAAAGGCAGTTCCCGACCTTGCTTACCTGTAACACTTAGCGCCTTTACACACACCTTCCTGGTATAAGGCTTGACAAGAAAATTATAAAAATGGAGAACCTCCCATATATGTTTTAGAAATGAATTTGGAAACCCTTGAATCACTGGTCTTCCAAGATCTAGGGCTTTACCTCTCTCTGTTTTAAGGGGAGACTCTGTTTGGAAGTCTGATCAGGTTGCAATCTACAAAATCACAGCCCTGGAGAGAGCTCCCTATTTGATATTCATCCATAGAGACATGAGTATATTATTCCTTCCAAAGTCAGCTGCAATTGAAGCTCACTAAATTGACTCCACATCTTCCTATCTCAGGCAGTGACAGAGGAATAGCAAGTATTTTTTACTAAAATACTCATTTTTAACCAACACCTTTTTGAAGATTTCTCTATCATTGATACAGAGGACATGATCTTTACTTTATAGCAGATGGCAGAACACCAGCAAATCAGTGTTTGAGTGCAGGGCCTGTTGTCAGTGCCTCAAATGCTTATCTAGCTACTGTGTCCTTTTGTCAGCGATGTCATGCAGAGTTGAGGACAGAATTTATTGTAAATGTAAGGGGATTAATGTCAAAGGAAATTTTGCATGTGTGTGAGCCCAAGTATATATGTATGCATGCACTGAGGGTCAGGCATTGCACAGACATATCTGTCTTCACCCCGTGGTGCTCCATATTAATGATGGCTAAGGTAATCATGCTAATTGATATCTCACGTCATATAAAGATGTATTTCAACAGACAACTTATACCAATTCCCCTACTAATCCACCTACACTGAGGCAGATGACTGGTTTCTTTTTATTTGTTCACTCTATTTATCTTCATGGGGAGCCCCCGCCCCCCCCACCCCCCATCTTCCCACTCTGCTCTGCTCTCCTCTAGCAGAATTTTTTTGCACTGGGTTGTGTTGAGCATTAGGCAATTGCAATGATGAATGGATAGAAAATTCAAGGAAAGCAAGCAAGGGAAAATGTGGAAATCGGGTAGTCAGACACTTAATCAAGTTGGTTTTACTTGGTTCCTGTGAATGAAGCACCTCTTCAGCAAGTGCTACATTCCCAAAGATTCCTTTTGTCACACCTCAAAATGTTGGTTATCATTTATTGAATGATTGCAACGTGACAGGCACTGTGCTAAGATCTGTGTGTGCGCTATGTCAATTAATCCTCATGCCAGTCCTCTGAGGTATTGCTGGTATTATCCCCTTTCTACAGCTGCAAACACTGGTTCAGAGAGGCTAACTCATCCAAGGTCAGATGGCTACTAGATGATGGGTGGAGGCAGGATATGAACGTGACAGTGTGGTACAGAGCCTGTGCACTTAATAAGGACTTCTCTGCTCCATTTATTTTTAGCCTTGGAATTCCCAAGTATTGTGTAGGTTTTAATAACCTATCATGAAGAGGTAATAGAGAGCCAACAATAAAAGACATATATAAAGAGGAAGCTCTGAAGACAAATGGATTTTCTACAATTATATCAGCAAAATGTGATGCTCTGAAATGTGACTCTTTGTTCTTACCCCTTATTTGAACCTCCTTTTACCCGTGGAATCACAAAATGGGACTTCCAGAGCTCAGCGTCAATCCTATATCCCCTGCCCTTCACCCCCTGTGGGCTGCCCAAGCAGCCAAGATCTAATCATTCCACAAATATGCTGTAAATTGTCTTCAGATGTGGAGGTTGCCTAGGAGCTCAAGTAGAACATTTTAAAATCCCAACTCCTAAATGGTACTAAGTTTTTACCAGAATGCAGTTTGACCGTCCCTGTGCCCCCCCAATTTATTCTGAAGTCTACAAATGCCCAATATCATCCCCTTGTAAGAACAGGGACTTCAAAGAATCACTCAGCTGATTTTACTACCACACGGCCCATTAAATCCCCCTGACACTTGTTGAACTTAAACAACCCAGAGTGAGAGAAAATAGCCATTCTGGATGATATTTGTTTGATCAGGCTGTGAAAAACTGAATCACTCAGTCAAGCCTGCATGTTTAAGGGGGCAGCTCAATTGACCGACAGCAGACTTGCCGTGTGAGCTGGCATACGTAAGTGGAGCTGACTAACAAAATGACTATTGATCATATAGATGATAAGTTTTCATCTGCTTGCAGCCTGGAGAAACAATGAAAAAAATTATCTGCTCATACGTGATACCCAGGTGGGGTAAGGACTGGAAACCGAATGTTTGGAGGTCTATGTTTATGAGGGCGCTCCTTCATTTTCTCGTATTTTGGGAGATTCTGTTTTGCGGGAATCGTTTTCACCTATTCAAATACAGATGTTAAGAAGAGAGATCAGAGCCCCCTTTAGAAAGTTACATTTAGAATATTTTATCAAGGTCCATCTTGCATTGCCCAGACTGGCTTCTTGCTGAACCCTTATTTTGTCTCCACCTCCTTCTTAGTTAAAATTCTGCTCTTTGAACCCATCTCCAAGTTGAAACCTTCTTGGCAAAATAATATAAGCCTGCATCTGCAGCTAGATGGACCTTTCAAGCCCTCCCAAGGTGAGAAAATGTTATTTTTCCCTTTTATGTGTTGTGGTTCATTGGATAGTATTTGTCATCTTGTCATATAACAGAAATGCCATTCACCATGTTGAAATACACCCTTAAGCAGCAGTGTCTATGGATATGAGAGCATCTCCGGTCTGTGGCCCTCATCAGCCCCTCCAAGCACCCCCCGGCTTATATATTCCCAATGAAAAGATTCTCCTTAAACTGTACCATTTCATTCTGATTCATCACAAGGGTCAGGTCCACACCAGAACAATCTTTCTTTTGGAGATGCAAAGGGATAATTGGATTGCATGTGAATGCCTTTTACCATATTTTACACTGACACTTGAAAAGACATGAAAAATTTGCTGAATATTCTTTAAGATACACACACGCATGTGCGCCCACACACACACACACACACACACACACACACACACACACGCACACACGCTCCATTCTGGTGGGGGAGACAGTTTTGTTGTTTACCATGAGGACAGCTATAGTGGAATCATTGTGGTAATATATAGTCAAGGAATTCCTTAAGGTGCAAATTGACAGCCCTGAGGGAAATAGTTTAGGCTCCCCTTTTGGGAAAACCACCTCTCTGCTCTTAGCTCTGCAGAGACTCAGGGAAGCTGCTAGTAGGGGGCATTTGTACTCATTCCATCAAGCCTACCCCCATTGCCATTGCCCCTTGGGCTACACAGAGTCCTTTAAAATTTCTTCTTACTTCAAGCCACACAGTGAAACTCACTTTATCCGTTCTCTACTATTATCTCTCTCTCTCTACCTTTTTTTTTTTTTTTTTTTTTGGTTGTTAGGGAAAATACACAGGATGATTTTCCCACTGATGTATTCGAGGCAGGATTATCCTGGAGTCAAATCTCCAAGAGAGATAGTTCTGCCCGTTGACAAATAGACATTCCCAGGCAGTTTCGGAAAAAACTCTTTCACAAATGATCTTGGAATCTTTCTGGAGAAAATGTACCCAAGAACACAAAACCAGAAATGTATAAAATCTTATAGAGGTTAATGATCCAATCAGTGGATTTTTGTGATATTTCTGATTTTTAATTTATTGTCAGTTCACTACCCCTATCCCAAAGAGAACACTAAGTTAAAAGAAAAAACCCTCAAAAGCCCTTCCTAGATGGGGGTGGGGGAAAGGGGGAAGGGAGGTCTAAGAGGGAGGGGATATAGGTATACATATAGCTGATTCACTTCATTGTACAGCAGAAACTAACACAACATTGTAAAGTAATTTTACTCCATTAAAAAAAAAAAGAAAAAAAAAGGTTTAGGAGAGGCCATTTCAGCTGTTATTTAGTATGATTTGGAAAGAATCTCCTGTAGACAAAAAATAAGAATTCTCAAATATACAAAAGATATGCTCTCATTGTCATGATCAAAGTATATGGACTTTGGCTGGAGAAAATGGACACCTGGCTCTCAATTTATTTAAAGCCAAAAAATTATTTTTGTAATACCCTCCGCAGTTTTAATTTATTTATATTTAATAACTCAACTCATTTAGTTGCTTTGTGTTTGTTTATTTATTTTTAAATATTTTCTTTATTTTTTTGTCTGCATTGGGTCTTAGTTGTGGCACGTGGGGTCTTCACTGAGGCGTGCAGGATCTTCTGTTGCTGCACGGGCTTCTCTCTAGTTGTGGTGCTAGGGCTCCAGAGCACGCGGGCTCCGTAGTTTGTGGCACGCGGGCTCTCGTGTTGAGGCGCGTGAGCTCAGTAGTTGTGGCACATGGGCTTAGTTGTCCCGCAGCATGTGGGATCTTAGTTCCCCAACCAGAGATCGAACCCGTGTCCCCTGCATTGGAAGGCAGATTCTTTACCACTGGGCCACCAGGGAAGTCCCACTTTATGTTTATTTAGGCAACAATATTTTAGAGAACACACCAAGAAGTAGCAGTGCTCAAAGCAAAGCATTCTGAATACTTTATTGAGTTGGTGTAATTGAGACAGTTGAGTATTTGAGTACACCTACCTTAAAGATTTCCATGCTAAAATTGTTGCAGCCAAGGTCTAGAAGTAGAACTTAGGGGCTTTAGTCTCCACTTGTCTGTGAATTAAGGCAGATGTAAATTATTTTCTGAGAAGAAGCTTCCTTCTGCTCTTTAGTAATGCCTTGACTTCTAGTAATCCTCTGCATGAAAATAGAACAGTTTTATGTGCTTTCTTTTTCAGTCATGTGTTTTCTGCTAGGCTCCAGCAATTTCACAAGGGGGTGATAACCCTACTTCTGGTTTGACATTTTATTAAGGTATAGTTCTAAATCAAACGGAAAACAGAAAACAATCACACTCCAGATAATTGACAAAGAGAACAATTTCAAAATCAAGTTGTCCAAAACACAGCAAAAGCTTAGCTGAAGGAAGCAAAGTTTATGGAGGATCACTTAAAGAATATGAATGAAATCCACATACACCTGGACACACTCTAAATACCTTCATACTTGAATTTCATTTGGGGTAAAGCCATTGGCCCATGTCATTAGCCATATGAAACTGGTCATGTATCTTTCTTCTAAGTAATATTGAGGACATTGATCATTATGGTGCAGAGAATCCCATGTATATGAGACCTCAAGGACAGTTTCTTCCTCATCTTAGCATCTGGAAGAACTGAGCTTCTCCTAACAATTGCTCGTTGTTATTATGGATTTGTCTTAAGGGTACTGTGGTTGGTGTTTGTTGCTTACAAGCATGGCCCATATAGCTGTCCACAACTACCAAAGAGTGTGGGCCTTCATGCTAGGCATTTTATATTGCTTTATCCCTAGATCTATTTAAAGTCTTTCCCCTTATTTTTCCTTTTTCTGCTTCTAGTTGATATTCATTTGCTGCATTTCAGTAATCTGGCAAACCATTTTGTGAAAAAGAAGGTTAATAAATATTGCTACTTAAGGGAAAGGGGATATTACCCCAAAGCCTCAGAAGAAGAGCCTGACTTATCCTACAATAACCTGGTAAAAATGAGAAAAGATTTCTGCTTGGTCTCTCAACGATTCAAAAAGAAAAAGAGAGTTTTTGCAAAAAGAGCAGGCAACCATAGAAAAAAATCAAGCTGAGATAAAGTCAGAGGCACAAATATAGCTAAAATAAGAAAATAGTGCAAGAAAAGAATGTAATGAAAAATGTAAATTTGCTTTGATATTGATTATAGACAGCGTAAATGATTTGCAAATTCATATCTGTACTGTGAAGGATACATGAGATACCCTCTCAGAAGCAGAATCAAAAAATGCAAAGAGGTAAAAGAGGGGAGAAAAAAATATGGAAGGCACAAATTTGAAGTCAGACTTAGATATTAATTTTCCAAATTCAGAAACCAGAGTAATATGAATGAAGTGATAGTCAAGGATCTAATAGACAAAACTTTCCTGAATGAAGAAAAATCGCAACACAAAGTGACTTACCAGGGTCCAGGCAAAATTAATAAAAAGAACCTACATCTAAATAAACAGTAATAATTTTTAAAACTTCAAATCAGAAACAAGGGGTGAAATTGTATAATCACTTTTCAGAAAGACACAGCAATAGGAATGCTCAAATTTCTCTTTTTCAACTCTAATAAAAGAAAAACTAAACAGTGATATCTATAAAATTTTAAGGCATAAAAAGGTTGAGAAGCAAGAATTCCGTATAAAAGCTGGCTGATATACCTATGCCAAGACTCTCAGTCAGACAAGGAGTAAAGGATATATCACCATGTGTCCTTCCCAAGAAGAATACTTGAAGGTAGATCCAGCTGACCAAAAGAAAAGTGAAAAACAACACAGGAACACAGCATCAAGTGTCAAAAAACTGGTAGGGTTCCTGGAAACCAATGTAAAACTTAGAGAATTAAACTATTGTGGATATAATCACAGAATTAAATGAGAAATCCTAAAACTATTGTTGAAAAAGTAGATTCAAGTGTTAAAAAATGATATATAAATGTAAGCCAGATCTATAACCCTAAATGAGATAAAAACTTGCAGTAAAGACAGACCATGGAAATTTAAGGGGCCACTAAATTCTTGGCCATATATTATATAAGGGAGTAGAATCAAAATTTATTTTTTATGACCTCAAGAATTAAAGAAATATAGATAACTTTAATATATCTAGATCACTATAGAGTTAATTCAAAATTCCCCCACTCCCAATAACTGTGAAAAACACCAATAGAGGAATAATTGTATAACCAGCAGAAGAGAGAAAACAAACATAACAGTATCATCAGGAAGCTTAAAATAAGACCACAGAACTTTTCTGAATTCATTTATTAGCTCTAACTTTGTGTGTGTGTCATCTTTGGTGTTTTCTAGATACAAGGTCATGTCAGCTGTGAATAAGAATAGTTTTGTTTCATACTTTCTAAATTTGAATGCCTTTTATTTCGTTTTCTTGCCTGCTTGCTCTGGCTAGAACTTCTAATATAATGTTGACTGGAAGTGACAAAAGTAGGCATCGTTCCTGGTTGGGAGGCAGGGTGCGCTTTCTGTCTTTTGCCACTGAGTGTGTTGTTAGCAGTCGATTTTTCATGTATGGCCTTTATCATGGTGAGAAAGTTTCCTTCTATTTCTAGTTTATTAAGTGCTTTTGTCATGAAAGGATGTTGAATTCTGTCAAATTCTTTTATTGCATCAATTGAGATGATTTTGTTTTTTTTTCCTTCATTCTGTTGATGTGCTATATTACATTGATTAATTTTTGCCTGTTGACCCATTCTCAAATTCCAGGAACAGGTCCCACTTGGTCATGGTGTGTAACCCTTATAATGTGCTGCTTTGGTTTGCTAGTATTTTGTTCTGGATTTTTAGGTCAATATTCGTAAAAGATATTTACAATTTTCTTGTAGTGTCTTTGTCTGGCTTTGGTATCAGTGTAAAAGTTTCAAAGTATATTTTGGATGCAAATTCGTTTTCAGATCTATAAAAAAAATAAGACCACAGAAAATAAGCATGCCAGTTATGACAATACACACTAGTAAGTTACCATCTCCCCATAACCCTCTACTCTAAGCCCCATGCAAAGAAACCAAAAACAGCATATGGTCCTTACAGACAACCTAATATAGAAAGAGGGTTTTTAAATTTGTTTTGCTTTATTTTTAGGTACCTAAATTCACAATTTTAAATATAAACACTGTGGTAGATTGAAGATGGCCACATATTCTTTGTCACTTTCCCCCACCCAAGAGGTGGAGTCTGTTTCCCCAACTTTTATATTGAGCTCACCCTGTGACTTACTTTGACCAATAAAAAGCAGCAGAAGGTCTGTTTTGGACCTTGGACTGAAGAAGCCTGGCAGTCTGGACTTTTGCTCTCTTAGAACCCAGGCACCATGCTGGAAGGAAGCCCAAGTTATCTTGCTCGAGGCCACAGTAAATTTTGCCACAATATATTTTACCCCAATAAAAAAGAATATATATTGAAAGGATAAATGTATGTTCCAAAAAATCACTTCATGTTACTTTATCTTGCCTTATCATAGTTACTTTTAGTATAAATAAGGAATCTTTCTTCTTACAGTTTACTCAATATATATATTTTTTAAATCCAGAGTTTTTGGAGGGCTTCCAAATGAAAAGCTTTTTCTAGCAGTAATGCCCTCAGACTTCAGTGCCCTCAGACTGAGGACCAGTGAAGTTTCTTTGAATTGTGCTCGTCAGACGTAAACTGAGGGGTGGTAGCCAATTCCACACAAGCAATGTTTTCTACTGAGGAAATACTCTTCTTTGTAGAAGTTCTAGTTAATCAGCAAAACAACCTGATTTTTACCATAGTCTCAATTTATTATGCTGGTTGTCCCCTCCTAACCCAAATTATATAGTTAACGTCTAAAGTATAGTTTCCATTTCTGAAGTAAATAGATTTCAAGGGGGACTAAGTATATGATTCTTGCTGCATTTTTCTTATAGTCCATCTTCACTCGGACATTTTGCTTGCTGGAATCTCCTGTATGGATCCTGCTTCTCTCTCATACTCATCTTTTCTCCCTTCTGCCTTTTGCCATATGTTCAGGAACACGGCTGCTTGAAGCTGTCCTCCACCCACACCCCTCACCTTGATATTTCTCATCTCTGTACCTTTTTAGGGTTGCATTCTCTCCCTTCAATTTTGCACACACACACACACACACACACACACAGAAGCCTGGCTAACTTGCACATTTCACTGAAACTCCCTTCAACTATCACCCCCTCACTATTACCCCCTCCTGGTAATTAATCTTCCTTGACCCTCTCCACTCCACCTCCTCTAGACTCACAAACCCAGGCATACTTCATGCTGAATTAGAGGACTTTCCTCTAGGCTCCTAAGGGGTTTTCTCTCTTATTACACTTCTTATATGGCATTACATTTATCTTTTTCTGTGTTCATTTCCCCCCAACCTCCCTCTTACTAACCTGTAAATTCTTGAAGGACGGAAACTGTATCTCGTTTACTTTTGGGTCTCCCAGCACCTAGCAAGGAGACCAGTGAGTGGTGACTGATTGACCAGATAAGTAAAATGAGTAAGTGAGTGAGTGAGTGAGTAGCTTGAACCCAATGATATTAGTCTGTGCAAACAGTAGTGCAGAAAATGACATGGTCCCTTCCTCTAGTACATTAATAACCCACTTGTCAGTCAGTTGATAGTGTATGGATCCTTTACATTTCTTATTGTTCTCTCACCAATAGCTACATAAAAATCCTTGGAATGTTCGGCCACAGTTGTAGAATTTGTATCTGTTACTATGACACTTCTGTTTTATTTCAGAATCTACTTCATTAAGTCCAAAATGAGTTAGTTTCAATACACAGTTTCCAGCTGAATGTTGCTCTAATAACAAAATTCATCAGACAGAGACATCCTTCAAAGGTACAAAGAGTTAACTGTGTAATTTTCTTAATAAGATGGAGAAGGCAGTGCATCATTTTTTCTAACTATGGCATGCTCTGTGACACCATGTAATTTTTGGGGTATCTATACTTTGCTTGGAGAAGAAAAAACAATACCTAGTTTCTTTTTAAGACTCTTTTTGCTGCCAAGAAAAAAAATCATTTGCTCTGTCACAATTATGGCAATAAATCTTACAGTGAAGACATTTAATGATGGCTACAAAGCTTCCTTTATTTTACCTTACAGAGACAGGCTTTAAACTTAACTAACTTGGCATGTCAGGAAAAGCAAAAATGAATGTGTTTTAGTTTTACAAATGCCTGTTTGAGAAATATGTTGTTAAAAAAAAATACTTTTCTGGCCCCAAGTTTGCATGGGCTAGGATACGACTTCTGCCTTCTGTATATAATAAGTTTAATTACATTCAGAAGTGAAAGATTTAGACTTTTAGTTCTTGGGATATTGAAGTCATGGAAAAAGTTCGTTTAACTCGGTTGTTTTGGACTTATTTGTATCTTGAAGTTCCATTGGCTTTTAAATTTTTAAATTCATTTTAAATAGGGAATAGATGCTCAGAGTATAAAATTCAAAATGTCCCAAAGAGAATGTAATGAAATTCCCCTCCCACCCTGGGCTCCCTGCCTTACTTAACACCTTCCCCAAATCCATCCACTTATACCAGCTTCTTTTATATCATTTCAGAAGTGTTATATGCAAAGCAAATATAAACATGCAGTTTTCTTACTTAACAAATCTTTGAGATCATTCCATATCAATACGTATTGCATTTGTTTTAACAGCTGCATAGAATTCCATCAGATGGACAAAGCATAATTTATAATCAGTTGCCTATTGATAAATGTTATTACAAATGACATCTCAGTACTTATCATTGGAACATGTGTCTTTCCACGTATGCGAAATTATACATGTAGCTTAAATTCATAGAAAAGGAATTGCTAGGTGAGAGGTTACGTATGCTTGTATCTTAATAAATATTGCAACCCACTTTCCTTAGGCATTACACCAATTTATACCCCACGAACATAAGTGTGCCTGAACTTTCATATTCTCACCACAGAGTATATTCCCAAAACTGATTTTTGCCAAATGTAGAAGTTACGGAATGTTCCCAGATATTATAAAATATGGGAGAACTCTTATTTTTTCAAGATAGTCATTTGAAAAACTTTTTAAAATGGGAACATTTTCTTATTTAGAACATTTGAGCTAAATTTGATGACTGAGATAATCTGAAATGGTTTAATACTCATCAAAAAAAGGAATTTTCAAATTTTCTTTGTAGAGAATTCACACATGAGGGATCTGAAATATAAAGCAAAACAGAGGAAAGAGGACTTTGAAGTCTTTCCCCGGCTTCCTTTCTTCCCAGCCAAATCCAAATCCTCTTCACACTGGCTTGTCTTTACTCATAGCTCTCCTACCTTTTCTCCACTTAATAAAGAGACAATTTAGCTGAAGTTTTCTTTTTTTCATAAGTGTGGTTGTTCAAGGTAGAGTGACTGGATAAAACCAAATGTCTTTGAAACTTAAGGACAAATTCAACTAATAAGAAACAGGACATTCATGCTTTCCTTTTAACCAGTTTACCAGATCATCTTCTATGCTAATTTTCTTTAGAGTTGAGTTTTTATTTATTTCCTTCTCTGCTTTCTTAGGAAAGAAACCTGTTCCCTGAATCTGCAGAGCTGACTTACATGCTCTTTTCTGAAGCAGAGCACAAATTAATGTAATCTTTTATTATATGCTTAGTCACCGTCACTGTGGTTAAGTACAGCATAGCACAGATGCAGTGTTTTTTAAAGACACACACAAACACACATGAACAGTGGTTTCTCTTTGAATATGGCAAGCTGTTCATTTTTTCACAACTGTAAAGAAGACAGTCAATTGTAACAAGTAAAATCCAAGTATCCATTTCATCTTCTCAAGTGAAAAGAGAGAGTAAAATTAAGTTAAAGCTAAAACTTCACTAAGATTCTTGTACTTGGCCATGCATCTATATCTGAGGAACATTTTAAAGACTATTTATGTTTGGCCATTCCAAAAATTGAAATACAAAATGGGGCACAGTGGGAGATCCAGCTCAGATAGTGTTACAAATTAATGCTTAAATATTATAGTTGGCCATAATAGGCTCTAAATTAAGGTTTACACTAAAACCAAAACAAAAAAATTAATTAAAAAGTAAAAAAAGCCAAGGAAAGTTTCAGTAGGTTTTTAGCACAAGTATCCCTTGATTTAAGCAAACTCAGTAGCAAAATCTTTAATAAAATTTATAAAGAAGTCAATTCGTTACACATAGCCTAAAGGACCAATTGCAAGTGCTGGTATTCTAGTTTTAGTTTTGCTATTGGTTAAAAATAATGTGTGCTGGGTGGTAAGCATATTGTGATGAAGTATACTATTACAGTTAGTTCTCTTAGATATATTTAATATTCTGTATACAAAAAAAGAGGCAAAGACTTTGGAGGGAACTGTTAGGCCAGAGTTGAGAGCAAAAGGAAGATTCCATTTATAAAACAGGCAAAACTTACAATACAGATAGAGCAGGAAAAATGCAATACAAAGCATGCCAAAGCACGATCCAAAAATGTGTTGGCAAGATTTCTGGAAGGAGGGTAGTGATGCAAGAGAAAGTTGAAGATACCAAACTGCCAAGAAAGAAAAAGGGCAAAGGGACATGTTGATAATGTGTGTTGCAATGTCAGGGCCCATAAATAGAGGGTGTTCCAAGAACATTTTTTAAATAATGCTCACAGCTCATCAAGGAGAGCTTATAGTTTGAATCTCTTTTTAGCTGGGGAATGACCTCTCAGTTCTAAAGCAGTGGTTCTTAAGTGTGGTCCCAGACCAGCATCATGGGCGTCCCTTTGGGGAACTTGTTAAAAATACAACACAGTGGGTTGAGGCCCAGAAATCTGCATTTTACAAGACTTGCAGGGATTCTGATGAAGGCTCAAGTCTGGAGCCCACTTTTCCATAGACTGAAGCTATTGTCGCAGAGGTTCACAAGAATCGGAATGCCTCAGATGAGCCCCCTTAGCTTCCCATAAACTCTGTCTCCATGACCTGGTGGCATAAGATTGTCTTTCTATATGGAGCAGGAAGAAACAAGCAGAGGAATATTCTCCATTCGTGGCATATCTTCAAAATCACAGTTCATAAATGAGTTTTGGTTTCTCACTGTCCCAGAAATCTGTTCTTTTTTATTGATTATTTTAATAGAAGTGAAAGGCTTTTTCTGCTATTTGAAAGGAATATTAACTATATCTATTTTCTCTTAATGATACTAGTGTGAGGCAAACTCTATAATGAACACAAATTCCATGTGGGAATCTTGGAAGATAGATGTTTTCTAGATGGCAAAGCATTTTGGAAGTACTCTATTTATATGCCATAGAGACCACCATGGTTTTCCTATTGTTAGCTCGTATAATCTTTACAATGATAGTTAATATTTATTGAGCATTTGCAGAGGCTAAGCATTGCATAGAGAAAAAACTTACTTAACCCTTAGGTTTATGAGGTAGGTGCTATTATAATTCTCATTTTATACATGGTGGAACTGTAACTTAAAGAGGTTAAGTAACTTGTCTAAGATCATCCAGTTAAAAAATGTGTGGAAGAGAGGACCTCACTAGATCTGATGCCAGATCTCGTGCCATTAAATTTCCGCAGTCTCTGCCTCCCTATGCCCTTTACCTGGATCCAGACAGTCCCCCAAGGTCTTCCTTCTTGATAGCTTCCACCACCCATTCTGTTCTGGGGTTTTGTTCACAACCAACGTCCACAAAGAGGTTGTGGTGTCTCACCATCCAAATAACCATTTTTCCCCATCTGTTCCTCTTCTTATACAGAACATAATTATGTAGGGCATATAGTTTTAAGGGCTTTATTGCTCTCATAATGAGAAGACCAGATATCTAAAACTAACAAACATGGGAAAAGTAGCCTTTAAAAATTATATATATTATTATATTTAATAAATAGATGTCATACTATATTCAGTAAAATAAATTCCTGTATTTAATTTTAAAATACGAATTTTAAAAATATATTACTAAGGTCTTAAAATCATGTTTTATCATCCCTGAATTCCTTACCATATTGTAAGATAAGTCCAAGGGAGTTTTTCTGGGTTTTGTGCATTTTGAGAGAAGGTGGGATGGAACAGGGGGAGGGGCAACAGGACCAGAGAAATAAGTAGGCATTCTCACATTGTAGCTTGTTCCCGGACTTCCTCACCATCCCTTTCTTCAGTATCACCACCAAGGCCTTCCTTCCTCTCAACTCCTCATCCAACTGCATCCCAATTCCTATCAATTGCATCTTCTAAGTAGCCCTGTATTTGGTGACTTCTTCCTGCTTCTGGTGCTACTGCCTTGAGTATCACCTGATGAAGTTTTTGACTTATTTACTGAAGGCAATAGAAATATACAGAAAGCATTTAAGGCAAGGAAGTGGCATAATCAGATATGAATTTTAGAGCCATCATTCAGACAAATATGCAGAAGACAGATCTGAAGGGAGAACAGGGGCAACGGGATGAATGAGATAGGCATGAATTAAAAGAAAGCATAAGAGCACTGAATATGGTGCCAACCTTCGTGTTGGTTTCTGTTCCTTCCCAGTTACAAGTTCATCTAATATTCATTGAGTAAATAGTTACTGAGCACTTACCAAATGAGAAATGTGTTGCTGGGCTATGGCAATACAACAGAGAAGAACACAGAACTCAAAAATACCTCCAGGTAGCTAATGCTTTGTGTTGTTGACTGCCATTACACCTTAACATGAATGAATGCTCTGAGAGACTATTTCAGTAAAGGAATGAAGAAAAAAGAGTATTCGTGTGTAGGTCACTGATTTGGGGATGAGGACACAGCACCAAGAGAGTAGAAGTAATGAAGACAAACTTCCCCTATCTTGTGGTCTTAACTAGGTCTTCCCCTAGATAGAAGGGAGATAATTGGCCATTGGTTACCATTAAATAGAGACATGTATTCAAATTTTTGAAGTGTGCTGTCATCCAGCCTAGAGTAAGCTCAAGAATGAATAGAATATAGGTCAGCTAAATGTGGATTTGAAAGAAGGAAGACTAAAAGCTTAGCTCTAAAGAAATGTAGGTAGAAGCCTAGGTGAAAGGCTTGTCACCTCCAGGAGGGTCATGAGGTCGTGATGCTTGGGGGTGGGTAGTTATCCATAGGGAATCCAAGGATTACATGGTTGAAGAATTGTGGAAGAAAAACAACCATGGTTAGGGTGCTGTGAACAGAGCATTGGGCTTGGAAGCAATGAACCGAAGTTTGATTCCCTGCCTTGTCCTGCACAAGCTGTATGATCTTGAGCACATGAGGCAATCCTTCTGAGCCTGCTTTCCTATCTTTAAAACGGATACAATAACACGTATCCTATTCATACCACAGCATAATGTGAGAAGTCAAGATTAGAGTGAGATGCTAATAAAATGCTATATTTTATTAGTTTTATCTTTATCTCATTATACTGTAAAACAAGGCACTTCAAATTATTTTTTAAGAGAAAGGATATCGACGTATGACTAGAGCGATAGATACACAATATACATAGAAGAAATTATTACTATTATCCACTACTGTGTGTGCTAAAAATAGGGACCATGTCTTAAATCAGTTTTGAATCCCAAGAGTCTGGCACATAATCAATGATCACTAAATGTTGGTTGGATGAATGAATGAAAGCCACACAAAACATGGAATGTTACTAATACTCCTAGGGCTGACTCTGGAGAAAGTATCAGTGGCCTTCCATATCTTTCTAGGGATGGAAAGATGGAGTCATAGAGTCTGTGTGACCTATTTTACAGTAGTTTAAAACTGGTAGGAAAACAAAAAAAAAAAACTGGTCGGGACTATACCTCAATCTTAATTTGCAGATTGCCCAGTTTCTTGCTACTCAAAGGATACTCCCAGAACAGTCCCAGTCTGCAAGCTGTTTGTTACTGGTCTGTGACAATGTAAGCAGAGAAATTGAGAGTAAGCATTTAGAAATGTTTACAGCAACTTGACAGTGTGATTTTACATCTATTGAATCTTTTAAAAAGTTGGCTTGTGTTTTTTGTCTTTTAAATTATTTTTTTATTGATTCATTTTATTGTATGTTGCAGAAGAATTGGTACATGGCAGAGTGGGGTGAGGGCAGAATAGTCCTTCACTACAGGTAGTCTGAGAAACAATGGTCTGGTTTATTACCCTAGTGCTATCACTAATCTCTCCTTTCAAAAACTATCCATGACAATATTTAAGATATTGTATCAACTCTATGTTTTTATGATTTCTGTAAATTAAAATTGGTTTAAGAGCAGAGCATCAGATTTTGGTTTAGATAATGACCATTATGCTTAGTCCAGGGGGACTAGGGAGCTGGTATCTCATGGTACCATGGAAAAGGTCCAGAAGAGCCAAAATTTTACCCCAGTTCTTCCACCTGCTAATATCCTGGCCTTGGGTGAGGACCAGCTCTCCGAGACTATTTTCCTACTAGTAAAATGGGCACAGTTATTTCTGTGTTAAAGGATTTTGAAGCATAAATGGCTCCACAGAGGTTGCTCAGCACAGGATCTGGCACAGAGGGGAAACTAATTTTTGGTGTTATGACAGTTGTTTTGGCAGATCCTCTGGGGAAGGGGATCAGATCATTGGCCTCTGATGGCAGAAAACAGCACAGATCCTATTAGACAGTTTAGGCTCAAATAGTTCTGACCGTGGCTGCTAGTGTAGACCGATGCTTCCAAGCTTTAATGGCATACGTAACACCTAGAAATCTTATTAAAGTGTAGTATTTAGTTGATCTGGGGCCCGAGAGTCTACGTTTCTAAATAGCTTCCGGGTGAAATGGATTCTGCTAGTCCAAAGACAATACTTAGGGTAGCAGGGCCCTATACTCATGTTCCAATTTTAGCAGGTTAAATACCCAGAGGGCATGCTAGAGCACACATTGCTGGGCCCTGTCCCAGACTTTCTCATCTAGTAGGTCTTGAGTGTGCCCTGAAAATATGCAACTCTAACAAGTAACACCAGCATTAGGTGATGCCGTAGTTAATGGCTGGGGAACCACACTTTGAGAACCGTTGCCCTGGACCTTGAGGCAGAAATCTTGGCTTTTTCATTGACCTTAAACAAATGACCTGACTTCCCTCAGTTTCCTCATTTATAAAATGAGAATAAACTGCATGATTTGTAAGTATCCTTCTAGTTCTAAAATCTGTCCATTCCTACTGGACTTTGTCTCAAAAGAAAGAAATATGCATTGGTAATTGTGAAATCACGTAAATACATTTTTAGCAATAGTGTTTCCTTCATTCAAAAATGACCATAGGGCTTCCCTGGTGGCGCAGTGGTTGAGAGTCCGCCTGCCGATGCAGGAGACACGGGTTAGTGCCCCGGTCCAGGAAGATCCCACATGCCAGCGGAGCGGCTGGGTCCGTGAGCCATGGCCGCTGAGCCTGCGCGTCCGGAGCCTGTGCTCTGCAACGGGAGAGGCCACAACAGTGAGAGGCCCGCGTACCGCAAAAAAAAAAAAAACAACAACATAATGACACAGATGTACTTATGAACACCTGTCATCAACTTTTTTGCCCTACTGGGATGTGGTAAGGCTAGTTGAGGACTGATTAAAAAAAAAAAAAAAAAGAACCATTGTTTTCAGAGCCTAGAAGACTTGATCCTTCTGCCTGCTGTCCTCAAGAAAAACCCAACAAAGAGCTCTTCTTTTTTGACTTGGAATATTCCAGGCTGGTCTTAATATTGTCATTTAGTGGCCAGAAACTATACTGAGCGCTTGATGTGGGTCATCTTATTTAGCCCTCATCACTACTGTAAGAGGTAGTTATTAATCTCTTCTTTCTAATTAGAAAACTAAGACTCAGAGATTTAAAGTAAGTTACCCAGGATTACACAGTGGTAGTGATGGAGCTAAAATTAATTCCCAACCAGAGAGATGGCAGAGACCACACTCTTAACCCCTGAGCTATAAGGATGTAGAACAGAGAAGAAGAGAAAAAAAAAAAGAAGAGAGGAGGAGGCTGTTTGATGCTTTCAAGGTTGCTTATCTGTTTCCCCAACCCTGTCAATCCCTAATAATGGAGAATAGTGACCGAGTCAAAAACTACACTGAGTTTAAAGATCCCAAACACAAAAGAGTACACATCTCTGATTTCAAGAACATTCTAAACTCATCTATGAGAACAGAAGTCAGAAGAGTGTTTAGCTCTGGGGGAGAATGGGGGAGTACGGAAAGAAGGGAACTTTCTAGGGTAATGAAAATATCTGGGTAGTGGTCACAAGCGTGTAGATATATGTACATATATATGTATATGCAAAAATTCACTAAGCTGCACATGTAAGATTTGTTCATTTTATTACATGTTAATTCTACCTCAATAGAAAAGGTACCTGCAAGTAAAATGCATACACAGACACATATACATATGCCTACATTTTCTATTCAGCCATGTATTAATGATTCCTCACTTAGCTTCTATAGGTCAGTCAGAATTACCACCCCATTTCACAGATAGATTAAGCAAGGTAGAGAGAGAAATCTATAGGGCATGACTGATTTTCTAGTTCACAGTACTCTTCATAACTTGATATTAATTACAGAGACAATGCGAGCTTTTATGCTTGTGGCTAGACACGTTTATAAAAAGGCAAAACTAGATGTAAAATGTATGGCCCCAAGCCATAAATTACACTCTTTTCACCAGTATGTGATTTTATGTAGTGTGTTCAGGATGATTCTAAAGGGATAGTTTTTTTCAGTGAACTGCTTTATTTGCTAATATTCAGTTCACCTGTACTTTTCTGGTCTTGGCTTGTGACACTATGTCTCTTTATTTCTTTGTAAGGTAATAGAAGATAATTCCCCGAGAATCCCATTTGCTATGTCCATCCAGTAAGGTCACTTAATTTAGTGTCCTCATTAAGTGCCACTCTAAAGTTTAATAATTTTGTTGGCACCAGCACTCTCCCATTTCTCCCCCAATGTATTTTGTGTAATTTATTCCTGTTACAACTCATCCCCCTTCATCTGCCCATAAACTGCAGTCATGATATTTCATGATATTGCCAGCACCATATAATTTACAAATGGCCTCGCCTACCTAAAGGTCTGTTTAGAGAGAAAGAATAAATTGTTGCCGAGAAAGCTCAGGGAAACAAGTGGAATCGGGAAGTTTCATTAGCGAGAGCTCAAAGAAACAGATTTTTATAGTGGTAGTTTCTTATTCTTAGACAAGGAGCAGACACTTGCGGGGGGGAAATAAAGCCGGCAGCTATTTTGTGTTCCTAATTAAATTGTTTGCCACCAGTAGCAAAATAGAATCTGCCACTATTAAACAGGCAACATCAAGGTGACTGGCACTGGCATCCTAAAAATATTTCAGTGCAAAGATTAGTAAGAGCGATTCTCAGAGAAAGGACTGCAAACCTAAACAAACAAACAGAAAAGAAATGAATATCTCTGAAGTACTTTTTGTGCATGAGAGGTCTGCCTTGAATGTTGAAGTGAACAAAAGCCTAGAATTCACGGGAGGCAACATTTCTAACCTGTCCCATTGTATCCAGGTGTCAGGGTGATTCTGAAGAGTGGGTAATTCTCTAAGCTACAGAACAGGAATCTACTTCTCTCCCCGCACCTGGATGTACAGTTCCTATTAAATGTAACAGGAGTACAAACCATAAGAGAAAAAACCAGATCTGTCTCCTCTACTACGTTAGAATTATGAACTGAATTTTCTATTCTCACTGCGTGGGGTTTCATTGAAAATAACTGTGTTGTGTCTAAATGTACCGGAAAAATAGATATCTTCATTACTGCAAACTCCTCCTTTTCATTTTCTGTTTTGGAATAGTGTAATTCTAGTGTTATTATAAAATATTTTTAAAATTATAATTTTTATAGAAAGCTTGAGAACTTGTGAGTCTGTCACAGCATTGAGAGAACGTATTTCCCCAGTAAAGATATCATTCTTTAAGGTATGCTTGTCTATTCATGTCATGACTGAGAAATAACGAACAAATAATGCTAAGGTTTAACTGGTGTTTAGAGATTCTCATTTTAAAACACATTTAGATGCTTTAAGAATTAAATAATTCTCCTCCCCCCACCTTGAAATTACAGAATCAAGTGAGAGGGAAAAAATAAGGTGTACTTCCTATAATATTAAGATTTAAATCCTGTAAGATTTACTTCCTAATGCTGCTACCTGATTTCAGTTTCCAGAATAGCGGTAAGCCAAAAAAACCTCAAATAAACCAACAAAAAACACACCCTCATATTAACGTAGGAACCCGTTAAAGGGCTTGTAGCTGAAACTCAGGAGAGAATCTCACACACTCTCAAATCTCGGATCATTACTTTTCTTTAACATAAGGGGTATGATAGGGCTGAGAAATGTGATTTCTGCTGGCAGAAAAGAGAATGGGATCAGCTCCTTTTATGAACACAGGAAAAAGCCTGTAATGATTTTAGAAACCTTCATGTGATTGAAGGTTAGTAAATTTTAGGAGATCTCTCTTTTAAACAATTTTGTACTATTCTTTGATAAGCCACTTCATTTGGCCATCTCAGGATACCAGTGGGGGGCTGGTATTTTTTCCTTGCTGAGTAAATGACATCACACAAGTGGCATACCCCAATAGCAGATCAAAGGAGCAGAGTCCACAGAGCCATGGGCACCTCTAGGATCTGGGAAAGCAGGGGGGAAAGAAAATGAGCATGCAAACTCCCTCTGGTTAGATGGCTTTCATTCGCTGGTGTTTGTTATTTTTATGTTTGTTTTTAAAGAAAGACGTGATCTGTCTTTGAGATTCTGGAAATTAATGTAGGGTGGTTGTCTTCTTTGCGTGAGAAATGTGATTGTAAATGTCACTTCTCTCTGCATTCATGAAATGCTGGTATTAAGAAAATATATCATGATCCACAAAAATGTAGATTCTGATTTTGCTTTGTTAGCTGTTTCACATAAAAAAAATGTTCATAAAGGTGTATACAGATAATTCTACATATGACTTCATAATCAGCCCTATGTGTGTTCTATTGAAAGACATATAGTACTTGAGAAATACAGTGTATGCCTGTTTTCCTAAGAAAATTAGGGAGTGTATTTAATTAATGTTGAAATGCAATAGAATTCCTATGGAAGTACTTATGACATCCACATGCATACCAAATGAGTTCATTATGATCTGTGTTATTACAGTGAATACCAACTGAATTAATAATGCTGGGACACTCAAAATGAAGTGTTACCAAGTGCTGTAGTATAACAGATATGGTTAAATATTATGTGATTAAAGTTATTATAAGCTGAGTCTCCATCGAAAGAAAGCAAAATTCCATCTCTCTTGCAGGGAGTTAGGAGTGGAATCAAACTGCTCCTCTACGCACTGTGATTCTTAACTTTGAACAGTCCCTTAAAGTATTTTCCCACGTACTATAATCAGTTAAACCTTGGTTTGAAGTGGCAGAGAAGGTGGGTGAGGGTGGGTGGAATACTGTGGTCGGGGGTGGGAGGTAGGTGGGGGGAGAAGCAACTGATATACCTCAAGAATTCAGAAAATTGGAAGTGTATGTTTGATTTTCTGTACTTTGCATATTAAGAAAAGGAGTTTTCAGCTTAATTATTCTCCTCTAATGACAAGCTTATTAAAATAACTCTTTAATACACATTTCAGGACAGTGAGGTAATGATAAGGATAGTTTCTTTAGTTTTCTAGCTGAAGTCCCACTTTTCTGTGTCAGACATTCCATAACAATTTCTAAAATAAATTATTTTTAATAATATATCCCAACTGTATTTGTGTAAATTATTGCTGCACATGCTGTTTTAGAAAAGCTGGGCTCTACATTTGCATTGTATTATTTATGCACTTAGATGTAATACATCGTAACAATTCATATCTATTATAGATTTAGTAAGATGTGAAGGCATAAGTGGATTTAATCAGACATGTAATTATTTTTATGCCTCCAACTCAAAAATATGCATAAATGAATTTATGGTTATTTGGCAATCAGTGAAAATGATCTTTATAAATGTTGAAACAGCTGCTGGCAAATATATTTGCAAAAGAAGGAAAATGGCACTTATCTTCTTGTCGGGTAAATGATAAAGGAATTATTGTTAGCTGTATGCAGTACCCTAGGTGTTAAATATTTGCCTCATCATCCTTAATGTCACATAAACATACATTGAACAGAAGAAAACCTTCCATTTCTTTCCTTCTGTAATAATGGAGCACATTTTTTCATAAGAGGATTTTTAGAACACATCTGTATCATAAAAAGCTTTTTTTCTAAGTCTGAGCAGTTTCTGTCATGCTGTTTGACTTTTACATTCCCATTTATTCTATTATTTGTGGTATCATTCCAGTTCTTGAGATAGAATACTCTCATTTAAAATAGTGGGGCATGAAAATGCACACACTTCTGTCAAATACGTTGATTCTGGTGTCTATTAGGATTTCTCACTGTTGCTTTTACAATGGCTTTAAGACATTCGTAAAACTTCTCTGCCACAGAGAGTAAAATGCAATCCTTGTACTACCAGGTTATGATTACTTCATTGTGTTGAAGCGTCTAATAAATTACGTATCAGTAAATGTAGATCTTGGACAAATACCCCAAGAAAATCTAATTTTCCTGAAGTGCATCTTTTTTCATTCTTTCAAGTTTTCAGTTTAAATTTAGTGCCTTTGACTGGTGAAAAATTAATAGTCCCAGCATCTGAAATTTTCTCTATAACCTGTAGCAGAGAAAAAGTCTAGACCACTCCAATGTGTCAATTATGACCCTGATAGATTACCATATGAGGAATTATTTCATTTTTCTTGGATCAAATATAAAACAGCTATAATATATTTAAGTTGTACTGAAGCAGGCACACTGAAGACACTCCTGCACACAGTGCGAGGGCAGGCAACGTAAATAAAGCTGTCACTCCCTCTACAAGGTGAGCTTGGATTTGAGCAGGCATCTGGGTTTTATGCAAATGGTGATTTCCAATGCTAACCATCTGGGTGATACTCAAATAGTAACATACCACTGACTTAAAAGTCACTTGCATCCGACTTTTGTAAATCACGGGGTACTCTTTCACTCAGGTGTGTTGTTTCAATGATCAGTAGCATTTCCAATAAATTATACACTGACCAGTTAGAAGAGCTTTTGCCTGTTTTTGGAGCGAACTCTGTGCAGACCTCGTCTGTCAGATGCTGCACTCCCAGCCCTCAGCCCCCTCACCGAGTTTGCTGAGTTCCTTGGCAAACGACAGAGTGCCCTCTGTTGATGGAAAAAGGAATGCTCAGTGCAGGACACATGGAGAAGCTTTCCGATAAGAAGTTGCAAAGCTGCAATTAGCCGGTAAACATTTGTGACGGAAAAATCACATTTTAAACTATAAAAATATCGATTTAATGGACACTGACAGAGTACAAACTGTTGCAAATTCAGAGAGTTCAGAGGCAGTTGTAGGATTATATCTGTTTACACACACGTGCCCGTGAGCGCGCGCGCGCGCGCGCACACACACACACACACACACACACACACACACACATACACACTGCTAATTTTTCAGTTCCTACATACCTGGAAATGCTAGGTAGGATGACTTCTTTTTATTCTGTGTAGATGTTGATTTACCTACACACGCTTGTGTTTCCATTCAAATATTTCTGAAGCTGAATTGGAAACTTAGCATGAATACTAATGCTAAATGCTCAGGATCTATAATTTAAATAATTTTAAAAGTGAACAACTATAACAAATAACTCAAATGAACAGGGAGATTTCTAATTCCCTCAGGCTCAAGGAGGGACGGGGTTGTTTAGACAGAAAGCAAAACTGCAGAGAGCAGCCTCTAGTGCTGTCTCTGCAGGGTGAGAAAATTGGATAACCTGGTTTGCTGTTATGGCTTTCAAACGAAGTTCTAGTGAGCCCTTATAAAACAGTAAACTTTACTGCAATTTTAAAGCAGTCCTTCACTGATGGGTACTCACCTCTTCATTTCTATATTTCCATTTACTTTGTATTCGAAGGTTGGGCGGGGTGGACTCAAATCTCACAGAAGTGACAGCTTTCCATTTTAAAGTCATTTCATATGTTAATTAGTTTAAAAGCAAACATGAAAAATATTAACTTACAACATACTTACAGGGAACATTTTAAATTGTATGACTTTCTTGCCTGTTTCGGAGAAAGACACTGAAGTTGCTCTTGCATGCTTCAAATGTCTTCTGCCTGAGAGACTGAATTTGGGGGATCTTTGTGTATTTTAGGAATTTGATCGCAATCTTCAATTCCACTGTTACAAAAGGAGAGTTTTCTTTCTTTTCTGAGGTTCCATTTGCAAATGCTAAATGAAATTGAGAGTTAATAAATTAATCTTTATGCCGTTGCCAAAAGACAGTGCCACCAAGAAAAGGAGGGGAGATGTTAAACTGGATTTTCCAGATATGTTATCAGTATTGATGAAATTGATCTGATAAATTACTCAGTACTATTCATTTTCCTTACAGAGAGGCTAAGAGGTTGTTTTCTTCTTTTGTTGCGTTTTTAAGTAGTTTGCTGATCCTTGACTTCTATATACCCACTCTTTATCTCTATATATCCACTCTTTATCTATTTGAAATAACTTTGTTAATGTGAATTCAACTATTTTTCACAAGCTTTGTTTGCATAAGTATGGGACGTATGCCGAGGAAATAATTTAAAACATGAGTTGAAATTCTCAGTTAGTGACCATGGTCTGACGAATGGGCTTGGTGATGCCTCAGAGGTTGACATACACAGTCCAAATCGCTGGATGAAAATTTAAAATTCAGTTCGTTGGCATGGCTGAGATTGCAGCTCACTAGAACCTCTGTATTAGGAGGAATTGCAAACAGAGGAGAATGAGATCCTGTTGTATCACAAGATTCACAGTGCACTGGAGTTTGTTAAGATTCCAAAGCGTTTTATCAATAGTCCCTAAACGTGCTGCCTACTTATACCCATCTTAGCTCTTGTACTTTGACGTGGTAGTTTTTTAGCTTTTTTTCCCAAAGCAATATCATGTGGGTTTTTTTGGGGGGGGGGGCGCTCAAGAATATAATGATCTCATTTCTGTTTCTTTTTTGCAAACAATAAAATTAACACTTAAACAGGGCCAGAGAACAGAACCTAAGTGTGGTAAACACTTTATATTTTTTGTTGCTTAACAACGGAAAAACAACACAGTTATCAAAATGGAGATATATAAAAAATGAAAATAAAGTTCCCAAAATTTTTTGCTTTGCTTCCATCCTTTAATTGAAGCTTGAAACTAAAAAAATTTACACTTAAAGGAAAACAGGTTTTAAAAAGTAGAAAATAGCTAAATTCATCATAATTTGCTTTTACATTTTATAAATAGTATTTAACTTTTTAAAGTTTTCTCCTTTTCCCAAATAATTTTGTTATTTACAGGAATTGAATTGTAAAATAATCTCATGGCGCTTACAATATTTTATAAAGCAAAGTTAAAGAGGTGCTAAATATTTTAGAAACAGCCCACCAGAGGGCAGTCAGCTTTTAGTGTAACAGATTTGAAATAGATAAATCTATTGCTATGGTTTAATTTTAAGTAAAATATCTATTTAAATTACATTTCTTTTTGCATCTACAAGCTGAACAAAATAAAAGGCGTGACTTCAGATTGAGAAGGTTAAGGCTTCAAACATTTTGAGGAAAAGCTATTAAAGGGCAAATAATTCTAACTTCTGCCTTTTGTGCACCCTCACACACAATTTTTCCATTGTGATATTTATATTTGGTTACAAAGTAAGATTTGTTGTGATCTGAGATGCCTTGGGACATTCATATTTTTTAATCAATACAGACTTTAGGATAAAGTCAGACTATGTTATTTAGGATAAGCTCTTACTGAGAGAGACAAAGACAGAGACAAATTATGGGGGTGGGGCAGAGAGGGAGGAAGGGAAGGTCAAGAGAAGAGAGGTTTAGTTTTCTTGTTCACCTCTGTCTTGTATTAATTCCAAATGCATCTAGTATGGTTTTAATGGTGAACAGTGTGCTTAATAATATGTATTGTACAGATTATACAGAGGAAATTCTGGGCCCTGTGGTTGGAGATTAGAGAATCAATCCATAGTTTGTTTCTTCATGCAGATACCATGGGTGCGGGCACTAAACGTCCTCTCATTATCTTAATAGTTAGAGATAATATTTTCCCTTTTGAAGAGGAGTTTAAAAACACTGAGATTCTTGTGCACACAGTTTGTTTAAAATAAGGAAGAGCCATTGAGGTTTGGATAATATTTTGTCATTGCTGTCATTGTTATTTGCAAAACTCTGGTTGTCACAATTCTAAGCCCTAGAAACAAAATGTTCCTTCTAAAGCCTGTGAAAGAGACCATGAGTAATAATAATTCCTATGAGGGCTTAGGCGCTTTTAGATGTTCGCTTGCTTGCTTTTTTATAATAATCCTACAAGATATTGAGACCCTGGTTAAATGATGGCTAAGATAACAGAACTGAGACTTAGATCTTGTCATCTTCTTCACTAACTTGCCTTGGAATTCAGAAAGCCAAAGAAGCTAGAGTTGTGGGATGTTTTCCCCCAGGGTTTTTAATTTACTTTTATTGTTTTTGTCAAAATGGAAACCAAATTTTTGTGATTATAAAAATCACCTATGTTTACAAGAAAATAATCTCACAATCACAGAGATTAATACTCTTAACATTATGATGTATATGCTTCCAGATATTTCCTCTGCATATGTCCATATTTACAAAAATGGAATCAGAGTGTACACCCTGTTCTGCTATTCATATGTCAGTATATCATGGACACCTTTTCACATCATGTAGGTAATAAAAGCTAACATCTACTGAGTGCTCACCATGCGCTGGGCACCCTTCTAAGCATTTTACATGAGTTATTGCATTAATTCTCACAATATCCCTAGGAAGTAGGTAATATTATTTCCCCCATTTTGTAGAAGATGGAAGAGACTAATTAGCGAGTGACACGCAAAGCTCATATCTTGACCCTCTGGCTTTTCAAGGGCCTTTAAAGTATTCTGCCGTATGAACCATTTAACTGTTCTCCATTGGTGGGCAGCTCCAAGTTTCTGAAAAGCAGAATTTCCAGAAAGGGGAATTCTAGTATCCAAACTAGTATCCTCTGATCTATACAGGTAGACCCCAAACCATTCTCAAGTTTTTTTAATCCCTCTATCTTCTTAGAACTTCCTTTTTCCTCTCCACTTATTCCGGAAAAATGACTCAGATCCATTTTTCAGGGCTTCAGAACCTACCTCTTATCACTGCCACTGAGAGACAGTAGCTCCAACTCAGGAGTGAGATGCCCAGAGTCTGAACCTTGACTATGCTATTTACCAACGGGGTGACCTTAAGTATTACTTAATCTCCCCAAGCTACATTTTTCTTATCAGCAAAGTGAGGAAAACTACCTCCTTCACAGAACTCTTTGGGAAATGGCATATGCAAAGTGCCAGGCAAGTAGTAAGTTTTCAATAAACGTGGGAGAGAAATGCCCTGTTACTGCTTGATTGGGAACCTCAAGGTGAAAGAGAGAGAGAACATTGCATCCTACATTGTTATAAAGACAAACTCCCATCTCAATGTTAGACTTCTGTGTCAAAGGACTCCGAGAATTCCAAGTTACAGTCTCCTTATCTTGAGCCACACATGAAGGAAACTTGAAGTGAATCCCCTTCTTGAGTATTTTTGAATAGAAATTTTTAGGTGAAGCACATTTGAAAGAAGCCCAAACAAAAGTTTCTTGGAGAGATTTTTTTTTTTTTCTGCCATCCAATTCAATAAAGCTGTGGGAGAAAGAGGGCTGAAGGGGGGGCAAAGTAAACTATAAACCCCCTTCCTGACATCCTTCTTCTTGGAGTGTCTATAGATACTAAACTATGAAGATTTGAAATATGTACTGAAGACTCACGCTCCATCACCTATGCTCTAGGACTGTTTAATGAGAGCCCGTACCAAGATGATAATTCCAAGTCCGTTCCTCAAAATGATTTCTGTTTCAAACATAAGCCTCCACCATTAGTTGGTCCAGCTCAGTGAATGTCAGAACTTGAGATGATGAGTTCCCAAGCCCCCTGTTAGCAGGCAGAGCCAGAGTTGTTAGCTAAAACATTAGTGTCGTTCTTCTGAGCATTTAGGCTGTGGAATTGCTTCTGATGTGCACAGGGCTCTTCATTAATTGCAGTTGCCCCGCAGTAAGACCGAGTGTGACTCACTCTTAGAGACAAAGGTGCTGATGAGAGCTTGTCCAAATTGCACAGAATGGCAGAAATCCACGTAGCACCTGGTCTGAGGCTTGGCCGTGAATACCAATGGGTAAGCCACTTCTATCATGGACATTTCCCATTTATTTGTAGGAGAAATTCCTGAGCCCACACCAAAAGTAGTACTTGATTAATAGGCACCCTCTGGGATAAAAAAAAAAATGAATGCAGCAGCAAGGTCTCTCTGGATGCATCTCCAGCTTCTGCTGTTCTTAGTCAGGAACATGGTCAATAGAACAAACCTTAGTGAAGAAGTTAATCCCTAGGAGCCTGGATAGCCTGAGTTCTCACAAACCTCATCTCATGCACTTTTCACAGTAATCCTCATAATCTGGCATTTTACTGATGAGGCAGTTGAAATACAGGTTATGACGTGTGACCAAGCTTTAAAAGTCAGCTCATATGGTATCATAACTCTGAGTGACAGAGTCGATGCTCAGATTCAGGTCTTTTGACTCTAAGCTCTGTACTTTCTCAATAATTCTGCAGCTGCTTTCCCGCATGGATTTTCCAAAAGTTACCAAGTAATGAAGTCCTCATAGGGCCCTGGGTAAGGCAAGGGATTTCAGTATTAAGAGCCTGCTGGTTTCTCCTCCACTGGGGATGATCAAAGGTACTAAAATACACATCAAAACTGGCATGTATGCGTCTTATTTTTACTGCCTGTACTTCAGAAAGTGATGAATATCAATCCAGCTGCCGACATTTAGGACTGAAAAAATCCTGAAGTAATCTCATGGGCCCCGTTCTGTCTTTTTTTGTCAATACAGCAACCCCTGGATTTACATAGGAAATGTTCAAAAGGCCCCAGGATCACTATCAAGAACTGCATCCAATTACTAACCTATTAGGTAAAACTGTTGTTCTAAATAGCTCTGAGTGTAAGCCGAAGAAAAGCCACAGGAGAAATGCCTAGAAGGTTTTCCACCTTGGTACTGTGGTCGCTAAGCAGATGTGCTTCCTCTTCTAATCTTTCAGCATTTAAATTTTACTCTGTCTTCAGAGAGATGGTTAATTTTCCTGTGCTTCGTTTTCAAGTTTCTGGAGCTCAATGGCTGTCTCTCTTTAAGGCATAATGAAGCAAAGTTTTTCCCACAAAGTGACGATCAGGATAGGCTAGTATCAATACCAGACAATCCCCAAATCTCAACGACTTCACAAGACAGCGGTTCATTGCTCACTCACATGACATGTCCATCTCCATTTGTCTAGGGACTCCGCTTCGTGTGGTTCTCATGCGAGACCTGGCTGACAGAAAAGCCACTATCTGGAACATTCTGGTCACTGTGTCTGAGGGAAGGCAAGCTCTGCAGGGGCTCCCAGCAGCAGTACTCCAGTCTGGAAATGACTGTTGCTTCTTGCATCTCTTTCATATGAACAGGTAAGAAGGCCTTATCCTACCCACACAAGAGGGACGGAAAGCGTGGTCCCAGTGGAGCAGAAAGTTGGAGAGAGTCAACACACACTACTCATTGCCGGTGCTACCTAGAAAGTCTTTGCATTTTAGAAACAAAAAAAGTCTCTTTTCAAGATTTTATGTTCTTCAGACTCTCGTCTTTTGCACATTCCTGTTCACTTGAGAACCATTTAAAATATTATAAGATGTATATGTGAAAGGAAATTTGGGAAATAGGAACACAGATTTTGAGATGTCAGTGTTCTACCACCCATTCAGAACATAGCATCCTAACATTCATTCTTTCATCCCTGTATTTAGTCTTGCAGAGAAGTACTGAGCATCAGGCAGGCAGCAGTGAGCCAGCACACAGCCTGACAGTGTGTCGGGGTGACAACCCTGCAGGTCACCACTACACAGTGTGACAGGAGGATAAGGTGCCAGAAACCTCAGAATCACACCCAACCCAGCTGGGGCGTCCAGGGAGGCTTCCTGGGGGATGTCACATCTAGGCTACGATAGGAAGGAGGACATAATACACTTGGTGCATTTCCTTTCCATCTTCTCCCCCAAGCCTGGTTTGTTATTTTTACAATTGTGAGAACACTCGTCAGCCGAGTTTGCGTACTGCTGTTAGGTAAGGAAATTATGGTATGCCAACTCCATAGAATATGTAGCCATCAAAGTGACAATTATTGCCTCTTTCTTATTATTAAATAAATGGACAAGATCTAGAAGACAACATGAAAATTGGAGACACTTGAGACTTAAGTGTGGGATTGTGGGTAAACTTTTGTTAAGAATTTCTAGCATGACTGTAGTGTTTGCATGTTACAGTTAGAATGTAAGGCGATACACGTACACACACACACACACACACACACACACACACACAGCACAGTCCTTTAAGTGTGGCCTCAGTGTCCCTGCCAGAGAAGAGCTCTGAATCTATTTAGCTTAGACATTTTTATAATTTTAATTTTGTGCCTTAATTTCTACATCTGTTATATGAATGATTTTCTGTGAATCATCCATGGTGCAAAGATTAAGATTTGAAACCTGGTTTTACCTATCTTCTAAATGCTGATGACTACAAATTTATAAATCTAGTTTTAGATGCAGATATATCCAACCCCCTACTCAACATCTCTGCTTAAATGTCTAATAGAAATTTTGAGCTCAACAAGTCCAAGATGGGAGTCCAGCTTTCCACCTGCCTCCAAGCCTCTTCTACCTGCCGCCTTCCCCATCCCAGTGGGTGCCAACTCTACCCGTCCATCCACTCAGATCAAAACTCTTGATATAATCCTCCTTGACTCTTCTCTCTCAAAACCCTCATCCAGTAGGTTAGGAAATCCTATTGGCTCTACCTTCAAAATAAACCCAAACTCTGACCACCTTTCTCACTTGCCTTGCTGCCCCAGGTCAGAACCACTGTCTCCTTGGACTAGATGCTGAAATAACTTCCTAATGGATCTCACTGTTCATACCCTTGTTCCCTGAAGACTGTTCTCAGCACCACAACCAGAATGATCTCTGATAAAATCTCTTACATGATGTCAAGTTTCTGCGCAAAGCCTTCCGATGACCCCCATGAAAGCCAGCGTGCTTACAGTAATTCTAAATGACCCTGCAATTACCTTTCTGGCTTCTCTCCCTCCTCCCCTCCCTCATTCTGTCCCAGCCACAGTGGTCTCTTAGCTTTTCCTCTCGCTGGAACCCTCCTTCTCCTAAATATCTGCTTGGCTCACTCCTGCGTTTTTGTCAAGTCTTTCCTCAAATCTCACCCCAGTGAGGCCTCTATTGACCCTTTTTTTTTTTACACTTTCTTCTGCAATCCTTCCTGCCCCAGTACCCCTGTAACATTACACATATAGAATCTAACATACCACAGAATTCACTTGTACATTTCCTGTTTATTGTCTGCTGGCACATCAGCTTCTCTGGGATGGGGATCTCTGTTTCATTCGCGAATTATCTCAAACATGTAGAGCACACAGTAGGTGTCCAATAAGGGCTGTGAAGAAATGGATTAAAGGGAAGAGAGAATCTACACCTTTTCTACAAGAGATTTCTACAGGCAAATCTTCAAACTAAGATGCTGAAAACAGATTTATTTTAAAAGTATCTTTCTAAGAGGGAAAGCCATGAAGGCCTAGCAAACAACACAAAACTAGGTCTTTAGATTGTTAACTTTTTAACTGAGAGAAATCTACATTGCAACAGTTTACTTCCAGTAAAATGACAGCATATTAACAAAATTCATAAATGCAGAATTTTATGGTGCTGATACAAAAACCATATGTTAACTAAGATCAAGCTTGTACTTTTATTTCTCAGTATTTTATATTGCCTTAGCCAGGATGTCAACTGACTACATAAATTTCAAACATTAAGAAGTACAAATCAATTCACTAAAATATCTGTCAACTCACTAAAATATCTGCATTTATCAAATTTGATGTATTGCAACCTACAGGGAAAAAATATTTGTGGCAGAAACTCAAAAATAATTGAATAACCATAATGTTAAAAAGCATGAATTTGAGTTATTACTTAAGCTTAAATGAAGAGAAAAAGAGTTAGGAAGACAAAGTTCCTCTTGCACTTTCACACTGCTGTTTATTATAAATTTTCTACATGTTGTAGAGACATTAAACTGTGTATTACTTATGAAAGAGTTTTAATCTAATTGGACACATTCAAGTTATATTAAAAATACGTTTCAGGGCTTCCCTGGTGGCGCAGTGGTTGAGAGTCCGCCTGCCGATGCAGGGGACACGGGTTCGCGCCCCGGTCCGGGAAGATCCCACATGCCGCGGAGCGGCTGGGCCCGTGAGCCATGGCCGCTGAGCCTGCGCGTCCGGAGCCTGTGCTCCGCAACGGGAGAGGCCACAACAGTGAGAGGCCCGCGTACCGCAAATATATATATATATATATATATATATATATATATATATATGTTTCAGTCTATTCTAGTTGCTTTAAAGAATAGTTGTAAATTTAGCACACAGTAGTCATTAATGTTTTTTTAAATTCTTTTAAATTTTGACTCAAAAAAGGTAGTTTCTTTCTTTAGCCAAGAGCTAACATCTTGTGTGAGGGTGAAACACCATAGACATCTCCATTAAAAAAATAAATAAATAAATAAAAGTCCCATTTCATATATTAGATAACATTTTCTGAATATTCTGGCCAATTCATAAGATATAAAATATAGATATAAAAGGCATAACTTTTAGAAGGAAAAGAGGAATTTTTATGAAAAATATGTTATGATTTATTAAAAACAAAGCAAAAATTACCCCATGAAGCAACTGTAATTATATTTGATATCTCTTAAATGAGGAATGATTATTTTTAGCCAATAAAATTATTTACTTAGAAAGCCAGTGAGAAATCTTAGTATCATCAAGAATTTCACTAAAGTTATGGGAAATATAAAAAATTAATCACTTTGAAATAACTATAAAAATGTTAAAAATATAAAAATCTAACATTATGTTCATGTTTATGGCAATATATAACAGTACACCTAGAATAAATGTGAAAGAAAACATGCAGCTATTGTAAGAAGGAGACTACAAACCTTTTTTTTTTTTTGAGATTTTAAAAGATTTGCCTGCATGAAAGGCTGAACAACACGAAGATATCAATTCATCCCAAATTGATTTATAAGATTAATGTTATTTCAATTGAAATAGTTCCTGTCTTGAACTGGATTGATTGGACTATCTTGGATTTTTCCTACTCTAGTGGCTTAGAAATTATATGTATTACTCTGTTCTTCTAGCATTTTTCCTTAAATTTTTAACAAAACAATGTAAACATGTTTGTCTCTCAACATCCAGACTTACCTTATCATCTCTCCCCCAAGAGTAGATCACTTTAATCCCTCATCTACAATCGCCGACAATTCCCATGTTCAGTTAAGATCATCTGAAATTTTAGTTCTGTTATTTTTTCAGAAAGCTTTAAAATTAATTTGCCATAATATTCCCAGCCACTTTATTCAACTTTAGCTTTAAATTTTACCAGTGCCTTTACTCACCATAGATTCTTGTGAGAAACAGCCAGAAATATTATTATTTTTATATGACTATTCACAGACTTCCCCATGGCTCCTGCCCACCCCAACCCCACACACTCTTAAAAGTATTATTGCATCTTTCCAATGGAAAGATGTGAGTCGATATGAAGTTGACCTCAGGATAATGGGTAGGCTGAAAAATAAAGGAGTGCTTGCTTGCTCGCTAATTTATATTGGAGAAGGCAGGGAGTTATTCTAGAAAGAAGGGGGAAAAGAAGTGGACTCAAATGGGGGCATGGACATGGTGTGGAAAAAACTTTGGAGAGCTTAGAGAGAGAGAGATTTTGGATTGGGGGGTTAGCTAGCATATGTGGGAGATACTGAGAAAGAAAAAACAAAACAGGGACGGAGGATTTTAAGAAGTTTTGCAGTGCATTAATAAAAGAAACTTCAGAAAAGATTTTAGTTGCTTTTAATTATATCTCCCTATTTATTTGCTTGCTTGTCTGTTTCATCATTGTATCTTTGAATGTGACTCCTCATTGAGATTGGACCATATGATGCCTCAGCTTGATATAGATTATATCTGTAGACCATTCTTTTCAGAAATTCAGACCAGAGAGGAAAACCAAACTCCTTTGAAAGGCACCTGAGAAGGTGTCAAAAGCTTCAGTTGATGGAGCAGTTACTTATTATAACAAATCACCTCGAAACTTAGTGGCTTGAAGCAATGAACAGTTATTATTTTACATGAGTCTGTGAGTTGGGTGGGAATTTCTTCCAGCCTGGGTGGGCTTGGCCTAATTCACATAAGCAGAGCAATTCCAGCAGCCTCTGTTGGAGTTATATTTGCTATTGTCCCACCGGCCGAACCAAGTCACCTGGCCAAGCCCAGAGTTAGTATGGGAAATAGAACACACATTTTGAAGAGAATTGCTACAAATCACTTTGCAAAGGGTCCTGGATAGAGAGAGGGGAATGATGGAGGGCCATTTGTATAACCTGCCATTTTTAGTGAGAGAATATGTTAGTGGGACAGTTTAGTTAATTCAAAGGCCTTCATACTTAAACTAAAAAGCAACTGACTGAAGAGGTAGAACTACCAGCACTGGGTGTGGGTAGAAAAACTCAGGTGGCCCAGGAGATGAGGTTAGGGGAGGTCCTGAACGGAGAAGGTGCGGGAGTTTTTTTTCTCTATATCTTTGTCTTGCCTCATTGTGGCAGTAAACACTGATCACCTTTATGATTTGTAAAATGGAATCTAATAAAGCATATCTATTAGTTTCCTAGTGTTTCTGGAACAAATTACCACACATTTAGTGAGATAAAGCAACACAAACTTATCCTCTTACGATCCTAGAGATCAGGAGTCTAAATGAGTAGGCAAGACTGTGCTCCTTCTGGAGGCTCCGGGGGAGAATCCATTTCCTTGCCTTCTCCAGCTTCTCGAAGCTGTCCACGTTCTCAGCTCGTGACCCAGTATCACTCAACCCTCTGCTTCAGTTCCATCCTCTTCTCTGACTCCATCCTTCCCGCCTTGTTCTTGTCCAGACCCTTGTTGGTTACATCGGGTCCGTCAGATAATCCAGGGCAATCTCCTCGTCGCAAGGTCCTTAACTTAATCATATCGACAAAGTCCCTAAGGTAACATAGTTAAGTGTTGGGGGATTAGGATGTCGACATCTTTGGGGGGCCATAATTCAACCTGCCACAGTGTATTTATTAAGTTAATTAATTAATTTTAAAGGTCCTCAGGGAATCTGATATCCAGCTAGGTGAAGGAACCCTTGTCCTAAGATACTTCTCTGATTATAGCCACAATTTTCTCTGCTCAAGTAATTTTTCCATTCAGAAATTGCTAAATGGCTGCAATTTTCCTAGTGAATCCCTAGGAGATGCTGCCACAGAGACATAGCCATTGCCATTGTTTGTTTCTGGGGAGTTTATTTCTTACCTCTTCCTGCACAACTGTAGGTATCTTCTCAGGGTGTCCGTGGTTTTAAGACCTGTCTTCTCAGAAAATCTTCCCACAACCTCTATATTATCAGGCCTAAGTGTCCATCCACATATTACCACTAGAACCTCTAGGAAGCTGTACACTTAGACAAAATAATGTTTACGTTGGTATTGATGGGGTTTTTGTTCTCCATTAAGGGACTCGTTTTGCTGTTTCTTTAGAATAACTGGACTTAACTGAGCTTAACCTCATGAGGGAGATCTTATAGAAACCAGACCGTGTCTGTGGCTAGCCCACCTCCAGACACAGGGGTATCTGGTAAAGAGAAATAAACTTCACATTTGGTACACTATTACTATCAAAGCACAACTGCAGTTCCCTTCTGACGGATCAGCAATGCATCACGTAAGTTTTTCCACAAATAGTTGGTGGCACTCTTGTATGCTTACTGACTACATGGCAGTATCCAAACCCTTTGCATGGAAGAGTCTGACGGTACTATATTCTGGTAAAGTGGACTTGGGGAATTAAGTAGAACAAACGTAGGGCTGTTGGTTCCAAAATTAAGTTGATTGCCTTGAAATTCCATTTTTCTGTTTTTCTGTCTGCTCATTATTGTCAAACAAAATTCCATTTTTCTGTCTGCTCATTATTGTCAGCAAGGCTGAGACATTCACAAAGCACTATGAGAGTGCTAGCCTCCTAAGTGGCAGCACCACCATCAATGTCCATCTCCTGGGGAAAGTACAAAACTTAAGACTGAGAAGGTAGAGTTTTCCTGGTCTGCAATTCAAGACATTTTAATTGAAAAAATTAAATCTATACCAATGAAGTCTTCGTATCTTAAGCTGTGATGAAAATCAGCTTTATTACTAGCACTTACTTCCACTGACTTTAAACATAACTTCATATTCATTCTCCCAGGAAAAGGGGTCTTTCTTGTGTGCTATGATTGTATTTCTTAGGTTTCCAATGTTGGCAATGTTAACGAGTTAATAATCAGGGAAAATACACCAGATCTGCTGGTATCTTGATCTTGGACTTCCCAGCCTCCAGAACTGTGAGAAATATTTGTTGTTGAAGCTGCCCCGTCTGTGGTATTTTGTTACAGCAGCCCGAGCTGACTAAAACAATCCTCACGGTTCTTAGAGCCTTTGCTTTAGATGACCACTCTGCCTAGAATCATCTCTCTCTGATCTATGCATGGCTGGCTCTTTCTCAATATTCAGAACTCTGTTTAAGTATCACCTCCTGAGATAGGCCTTTACTGATATCATCCAATCTAGAGGAACTGTCAAGACACACTCTAAGTTTCCCTAATTTAACAAACTACTTATTACATATTTACTTTCTGACACTTTCCTTTTTTCAGATGCATACATTTATTTTTATTGTCTTTCATGCCCAGTTATAATATAAATCCAAGAGAGCAAGGAGACAGTTTGTATATTTTGTTTACTACTATGTCTACAATGCCTAGAAAAATGCTCAGAGCATTTGAGTATTCTGGAAACATTTTTTAAATTAATGAAGAAAGCCAGAATATCAGGCCAGCGTCGAAGGTAGCCAGCTATCGCATCCTCTTTTCCACTTTAGAACATATTCTCTAAAGGCATAAGTTAAGGGTTTTTCAATAATCCATGGGATCTGAAGTGGAAAGTAATATCTTTTCTTCAATCTTGCATTCACTCTGGTAATAGGATTCTCAAGACTGTGTGATTCAGATATCCTCAAGCATTTGAGTTAGTGCTTATCTTTGCCTACACAGCATCTAAAATTGCCTCCCCAAATGGCTTAATTGGTTCAAACAAATATAGAGCAGAGTTCCCATACCAGGGTCCAAACCCTGCAGCCAATGGCTGCCAGGTACAAACCTCGAGTTGGACCAGCTGGGTCTCTTGTAGTTTGCAGCAAGGGAGAAGCTCACCATGGGGACCTGGGAGGCATGTCAGTAAAGCAGTGTGAGAAAGGATTTCTTATGGACTTGAGCTGGTGTTAAGTGATTTGGGGGAGAGCTCAAGGAAGCAGGGCTTTGCTCTGGGTTGGATGCTCTCAGGAAGTGGGGGTAACTTTATGATTGTATATCTTAATCATAACTAGATTAAGGGAAGACTAGAATTAGGCTAAGGCTGTCATTGTTTCAGAACAGCAGTCACTCCTATCAGCTGGGAGAGGGGACTTTTGGTATTTTGTGGTTTATGCAGTAACCTTATTTTCATCTGGGTTTAGATAAGATTATGAAGTTTGCTTTATTTTGTTTGTTTGGTGTCACTTTATCACAAAGAGCGACCTATGGGATCTAGAGTTCTGGGAGATTCTGAGAACGCCAGGGCCTGACCATGAAGGCCAGGTCAGCTGCTAACCACACGGAGACCCAGCTGGTAGAGTCAGGCTGGTTCCCCAAGTCAGGGGCTGCTTTTCTTCTTTTCACCAGCTGCCTCAGAAATAATTGCTCCCACCTCCCCATGTCCAGCTCACACACGTGGTTATGCTTCGCTTTTTTTTTTTTTTTTTTTTTTTTGCGGTATGCGGGCCTCTCACTGCTGTGGCCTCTCCCGTTGTGGAGCACAGGCTCTGGACGCGTGGGCTCAGCGGCCATGGCTCACGGGCCCAGCCGCTTCGCGGCATGTGGGATCTTCCCGGACCAGGGCACGAACCCACGTCCCCTGTATCGGCAGGCGGACCCTCAACCACTGCGCCACCAGGGAAGCCCTATGTTTCGCTTTTGTCTGATCATAGATCAATCATGTAGCGAGGCAGCTTCCACCCCACAGATGCTGCACAAGCCATTGTTACTTACCCCAGAAAGACCTAAGCCTCTTTCCCCAAATGTGGCTTTAGGCGTGGTTGTTCCCTGAGGTTTCCTGGACCTCTCCCAACACAGGTATGGAGAAGGTTGGAGTTGCCTTGGGGCCTAGGCTCGAGTAGTGACAGTGTGGATGTGGAGAAACTGGGCTCTAGGACGTTAGAGATTAGCACTCATAAGATCATCACAGAAACCGAGGATATGGACATCACTAGCTTAGGATACTGGGTACCAGTGATGTTATTAACCAACATGGAGCTTGCAAGTCCACAGCAGGTTTGGGAGGAGCTGATGATTTCTACTGGGGACATACTCAGTTGTAGAAATGGCCTGTAGTCAGTGGAGGGTAGGAAAGGGTTTAGCGCTGGGACTCATCAACAAGGAGGACATGGAAATGAGAAGTGGCTCTGGAACAGACTCAAATAAATAATGGGCATAAAAGAGAAGCAAAGTATGAGGAGTTTATCCAGAATGAAAATCAAAGTTAAGAAAGGGCTAATAAATATGAGCTTAAAAAAAAAAATCAAAGGCATCTGAGAAGTCAGAGACTACGAAGACCCAATAAATAGTGGCCATATTTATTCATTTATTTATTCAAGAAATATTCATTGAGCACTAGGTCAAGGGCTATTCAGACCCTGGAGGTAAAGTAATGGGGGAAAAAAGAAAAC
Organism: Leucopleurus acutus; assembly: GCF_964270905.1. Lineage (NCBI taxonomy): Eukaryota > Metazoa > Chordata > Mammalia > Artiodactyla > Delphinidae > Leucopleurus > Leucopleurus acutus. Next base: position 35,495,350 of record NC_139144.1, on the reverse strand, counting down.
AGGCAAAAATCCCTGCCCTCATAGAGCTTACATTCCAATGGGGAAAACAAATAGTAAATAAAACAAACAACTAAATTAAATGAGATGAGGAGGTAATAAGTATTTTGAAGAAAACTAAAATAGAGAAGGAGAATGCTTGGAGCTAGAGGTATGGGAGGGACGTTTTCAGTTTTAAGTAGAGCGTTCCTCAACTATTAAGTAGCCTTTGAAGAAAGATGTGAAGTAAGTGAGGGATTGAGTGATGCAATTATCTGGTCAGATCATTCTGGAAAGCAAGGCCATTCTCATTGCTGATATTAGCTAGACCAACAAGAGAAGGTTAGCCTTGCCCGGTGCCTTACATATAGCAGGTACTCTATGTAGATATTCAAACAATATATAAACATGACAAAAGATTGATTTGGAAAAAAATTTAAATATTTAGTAATATCTTCTTGGTAGAATGCATATTTAAGGGTTGCAACTGAACAGTTTAAAAGATCTTTAAGGGACTTCCCTGGTGGTCCAGTGGTTAAGACTCCGTGCTTCCACTGCAGAGATCTTTTAGTTCCTTTCTTCTTTCTGAGAGTAGGTATCAGAGAGATACCTCATGTGTTAGGTATTTGAAGGATTAGAATGTGGGTGCTTGGTTCAATCAGCTTGGGGTTTTGGGGGGGTGATGTTTTGTTCTCTTTTGCTTCAGTCCATTGTTTCATCAAAAAGAACTCAAACATTACAGTCTTATTCTGATTGACAAACACACAGAGATTTCTTATGGCTAAGGTATCTAATATAAAACAGGTCTGTATTATACACAGGTACATACACAGTTTATAACAAGACTGTGTTAAAAGTTAAATGTGTCTTGATTTTTGAGAACTGAAATATTTGCTTTTCTGCCAGTGCCATGGAGAGTTCTTAAATGATGGAAGTACTTTGGCTTTCAGAGAGATGCTATTTCTTTGCAATGCTATCTCTTTGGGGAACAAATATGAAAAATAAAACGTGTCACTTTACATGATACAGAGTCTTTTTATTGTCACTTTCCTGGCTTTAAAAACGAATGGGACAAGTCATAAAAAGACATATTGTAGGTGCAGTTTCTGCCTTAAATTTAGATATTCTAATGGAGTGTACAATTCAGTGAGTCTTTTCTGTGTCACTTATTTTTCCCATTCCTTATCCATGGGCAGAGTGACCTGGTAATAAAGCACTGAACTGTGAATAGGATGATTTATTTTTGGCTCACAGCCTTTCTCAGCTTGTAGCTCTTGGAGATGATGATTTTCCTACCAACTTACTCCACAGGAGTGTTGTTGAAATACATCAGATTGAGCTCTGGGAATTTAATAGAAGTGACTGAGCACACAAATGGTTTAAGGACCATTTGCCAAATTTTCAGAGATTTCAATCATAATGATCAATTATTTATATATGTATTAATATATGTACATAATTGATCTATAATATTGCAGACTTAGAAACTGCTACTTAAAAAAAAGTTAATGGAACCACACTCCATACCAGTTAGGATGGCTATCATAAAAAAGGCAAACAGTAACAAGTCTTGGTGAGGATGTGGAGAAATTGGAGCCCTTGTACATTTTGCAGCTGAGAATGTAAAATGGTACATTGTAAAACAACAGTCTGACAGTTCCTCAAAAAGTTAAGCATAGTGTTACTCTATGACCCAGCAATTCCTTGCCTATGTATAACCCCCAAAGATTTGAGCACATGTATCCATGCAAAACTCATACACAAATGTTCATAACATTTATTCATTATTTAGCATTGTTCATAATAGCTCCAAAGTAGAAACCACTCAAATGTCTGACTTATGAATGAATAAATAAATGTGATATGTCCATACAATTGAATAATATTCAACCACAAAAAGGAAGGAAGTGCCGATACATGCTATACCGTGGGTGAACCTTAAAAGCATGCTGAGTGAGAGAAGACAGACACAAAAGGCCAGATATTCTAAGACTCCATTTATATGAAATGTCTGGAATAAGGAAACCCTTAAAGATGAAAAATAGATGTTAATGTTTGCCTAGGACTGGGGAGTTTGTGGGTAAATGGGAAGTGACTGCCAATGGGTATGGCATGTTCCTTTGAAGGGTGATAAAAATGTACTGAAATTACATAGTGGTCATGGTTGCACAATTTTGTGAATATACTAAAAAAACATTGGATTGTACAATTCAAATGATAAATTTTATGGTATGTGAATTATATCTCAATAAAATTGTTATTTTAAAAATGTTTTATATCAAGGATTTGACATTTGATTGAATATCAGATGATATAAAGGGATAATTGTCAATTTTGGGTATGATAACAATATTGTGGTAATGTTTTTAAAACAGGTCTTGTGAAGATACCTTACTTATGAGTAAATTTTTAAAAAATTAATTGCAAGCCCCTATTGTTAAGGTAGTACCCTGTTGCTGGACTTCCATCAGATGGACATGGTGGTAATGGGCTCCAAATCCCAGCTTAGTATGCTGTGATCTTGAGAAAATGACTTAGCTGCTACAAGACTTAGTTTTCTCTTATATAAAGCAGAGATTGTTATAGGGATTGAAAACTCCCAGGGCAGTTGTGAAAGCCAGTGGTCAACTGAGAGATGGTAGTTTTTGTTGTTGACAGGGCAGGGCGTTGGAGGAGGTGGTGGTTAACTTTATTACACTGATTCTAACACATTTTTTCCCATTTTAGCAACTCTGAAATTAGGATGCATCTACTAATCAATGGCATATCATAGCCTCATTGGAAATATTTTTCTTTCTTAGTGCTACATAAAATAAAGAAGCATTTTACATTCAAATAACTACTTAGACTCTATGAAATAGCAGTATTGCTAGTATTATAACCCCTGCCCTTACTGTTGTGACATAGGTGGTTTTGTTTTCTCTCCTTTTAGCCAAATGCTCCTCCTGACACTTTTGGTCCTCAAAGAATATCAATGTATTTCTTCTGTCTTCTCCCCTTTCCCCATTTCTATCTTTTTTTTTTTTTTGTGGTACGTGGGCCTATCACTGTTGTGTCCCCATTTCTTGTATCTTGTTGTCCCTATTTATTATTCCTTGATCCAACAATTATATTCAGTGTGACTATAGGCAATCTGTTTACACTTCTTCAAAGAAGGTAAATATGTGAGGTGATAAATGTGTTAATTAAACTTGATGGGGGGAATCCTTTCACAATGTACACATATATAAATCATCCCGTTTTGCACTTTCAATATCTTATCATTTTATTTGTCAATTATACCTCAATAAAGCTGGGGAAAACCTTGCTTAAAAACCATAATAGATAAATAAATATTAACTAAATGCAAAAGAAAAAAAAGATGATCTTTTAGAAAAGAGGCCATAGCTTGGAAAAGAATTGTTCCCAAAAGGGACATTTACACAGGAAATTTCAAATATGTAATCTAGTCTTTATTTTCAAAGGGAAAAAAGAAAAGACAATATATATAAATCAAATATAACCTCGTCCACTTAAAAATAAAATCCAAAACCAGCATGTTCCATATATGGTTTCCTTAGTATCTGTAAAATGAGAACAGGAATAGCTCTACCAATCTTATGTCCTAGGCCCTGAGAATGTAGCAGTTAACTGTAGAGACTTCAGATTTACCCATGGGGAGCTTAAATTCTAGAAGAGTGGGGAGAGAGGAGCCATAAACTAATAAACATTTGCTGCATCAAGTAGTTATATGTGCTATAAAAGTAATAAAGTTGAATAAAGGGGTTAGTGTGTAGTGTGTTACTTTTTTTATGTAGGATGTTCAGGGAAGCCTTCTCTGATAGGTAATATTTGAGTAAAAGTAGGAAGACAAATGATCATTATGAAAATATGATGGTCCCCCTTTCTTCAAGGGGTGTATGTTCCAGGACCCCCTGTGGATGCCTGACACCTCGGATAGTACCAAATCTTACATGTACATGTTTTTTCCTATACATACATACCTTTGGTAAAGTTGAATTTAAATTAGGCACAGTGAGAGATTAACAACAATAACTAATAATAAAATAGAACAGTTATAACAATATGCTATATAAAAATTACATGAATGTGGACTCTCTCTCGCAGAATCTTTTTGTACAAATTTAATGCCTTTTCCATCTTAACTAAGCACTTACCATACACTGTGGCCATAACTTTTGCAGCCTGAGGTGTGAAAGCAAAACTAGCTTGAATTTCTTTTTCCGTCTTCACAATTTCATGGGTAGAAGATTAATTCTTACTGTATCTCTTAGCAACCTCAGCATACAATGTTTTTCTTTCCTCAAGTCAAGAACTTTCACCTTTTCACTTGAAAGAAGCACTTTGTGGCTTCTCTTTGATACATCTGAATCTCTAGCATCACTACTCTGGCACTTTGGGGCCACTATTACCTAAGGTAAGGGTGACTTGAACACAAGCCCTGCTATGCCTCCACAGTGGATCTGATAACCAAGAGCACTACTAAGTGAACCACGGGCAGGATATCCTGGACAAAGGCATGATTCACATCCTGGGTGGGATGGCATATGATTTTATAATGCTACTTAGAAGAGCACGCGATTGAAAACTTATGAATGGCTTATTTCTGGAATTTTCCATTTAATGTTTTCAGAGCTCGGTTGACTGTGGCACTGAAACCATGGAAAGCGAAACCACGGTTAAGTGGGGACTGCTGTACTCCGTCAGCTGTAAAGGTAAGGGAAGTATTTTCTTTCATCATTCTATAAAATTGTTGTGTTCTGAGTGAGGCCCTAAAAAAAAGGCTTAGGCCGAGCTCTCTGTCATGAAGTTCATGGGCTTGTCTGAGAAGCAAGAAGAAACAAGAATTGCCAGACAGTATGATAACAACTAATAGAGAAAAATCTAACACTTCTGTGGAAACATATAGGAAGCAGGACTAATGGAAGACTTCGCAGGTGAAATACCATTTGAGTTGAATCTTTAAAAAAATTTTTTTAATTAAAAATTTGTTTTTAGAGAAAATTCACAGAACACAGAAAAGCATACAGGAAAGAAAATATCACTCACATATTGGTAGGTTTGTTTTGTCCTTTGACACATGAAAATAAAAGTCTCTTCCTTCTTACCGCTAGGGTTTGGCTAACTTTTTCTGTAAAGACCAGATAGTAAATATTTTAGGCTTTGTGGGCCAGACAGACCCTGTCACAGTCACTCAACAATGCCAGTGCAGCACAAAAGCAGACACAGACAATACACAAATGAATGAGAGCATGGCTGTGGCCCAGTTAATTTTTATTTACAAAAACAGGCAGCCAGCTGGATTTGGCTATAGTCTGTCAACTCCTGCCTTACCCCAAACCCCAGAGATTTGTAATAAAAAATGGGGTACATGTCCAATTTTTTTCTGTTTTCTACTTTAAAACTTAAAGGATGCTTAAGAATTTTTCAGAATAATGGGTCAAGGGAGGAACAGTACATTCAAGACAGATCGAAAGTCACGTGCAAAGTTATAGTCATAAAAAAAATTTAAACAAAGAAAAAAGCAAAAGGGAATTCCTGGGCAGTCCAGTGGTTAGGACTCCGTGTTTCCACTCTAGTAGGCACAGGTTTGATCCCTGGTTGGGGAACTAAGATCCCACAAGCTGCACGCTGTGGCCAAAAAAGAAAGAAGGAAAAAAAGGGGAAAAAAACCCCCACAAAAACTAACTAACCAAACAATTCACAGAGTATTCAGAGAACAGAACTAATCATAGTTAATATTGTTAGACCTGGTATTTCACAAGCTAAATCACACAGCTCCTATGTAATAATAAAATGAATGACAATTTACTGGAGGGGGAAAAGGATGAAAAGAAATGACTAGAGATACCTCAGTTTTAACTTTCACCTTCACTGTGCTTTTTGAGTCTAAGTTACCTATGGCAGGAAGAAGTGTTCATTGTTCCAGTTACAGTCATTTCTCAGCGTTCAGATGTGAATAAACTGATCGTAAAGACTTTAACATCCTCATTTCCCTTTGGCTACAAGGACATTTCTAAAGATCTTCTCTGATTCTGCCATAGGCTTTATTTTTTAATTTTTTTGACATCTTTATTAGAATATAATTGCTTTACAATGGTGTGTTAGTTTCTGCTTTATAACAAAGTGAATCAGCTCTACTATACATATATACCCATATAGGCTTTTAACTCCATCATATTTATTCCTGAATCTTAACATCTGTTAGCGTCTCTGACACATGGTTTTTTTCTGTTTGTTTGTTTTACACTTGAGATGATCTGGAACCTTCTGAGCGACTCCTGTTGCCCTGCATATCTGCTAAAACTTTCTTTCCAACCACCCCTAAATTTCTCTTCTGCTACCAGTATGGCAGATTACATAAACAAAGCCAAGTAATGATATACACCCCTTAAGAAGAAAATCTCTCAGTAGGAAAATGAAACCAAAAAGCTGAGTGTTCACAGGACCTTTTAGAACTGCTCTTATGTCATGGGCAAAGGTGTGTCTTATCTCTTGATAAGAATTTATCTTAAGAATTTATCTTTATGTGATCTTAGCAATTCAGGCATCAGAAACATAGGTTTGAGTTCTTACTTTGTAGTTGAACAAATCACTACAGTTCTCTGTACTGCATCTGTAAAATGGATATTTAACTACTTCTTGGGGTTGTGGTATCAAAAAACAACTTGGGTGAAAGCTTGGACTGATATCCAGCAGGTCATAGATGCTTAATCACTAATAAGCTCTTTCATCTCCCTTAATTAATATGTAGTCTATTTGCATGTTGAAATATGGCTTCACATACCAAAACATGGAATACCAGTTTTTATCCACAAGCATAGAATTATTTGATGTGAAAGTAGTTTGGGTTTTTAAAAGTTAAAATAACATTTAAATCATCTTGAGAAAGAAAGAAGAAAGGGGTAGGGGAATGAAGGAGAAATTAAAACAACATTTGTACCCTAGCTTCTTCTGATTTTCATCTTAAGCCTTAACGTGCTCATAATTTTTAGTAATATATTATTTATTCCTCGCCCAACTTTGCCCTTGTTCTTGTTTGTCTCTCTTTCATTCTGCCTTTAACTCACATTACTTGTATTTTATGTTCATCTGTAAGCTCCTGAAAGTCCTTTCTGGAACACAGTGGGGTATAAATAAAATAAGATATTATGTGTTGGAGAGACGGCAACTTCAGAAGGAGAGCCCATGGAAAGCAATAATTCTCAACAAAGCCTAAAACAGTCTAGTCCCAGCCCTTAATCTCGGGCCTACTAGGCAACAAAACCAAGAGTCTGACTTTTCTTGAACCTGTTTTACTAATTAAAAAAGTTAAAATAGCTGACATTTATCAAGTTCTTAGTATGTGCTGAATATTAGTCTAAGAACTTTTACCTGTTTATATGTTTAATTTTCCCCATAGTTCTAAGAGGCACGTACTATTTATTATCCAGTGTAAAACTGAGGAAATTGGTGGCAAAGAAATTGAGTTTTTTAAGGTCACATACCTGCTAAATGGCAGTGACTTAGAGAGGATCTATAAAGGACTTAGAAAGGACTTAGAAATCCTTTTACAGTTCCTTTCTTTATTTGGTTTTAGTCTCACAGAGATTTATAAACTGTATAAAAGACCATTCTCTTATAAATCAATTTACTGCCCTTAAAGTTGTTATTTCTTGGTCCTTTCTTCAATATATTTTCAAAAATTTCAATACAAATATTTCATGGCTAGGAAAGAGAAAGAGGAGTGAAAATAGCCTACCCTTTTAAACGGTCAAATCAATTTAACAAGATATCCACAGAGACAACGCTATTTCAGACATGTGCCAGGTCCTGAGGCTGCACCATTGGGTTATTTGGCTTCATGGTGACTGGTCCAGTGGGGAATCCACATGTGAAACATGAAGTGATAATATTGTATGAGAGAGAGGATGATGGTAACACATGGTGCTCTGAGAGCATGGCTGTGGGTACCGTTCCCAGATGGGTCACTTAGGGAAGCTTCCTGCAGAAAAATTTCTCAGTTGAGGTCTTTTGAGAGCTGAGGTGAAAGGAGAAGTGGTGGTGTTCAGGGTGTGGTGTATCAGTCAGCTCGAGCTGCTGAATGAGTGGCTCAAGCAACAGAAATTGGTTTCTCACAGTTCTGGAGGCTGGGAAGCCCAAGATCAAGGTGCCAACCAATTTAGTTTCAAGTGAGGGCTTTCCTCCTGGTTTGCAGATGGCTGCCTTCTTACTGTGTCCTCACGGGGGGTGTGGGAGTGCAGGTGAAGAGAGAGAAAGAGAAAGGGGGGCGGGGGGCATTCTGCTGTCTCTTCTTATAAGGACCCTACTGCTATCAGATAAGAGTCCCACTCTTATGACTTCATTTAACCTTAATTACCTCCTAAAAGCCCTATCTCCACATACAGTCACATTGGAGGTTGAGGCTTCCATATGACTTTGTGAGGGGCAGGGCCAGGCGAGGAGGCAGACACAAACATTCAGTCCATAACATACAAGTAGGGAGAGAAAGGAAGATAGGGTTTGAGTATGGACAGTGTTTCAGGAAGGCAGATGTAGAACTGAGACCTGGTTGCTTTCAAGGACCTGAATATAATTTAATAATCCAGGTGTCTGAATACTAGAGATGGGGATGGTACCAAGGTAAGCTGGTGCCCTTTATTCAATGAGCAATAGCAATGAGAAACCACTGAAAGACTTTCACCCCAGGAGAAATATGATGGGACTGAATTCTTGAGAGACCCTTGCTGCAGGAACAAGAATAGATCGAAGAGGGGCAAGGTAGAAGGCAGACGACAGAGGAGCTTGTAGTTTTAGGGTAGTGACAGTGAGGACAGAAAGATGTGAACAGGCTAAAGAGAGATGTTCAGGGAGTCAAAAATGGCAGGATTTAGAGGTAAACTAAACACTGTGGAAGAGGGAGGGAGAGGTGCCAAAGCTGGCGCCCAAGTTGTTGGCTTAGGCTTCCCCAGCACTGAGCCCTGGAGGACACAGAAGCTGCAAGCAGAGCCCAAGAGAGAATCATTACCGTGTCCTAGGCAGGGCAGTGAGAAAACTCTCCCCTAGTTGCTAAGTGCCCCAAGTAGAGCTGGGGTCTCTGACTGCCAGAGCTTTCTGTCACTGAGCCTGCCTTTTATAGCCACCTCTAAGCCTTAAAGTTTAAAGGTCAGTAACACCTCATTGGTGTTTGTTTATCAGCTTTTACCAATTTCCACATAGGCTTGTGTTCTGAGTTTTTCCTTTTATCTTTGGTTTATTTTCTCAAGGTACATGGGGACTCTAGAGCTATGAGAAACAGACCTCTGTGACGGTGTCGGTGTATATTGATTGGCTGAGCAATCTTGAAGCCAAGAGATCTTAGATTTCTTTGCTGAAATATATCTAGATGAAGAAAGAGCAGTTAAACATTGTACTAACACTAATAATGGTTAATGTTTTGAGCGTTATTACATGCCAAATACTGGGCTAAGACATATGAATATATAGAACATTGAATCCTGACAACCACCCTCTGAGGTTGGTACTAGTATTATTTTTCCTTATAGGTAAAGACATTGAGGTTTTGGGTTTAAATGCCTTGCTGGTAAATCACCTAGCCCAGAGGTCAAACAGATAGATTGGCTCGTGATACTCCTTTCCTGAGTTTTGTACTATTTTGCCTTTTCAGTTTTCTCCATGATGGTTTAACAATAGAGATGCAATTTTAAACATTTTGTCTATTAAATTTTTAGCATTTGCACTGTGATTTAAAATAACTTTCTTCTTACTATAATAAGGAGGCTTATTGCAAGATCCAACTTGATAAATATAAAGAAAATAAAAATAATCCATAATCCTACAACCTGGTGATAACCATTATTATAATTTTGATGTATTTCATGCCAGTATTTTTCAGTACATATTTTTAATAGTTGAGATCAGTGCTTATACATTTTAATCATGCTTTTTCCATTTAAATTATAAATATAACGCTGTCTCCATGCTATTAAACATGATTTACAAATGTTATTTTCAATGGCTGCAAAATATTTCATCATATGGGCGTATTATAATTGATGTAACCATTCAAGCATTTTTGAACATTTAGTTTCTTCCCATTTTTCACTACTATAAATAATACATTTTGGTATTTCAAGTTATTTCCTTTAAAAATATCACCAAAAATGTAATTATTGCTTTAAAAAGTGTGAGCATGTTTTCAAGGCTCTTACTACTTTCAAAAAACAATGAAACAATAGACACTCCTATCAGCAGGAAATGAGAACCTAGCGTCATCACATTCTTACCGGCACTGTTAATTATCACTTTTACATCTTTATTAATAATTTAAATCTTTTTAATAGTTTTAATTTCTATTTATTTGGCTACAAACAACGTTTAATATTGTTATACACCTTGGGGTTGTTTATATCTTAAAATTTTTTTCCTTTTCTTGTCCCTTATCCATTCACCTATTAATTAATTTAACAAACATTTCCTGAGCAATTATTACATACCAGGACCTATGTGAAACTATAAAGTATAGCAGTAAACAAGATGGGAATGCCTTTGCTAACAGTCTAAGGAAAGGGCATGAAGTAAATGGGTTAAAAAATTAGAAAAACGTGATGGTAAAGGGCTGTGCATTCTACTTATTTAAAAGGGGTAATATGATGAAGCAATAGAGCCAAGTTTCTAAAGTTTCTGGTATCAGGACAACTTTACAGTCTTTAAAAAATTATTGAGGACCCCAAAGTGGGTTATATCTATCAATAGTTACTGTATTAGAAATAAAAACTTAAAAAATTGTAAAACACAAGAACTCTTAAGGACGCATTCCATTAGTAGCCATCAGAGAGATATAATCACCCATCATGTAGCTTCTGGAAAACGCCACTGTACACTCATAAGGGAATGAGAATGAAAAGACAAAGAATGACTTAGTATTATTATGAAAACAGTTTTGACCTCATAGGCCCCTTGCAAGATCTGGAGGACCCTTGTAATCCCCTGACCATACTTTGAGAACCACTCTGATGGAAAATAACCTGATGCTTTGAATTGGGTGGTTATAGGAGCTCTCTCTGAGGATATGAGATTTAACTGAGGATCCAGGAGATGAGAAAGAACATAGTGTGAATGTCAAAGGAAGAGCATTCAGTTTGTGAAAATTCATTAACACGTATATATATGTATATACCGTCATCCCTCAATAATGAATAATTTTTTTAAATTATGTGGAAAGTAAAGAAATCAAACCCAGTTGAAATTTCAGTTTTGTTTTTCTAATGCTGCAACTGAAAATTTCAAAGTTAGTATTCCCGTAAGCAGAATCTCCATTTTGGCAAGAAGATACAAATGGAAATTAGTTAAAAACAATAATATAAAATAATTTAGGTTCTGAGTCCAGTTGATTTTGAAATAAAGAAAGAGAAAAAAATATGATAGATCGCAACCAATGGAACTTGTTTCCACAGGGTATCTTAAATTTCATCTTTTTCCTCTCCTGTTTGCTTCCCCTCACTTCCCTCAGAAAGTCCTAATTTTGGCTGTCAGCCAAAAGAAAAAAAAAATGCTGCACAGCTTTAGCAAATCAAATACTTTTTATTGGAGACAGTCTCTGGGGAGAATAGAGCTAAGTAAAAGATTAGATGAAATTTAATTTTTAATCCAGAAATATATCCTTAAGAGGAGTCCTTTAAATAGCAGACACCATTTTTTTTAATTATGAATGCGGGTGTCACCTCCAGGAGGAGCTTTGTAATTCCTTTAGCAAGATAAAGCCTCCTTCTTCACACCTGACCCACAGGGCTATTGCTGAGTTAAAAGAGTTGAGAAAGATACACGTTTTTATACCCTGTAGGGCCAGAGGGGCTACAGAGAGGAAAGAAGAGCACAAATTATCTGGCTTTTCTTTCTTTTTAATTTTGATTAAAACAGTTTAATATGTAGATAGTAGTAGAGAATTTCTTTCCAGACATATCGGTGTACCTTCACCGAGTGGTTAAGAGCCTGTAAAACAAGAAGGAAAGATGACCAATTCTAAGGTTGAAGAGGCCAGTATTACAAAACAGGTTGATGGTTTGCTTATTTAGGTAAGAATTAGAAATGCATCCAAAACAGAATAAAGTTTATCAAATTCTTTAGTTGCAGTAGGGAGAATAAATACTTCCATGATTAGAATCAATAATATGGTAATGAACCAAACTGAACATTCTCTACACGAAGATATACTTGCAGTTAAAAGAATGTACCATTGTCTTGGTCTGCTTGTACAATGACAATTCGCAGTAATGTAGGGATAAGTGAAGAGTCAAGTGCTGTATCAAGGTACAAAATGATTCTCCACATCTCTTTTCAAATACCTTTCTGGCTTGTTGTGTGGCAGGCTAGAAGCAGCAGACCTACCAGGGCTCAGTCTTGCCCTCTGTTCCTTGGGTCTCTGTGAATCTTAGAGAATGTGCTTTTGCTCATAGCATATCAAAGAGAAGGACCAAGCCCTTGGCATCACTGTGAAATATAATTTGCAGACGGCTTGTTATGTTAGTACGCGACAGTGTGAAGTTCAACAACTTGAGCCTTCTATGAGGAGCGCTCTCAATGAGATTCCGAGCCCTCACTCACACACAGATGTTTTCAGCTGTTAGAGATTTATTTTGCTTATCCTTTCTATTTGTCAACCATCTGGGAATAGAGTCTCAGTCATTAGGATTCTAATACAAATAGCATGGCTAAAATTAGAGCTCCTGAACGTGTGCCTTTCTATGACTCCAGAAAATAAAATGAATCTGGGAGTATTAGGAGGGAGGATAGAGACCTCCTTACTGATTAGATAGTCTCCACCTACTCATTTATGGTCTCTGCTTCTAGAAACTAGAATAGTTTGGTCACTTATTTATTCCTCCTCTAATTCTGCCACTTGGCTGGAAATCCAAGTCACTGTTAATTTGTCTTATTTTAGAAACATATAATCTGGCTAATTTGTTCCTTAAGAATTAAATCCCAAGTCAAACATCTCCCTTTAAGCCTAGGTCCACGTTATGTTCAAATATCAAGATAAGTTGGGGGTGGGGAAGGAAATCTATGAGATACCTGGATGATTTATCTCAGAGGGCACAATGTCTAAGCAGGTGGAAACACTGCATGAATCAGAAGCACTAATCTGTGTGCTAATGGACCATTTATTTGCATTCCATTTTCCTTGGGAAAAAAAGTCCTGTGTCAGTCTTTCTAAATGTGAGTGCAATATGCATATCTGTTGATATTTAAAGAAAAGAGCTGCACATGTACAGGTACTCATAACCCTAAGCTGCATAATTTGTTTCTGTTTCAAAATAGAAAGCTATCAGCTAAAAGACTCACATGAGGTATTTCCAAACACCTATTTGATAAAGTGATTAACACCCTACAGATATCTATTCAAGGCTTTTAATAAACTCATGGATTTTGCTAAACATTAACTGACAGGAGGAATACCAAAGTTCAAACTGTATAAAATTCAGAGTTGCATTATTTGAAGGGAATAAGTGGGCAAGCCTGCCCCTATAGCCGGTCCAGAGTTGTAGGGGTCCAACTGCATGAATCAACACTGTTCTGGTCTCAGCTATAATTTTGTGCCATTAACCTGGTGGCAATTGTCTAATCTGGCTTAAATATCAATGAGAACATTCTGTGGCTGCCTGGGACTTCCAGGATTCAAGCATCATTCCAAGAATCTCCCCGTTGGATGGTGCCCGATTCATTTGTATGATTCGGGAGACTGGGGAGAAAAAACGATATTCGAGTACAAGGGTCTCCTTTTTCCTGCCATTTCCCAGGATTGAGTTGCCTGCTTTATCCAAGAATGCAAGCTGGGCAGAGAATGAAATTGTCACCAATTGCATAATATCCTAAATTGCGTGGTCACAGAATTTTACTCTATTATTATTACAGATATTGTTTTACCAGCTTTTAAAGTCTTTGGGCATCAAACTTGTACTCAAAAGTATATTCGCACCTTCATGTTGATTTTTTTTGTAGGCCAAGAACCACTAAATACCCAGTTTTAGAAAAATAGCTAAAGTGTTTGTTTCCGTGGGTTACTTCAACCCTATAAGGTAGGTAGACTAGTTATTCCTATTTTTTTTTTTTTTTTTTTTGCGGTACGCGGGCCTCTCACTGTTGTGGCCTCTCCCGTTCCGGAGCAACAGGCTCCGGACGCGCAGGCTCAGCGGCCATGGCTCACGGGCCCAGCCGCTCTGCCGCATGTGGGATCCTCCCGGACGGGGCACGAACCCGCGTCCCCTGCGCATCGGCAGATGGACTTTCAACCACTGCGCCACCAGGGAAGCCCTATTCCTATTTTAAAGGTTAGAAAACGGAGGCACAGAGAGGTAACTAAATTGATAAGATCACTGTATTAGTTTCCTAGGGCTGCTGCACCAAAGTACCACAAGCTTAGTGGCTTAAGACAACAGAAATGTATTGTCTCACAGTACTGGAGGCTGTAAGTCGGAAATTAAGGTGTCAGGAGGGCCATGCTTCATGTGAAACCTGTAAGAGAATTCTTCCTTGTTACTTCCTAGCTCCCAGCGTTCCTTGGTTTGTAGATGCATCACTCCAGTCCTTCTTTCAACCCAACATTATCACATAGCCTTCTCCCTGTGTGTCTCTGTGTCTTCACATGGCTGTCTTCTTACAGGAACAATAGTCATATTGGATTAGGAGCCCAGCCTACTCCACTGTGACCTCATCTTAGCTAACTATATCTGCAATGACTAAATTTCCAAATTAGGTCATATTTTGTGGAACTGAGGTTTAGGACTGCAACATATCTTTGGACAGGGAAGGGGGGGAGGATGCAATTCAATCCATACCAGTCACATAACTAGAAAGTAGTATAGCAAGGATTAGAATGCCTCCACTCAGCAATAATGCTGCCTAAAATTTGGGGATATGGTGGGGGTTAGGTATGGCAGGATGTTAAATCATAGCACATGCAATATCTAAAAGATTTTGGATGGCGCTTTTCTCAATTGAAAGACAACTTTTGAACACCCTTCCCCTGCCTTAACCTCCTCTGGAAGTAAATACTTTATTGTTGGTTCAGTACTTTAGGTCAGTTTTGTAACATTCTAGTGTATTCCTTTTTATACCTTTGAGAATAGGAAGGGACAATAACGTGAAAATTACATAAGAGAAATGAAAAAGCCATACAAATTAGCACACATAATAATGATCCTCCAAACATTTACTAATGCATAATTCTGTTTTCTTACTTTAATGGTAAAAACTAATCTTTATCTAGCATTTACTGTACGCAAGTATTTTACTAAATTCTCTAGAAGCCTTGGACCATTTGGTCATCAAAATAATCTCATGAAGCAGGGAATATTATTGCCATCATTTTGCAGATACAGACTCTGAGAGTTAGAGAAACCAGTTGACTTGCCCAAGATCATAAAACTGATTTCTAGGCAACCTCCAGAGCCCACACTCTTAAACATCTGATCCTTGCCTCTCTGTTCTCAAGGTTAAAAAACATTGGTGACAGTGTTAATCAGCATACCCTAAACAGTTTTAAAAAAGAAAAAAGACCCTATAATCCAATAACCCAGCATTTCATTGGGGCTGAAGTGAAATCTCATTTCATCAAGGTTATAAAGATATTCCTCTCACTCACCATAGCAAAGTTACTCCCAATAGAGAAGAAATTGTATATGCTGTCTTGTCTAAGCTCTGTCCAGTCACAAAAGAGTGATGTATCCTAGGTGTTGGAAGGTTTTCTTTTATACAAACCCTTAAAGGTCTAATAAAATAATTAACAAGAACTTATTATGAACCATATACAGTCATACTACAGGCATGTGTGATATGGAAGGATAGTGAGGTTAGATTCAACTCCCTCCCCAGAACATTGATATAGCTCTTAGTCATGGGTAAGTAATTCAGGTAACATTTTTCCTGGTCTTAGTCGTCTCCCTTTTCTTGTTGAGCTGTCTTTCTCTGTATCATAATGTGGCCTCCTCCCAATACTCTAATTGATGATTTTCTTCTGAATCATTACTAAAATACTAACTGCAACAAATCTTCATACTCTCCGCAGCTTGTCCACTAAATTCCACTGATGAAATGTATGGACATTCTGCCTTTAATTATAAGCTCATCTCTAACTAGTGATCTTTCTTACCTATTTCCATCATTGCTGCTGTTGCAACTGTGTTGATATTATACATTCTCCTTTTGCCCTCTGTGCATTAAAGTGTGCTCCAAAGCACCATTGAAAGAAAAACTCTAATTTGGCCACATATCCACCTTGGCCAAATCCTACTTTTCTAAATGTCTTAGTCTGCAAATTCACACCAGTTTATATGTAATGAAATATATAAATTGTATATAAAAATTTGTATAAAATTATTTCCATTGGTTCTTTGGTCAATATTTGATTAACTCAAATTGGACAGTCCAAAAACCCATTATATAGTAGCCCCATTTATAAACTTAATTAGTTAAATATTTTCAACTCTATTGAACATTTTAAGTACAGTAAATATATGACAAGACAAACTTAAAACTTAAGCAAATCTTCCTCTTCTAAATATAAGATAAATTTACAAATAAAAATTTCAGGTTGTCTTGAACATTCTGATACTATTTATATGCTTAATAAAATTCTCTTATACCTTTTTGTTTCAAGTGGATAAGACTTTTCGAACATCTTCAAATTAAAACTACCCAGATTCTTTTTACTTTAATACGAAGATGTCAGACTATATTCCATTATCTATATACTGGTTTATTTATCTTCCCTGTATGGAAATTCATTTAATTAAGGAAACAGATTTGCCATAGAACTTGGAGAAGGTTAGTAATGGTTACTCATCGGTGAGAGATTTAAGACTGAAACATGGGATCAAGGATTAAGTTTAGGATGCTTTTATCTGAGTCACATGAATGCAGTGAACTGTTTTTAAAGGTCATTGTGCCAACAGGAGACTCCAAGTCTATACCGTACAGCTGGAATTGAGTTTAATATTCTCTGACTCTTGAATTTTTATACCATTCATAATTCATTCCTCCCTCCCTCCCTCCCTCCCTTCCTTCCTTCATAATCTCTTTTAATTTTAGCACCTGATATCTGTTAACAGAATTCTATACTTCCATTCAGTTTGCTGATAATTTCCTACAGTGCTTATTTGGATTATGCAAATTTCTTCCCTGCCTGATTGGAGTCTGTATTCTGATCATGCTATTTTTGTCTAATATAGCTCTTGGCCACAACTCTATATTCATCCTTTTTTATTTTTAACATCTTTATTGAGATATAATTTACATATTGTAAAATTCACACATTTAAAGTGAACAATTCAATGATTTTTAGTATGTTCACAGAAATGTACAGCCATCACCACAAGTTTTGAACGCTTTCATCATCTCAAAAATGAAACCCCGTACCTTTCAACTATCACCACACACCAAATCTCCATACTGCAGCCCCCTCCCATCCCTAAGCAACCACTAATCTACTTTATGTCTCTCTTAGTTTCCCTATTCTGGACTTTCATATGAATGGAGTCATGTAGTGTCTTTTGTGACTGACTTGTTTGGCAAGAATGCAGCATAACCAGCCCGGGGCAGGAAACTTTGCTTACAGAGAGGGCTGGACTTGATTTAGAGTGAAAGGCAAAATATCATTACTTTTTAGCTAAAAGTGGTGTTACGGGATGGGAATGGAGGGGGGAAACCCCATAGCTCTGCTTGACCAAAATTACATTCCTAGTTGGGGTGAGTGGTTGACTAGTCAGAAAACTTAACAGGGAGGTCCTAGAAATAAGAGAGCCATAGATAACCTGAGATAAGCTCTCCACATATTCCTGGATCTCTAGGATATTGTCAGTGTATGGCAAAAAATGCAAGCAAAGGAGGAGTTGAGCGGCAATTTTTAAAGTATTTCCCAGTCCACACAAATCACTCAGCACAGGACAGAAGCATTATGGTCTTGAGATGTTTGGGCACAGCTCTGCCCACATCAGTGACTAACCACTAAATTATGTTGACACAATGATGACTACTGGGAAGTCAGGCTATAAGAAAACATAGAAACACTAAAAAGGCATAAGCAGGTGAATGATATGGGAGAGACACTTTCTGCAGTTTAAGTTCAGGCACATTACTAAAAATAAGCAACACCCCATACCCCCCCCAAAAAAGAAACCTCAGAGTAACTACTATATATTTTCTAAAATGTCTACTTTTCAACCCAAAATTGCTAGACATGAAAAGAAATAAGAAGATGTAATCTATACCTGGGGGTGGGAGTGGGGAATCAATAGAAATTGACCTTGAGAGGGCCCAGATTCTGGAATTATCAGCCATATACTATATATATCAAGGCAGCTATTATGAATATGTTCAAAGAATAAAAGAAAAATACAACAGCAATAAATCTATGAATGGGTACTATCAATAAGTAGAAACTACAAAAAAGAACCATATACTCCCTATAACGAGACAGATGCTGCAGGAGCTAGCAGTATATTCATAGCCCAGTAGGAAGAAAAAAAAGGAAGAAGAGAAGGTGATGGAATCTATGAGTTAGATTATGTCACTATCATGCTTAAAGTCCTTCAGCAGGTTTCCATTGACCTTGGACTAAAAATCCAAAAAGAAAACATTTTTTTAGAGAAAAAAAATTTTAAAGAACCATATAAAAATTCAAGAGCTGAAAAATATAACTGTAATAAAAAATTCACTAGATGAGTTTCATAGCAGATTTGAGATGGTAGAAGAAAGAACAAGTGACCTTGAAGATAAATCAATAGGAATCATCCAATGTAAAGAAACAAGAAAAATAAACAGAGGCTCAGAGATCTTTGGGACATTATCAAGCATTCCAACATACATATAACAAAAGTCCAAGAAAGAGAAAAGAAAAAATGTTCTGAAAATATATTTGAAGAAATAATGGCTGAGAACTCTCCAATTTGCTAAAAAAAAAAAAAAAAAAAAAAAATTAACCTACAGATCCCAGAAGCCCAGTGAATCTCAGGAAGGATAGAGACCTAAACACAGACATATCATTTCAAACTTCTGAAAGAAAAGAGAAAATGCTGAAAGTAGCAAGACAAAAATAGTGCTTCACATATAGGAAGCAATACAATCAACAGGTGACTTTTCATTGGAAACAATGGAAGTCAGAAGATAGTTAGATACCATATTCAAAATACTGAAAGAAAACACAGTGTCAACAAAGAATTCTATTGTAAAATTATCCTTCAGAAATGAAAGTGAAATAAAGACATCCCCAGATAGAAAAATCTGAGAGAATTTATTGATAATTGATCTTCCATTTGAGAAAAGACCTTCAGACTGAGAGGAAATGGTCTTTCCTACAAGGAAGACCTTCAGGCTGAAGGGAAATGACACTAGATGGCAATTCATAAGAGCACCAGAAATGGTAAATATGTGGATCAATATTTTTTTTAACATCTTTATTGGAGTATAATTGCTTTATAATGGTGTGTTAGTTTCTGCTTTATAACAAAGCGAATCAGTTATACATATACATATGTTCCCATATCTCTTCCCTGGATCAATATTTTTTAAGTGTAAGGCTATGTTCTTCAGCTTATAACATGTACTAAAGTAATATATTTGACAATAGTGACACAAAGGTGAGAAAAAGTAGTGGAACTTTATTGGAATAAATTTACTATATTTACTTAACTAAGTATATTTACTAAGTATAATTATTGGAACTAACCTTAAATAGATTGTGCTAAGATAAAGTCATATATGTTAATGCCTAAGATAGCCATACACACACACACATACAAATAACACAAGAATTATAGTTAAAAAATTCGCAAAGGAAGTAAAACGGTTCAATAAAAATATTTGGTTAACATAAGGGAGTAAAGAAGGAACAGAAAAACAAAAAGACATAACATATATAGAAAACAATAGTAAAATTGCAGGTATAAATCCAGCCACATCAAATAAGTGTATTCAATTTGAAGGGGCTAAATACTTCAATCAAAAGGCAAATATTGTAGACTGGATTAAAAGGAGATATCCAACTATATGCTATTTATAAAAGACATTTTAGTAGATTCAAAAATACAAATAGGTTGAAAGTAAAAGAATGAAAAAAGTTATACCACGCAAACAGTAACCATAAAAGAACAGAAGTAGCTATAATGATATAAAAGTAGACTTTAAGACAAATAATATGACTAGAGTCAAAGAGGGACATTTCACAATGATAAACAGTTAATAATCTCAGAAATATATAAAAATTTTAAATGTATATGTACCTAACAACAGAGCCCCAAAGTACATAAAGAAAAAATTTACAGAATTCAAAGGAGAACTAGAAAGTTCAGCAACTGTAGGTGGAGATTTCAATACCCACCTCCAGTAATTTGAGAGAACAGCTAGAAACAAAATCAGTGAAAATATAAAAGACTTAAATAACGCTATCAAACAACCTGACCTTACTGCTGTGTTGAGAACATTTCATGCAACAATAGAATACACCTTTTCAAGCACATATGGCACATTCTCTGGGATAGATAGACCATGTGCTATGCTGTAAAAAAAAAAGAAAAAAAAAAGTCTCAAATTTAAAACGGTTTAAACCATACAAAGTATTCTTTCCAACCACGATGGAATTAAATTAGGAATCAGTAACAGAAAGACACTTGGGAAATCCCAAAATAATTGAAAATTAAACAGAACACTCCTGAATAACTCATGGGTTAAAAAAGAAATCACAAGGGAAATTAGAAAATATCTTAAACTGGCTGAAAATAAAAACACAAAATATCAAACTTTATGGGATTCATCATTGTAGTGGCTAATGGCTCGGATGAATAGCCGGAGACCTAGAGAAAACACAACTGAAGAACTGGTGACAGGAATGATGGGCACAATGTAAGGATATTTGTGTCACATGTGATTCTAGCTGCAGGGAGGAAGGTCATTAATCAAATAATCAGGTGGATATGACTCACCCTATGATGTCAACTTCTTTTCCTCACAAACTTCTTCTTACAAAGAGAGTTAATAAACAAATTAACCAGGTTGGATCAGTGGAGGTCATCATAAGCTCATATTTATATATTCTTCACCCCTCTCTCAATTAGTCGTTTGTCTTTAAGTTAACTTATGGTGTCTTCTGACCTGTAAGAGATTCTATGTTGCCAAATCATTGGTATTTTCTTTTGAAGTTTCTTCCTTCACATTTATGTATATGTAACCTTCTCCACCCTCCAGGTCATAAAAATAATCAAATATTCACTTAATTTTCCTTCATGTTTTATTATGGCTTCATCAAAATATTACTTTATGCTTACTTTAAGCTTTAAATATTGTGTTCAATGGTAATATTGGGGAAAACAGTTTATTATTACATGGACTCAAATAAGAATCCAATCTTTTACCCTGAAACTGCTATTTATGCATATTTTTAAAGTTTACAATAGAACAACTTGGGCTTCCCTGGTGGCGCAGTGGTTGAGAGTCCACCTGCCGATGCAAGGGACATGGGTTCGTGCCCCGGTCCGGGAGGATCCCACGTGCCGCGGAGCGGCTGGGCCCGTGAGCCATGGCCGCTGAGCCTGCATGTCCGGAGCCTCTGCTCCGCAAAGGGAGAGGTCACAACAGTGAGAGGCCCGCTTAATGCAAAAAAAAAAAAAAAAATAGAACAACTTGTCATGTCTTCTAACATCAAAATCACAAATACCTTGTAATTTACCACAACATATTAAGTCAGAATTTTTTTATATTGCTCTTTCTTTATCTTTTCTTCATACACTTGTCATTATGCCAGATTAAGCCCCCAATAGTGTTTCTTCTATTTAATCTTTACTCCTCATCATTGCCGATTTAGATAAGTACAAATAATTCACCAGGCTGAGGACTTAGTCTACACCTCATATGTTTTTAAATGATCATTTCAGACAATAATTTGCGAGTTGCACTCTTCTCTGAGCACAGTGCTTCCCCCACCCCCAATATTTTTTCTGGAAGTTTCCAGAACATTTCTCTAGTATTTCTTAAATCTCTGAAAAAAGCAGAAATCTTCCACAGGCACTTTGACATCTTTTGGAATTTCTAACAGCTTGGAATTCACATTGATTCAATTTCATATCCAGGTGCTAGTAAGTATCTTCTTACAGTTATAGATTGTGTGAAAAAAATAGAGGTAAATAAGAATGTACTTTTTTTTTTTTACCACTTGAGATTATACCTCAAGGGACCAAGAAAAGAGAAAGTATCTCCCAAAGGGCCACTTAATTGTCATTCAAATGTCTACTTTCAGAAAGAAACTACAATTATATTATATATAGTATATGATAAATATGCACCATATAGTCTACCATAAATTATAGTGATAATTGTGAAACTGCAGGACTTTGCGAGATTCACAAGATTAATATATTTAGCTAATACACTGTTATTCTTTGAAAAAAACTTAGCCTTATGAAAGAATGAAATAAAAGAAGAAACATGCACAAATATTGCCAGAATGTATCTTTTCCTTTGTGGAAGGTTTCCCCTTACTCAATTTTCAGAGAAGAAAGATACTTCTTGTTTTGGAAAATGGCAATTGTCACGGTTCTCCTCCTCATGACCACATACTTGCCTATCTTGTAATCCCTCTACCATTAGAAAAACTTCTTTAAGATCCTTTACTAGCCAACAAGAAAGTGTGGCAGTATCAGTACCACCCCTGATGCAGAGAAAGTCATTTAAAATTTAGTTTCTCAGCCCACGTACAATTAGGTTTAAATCACCTGATTTATGATAGAAGAATGGTCACTGTTGGTAAGACCCTTCTTTTCCTCTGTTTTCTTTAATACTCTTTCAAAACAAAATTTGAAGATAGAATATAATTTTCATCAACTGTGAATAGTTTTCATTCTAAATTTATGATCTATAAAGCAAGAACATTATCAGATCATTGCTGGAAAATATTTGGTTATTCCCAAATTCCTAACTGAATTTCCATAATTTTAAATTATGTTTTACTTTTTCCAAAAGTTAAAATCACGTCTTTGGTGTTAGCTGTACCCATTGAAAATTGAAGTCTTCCACTCATAACACCTTCAAGATTTGTCCTATTGGGAATGCTTTCTGAAAAATCAGACCAGTCAGTGACGTATTTCTGTGATCTTTAGTTGCTTGTCTGACAGTGTTTGCCAGTAAGCCTTTACTATAGTCTTGGCTTAAACATGTATTTTCCTATCCTACCTATCTCACTTGGGGGCACAGTGAGAGGCTGCATATGGGAACAATGAAATTTGGATCAAAGTAATTACATTTTAAAGATCTGGGATCTTTATTACAATTACAAAAAGCCAATAATATAGTTTATTATTCTGTTTCAAGTCTTTGACTTGTAATCCTATAGATTGCTGTACTGATTTATTCCACAGATTGCTTTAAAAAGGGCAGCATCAGTAATATTCATTTACAAATTACTGTGTCTTGTTGTCAGTATCTTCTAAAATATTATTCTCAGCATATGTGATTCATGAAGACAGCCAGATGGTAAATTTCCCTTTGGCAAAATACATTAAGACTCTTTCATTCTGTCATCCTTTTGCAAGTTCTTACTGTTATAAGCTCTTATTATTAACAAATTGGGTGAGATAATGCTCTTAGGAGCCTGATACTTTGAAGAGAGAGGATAAATTCTTTTCTCTTGGTTGTGGTCCAGTTATGTTCACAGCCATATATCACTAAACTGTTAAAGGTCACATGAATACCAGTTTGTAGCGTATGCTCTCTTGATTTGTTCTACGCAGCTACAGTTACGCATTTAGCTGGCAAGTTAAATCACGCCCTTTTCTGTTGGGTCACTAATAGCATTCAGAGGGAGAAAGACCCTCTGATCATCACCATTAGAAATGATTTCACAGACAATGGAACCAGAGACCCAAATCATCTGAGGCCAAAACTAAATAATGGGAGGCCAGGGCTTCCCTGGTGGCACAGTGGTTGAGAGTCCGCCTGCCGATGCAGTGGACACGGGTTCGTGCCCCGGTCCGGGAAGATCCCACATGCCGCGGAGCGGCTGGGCCCGTGAGCCATGGCTGCTGAGCCTGCGTGTCCGGAGCCTGTGCTCCGCAACGGGAGAGGCCACAACAGTGAGAGGCCCGCGTACCGCAAAAAAAAAAATAAATAATAATAATGGGAAGGCAGTATAGTCACCGCGTGAAAAGTTTTCAGAAATAAGCTGTGTAAACCTTAAAAATCAAAAGGAGCCTGAAAGCCCTTCATTTTTCTTTAGAAATGTACTTGGGAATCAATGTTTCCTTGTCACTTTCTTGATTTGGTGTTGGCTTATGATATAAAATGTTAAGAATGTACACACGTATGAATTGATATCACTTACTCTATCTTGGGGCCAAGAAGCTTCCTCTGGTCACTCTCTAGACTTCGTTCAAGCTTCAACAAAGCCAAAACGGAAGGCTCAATGGCTTTCCAACAAAAGAAAACACTTCCAACAAAAGAACTCTCAACAGTCTTTGTTAATATTTCTGTTTGATTCTAGATCGATTTCCTAAACATTAACAAATGGCTGATTTACCAATATTAGGTTTGAAGAATCTTTACAAATAATCACTTATTAGTGAAAAATAGTTTCATAAGGATCCCTCATATTCAAGTAAGCCCCTCTGTCTCCCTTTTCATTTCCCATCAGTTGCCAGCTGCTATAAGAAGCTGGGGCAGGACTAAGTGAACATCCCTCAAAATTCTAATATGAGTTTTGTAACAGAAAGAACTACCGTTGTTATGACAATGAAGAGCAGTCAGCTGAAACTAAATAATTAATGGAAACAAGTAAATTAAAATGGCTTTCAGAGAATCAGAGGGACTGCTTCCTTTTTGCTCTTATCAATCCTCCTAGGATGCAGCGATGGGTTCAGGGGCAGAACTGGGTGAAATCTGTACCAGACAGCAACTTTCAGTCACAGTCATGAGATGGAAGCTCCCCCAGACAGCAAACACCCAGCAGTATCAGATGTTGACGAGGCTCTTTGGTCTGAATAAAATACAGTGAACCAGACAGCCAGAAAGCTTGAATCTTACGGCCAAGGGACCTCAGGGACAGGTACACTGCCAAATGTGTAGCTCCAGGCCCTGTTGGGAAATTCCTCCTTGGGTCTAATCCTTCATTTTGTTTCTCTCCTCTTGTTATAATGTTTTTGGCATCTGTATTGTGCTTCTTGGTATGCAAAGTGCTCTCCCATGTGCTGTGTTTTCTAAGCCTCAGAAGAATCCTATGAGTTAGGTGTTTTGTTATCCCTATCCCTAGTGAAGCTCAGTCAAGTTGCGTGATGTGTTCAGTTTCAAACAGCCAGTGATTGATGGGCCTGGGACTTGAATATGGATTTTTGAAACTGTATCTTCTGCCATGTTGACCCCATCACACCACCTATTACTTACATTGGTGGAGACACAAATAGATTAACCACCATCCTCCGTATAATATCTGCAAAGCATCAAGGAAACATCTGGTCAAATAAAAGGTGAAATGCTTTATACTATCTTGCTTTAGGAGACTTACTATGTATAATAGCTGATTTAAAATTTTGAGAGGTCCTGAAAGACAGGAACTCTATTTCATCATGCTTTTTCCAGGATTTTCTTAATTTTTAGTCCACAGAACTATTTTTTCATTTAATATGCATCAACATTTCAAAGAGAAATGTCCCATAAAAGATCTCTCATGTAGCACTACCAAGTGAAATACAGGTCTCTCAGTTAAATTTGAATTTCAGATTTAAAAAAAAATTTAAGGGGTTTAAGTATGTCCCAGATATTGTATGGGGCATACTTAAGCAGAACAGTTATTTGGCTTTTTATCTGACGTTCAAATTTAATTGATGTCCTGTATTTTTATTTGATAAATTTGGCAACCATAACTGTGGTCATTACTGGTTACTGTCTTTCCTTTTCCATAGGTACTCAATGAAGAATAAAATGTTAGGAGTTTTATAGCATACATTTTATTTCTTCTGTTGTACCATATAACTATTAGATTAGTATTATGCAGTAATGAGAAAAGTAGATTAGCCATAATATCAAAACCATAGAAAAAAATTAAAATATAAGTTGGAATTATAATCATGGCTTCTTTTACCACAAATGTCCTTTGAGCATTTTGAATCCTAGAATGGAGTCACAGGGCAGACACATAGCAAATCAAGCAAGCCAGCTGGAAAATGGGAAAGTGTGTGACTTGGGGCTCTAATGTGGCCATAGCATCATCTTCACTGCCTGCTGATTATCTCCAGATGAATGACCTGCCAGCACCTAAATCCTGCCAGTACATCATTTAGAAATTGCTGCTGTCTTTGACTCAATTCTCTCCTTAAGCCCACCTATCTAACGGATTTCTAAGTTCCCATCAATCCTACCTCCAAAGTAACGTGTATCTCTCCCCTCGGTGTTCATGCCATCTACACTGCCTGCTTGCAGATCCTCCTTATCTCTCACCTACACCTCCAATATCTCCTGATGGGCCTCCCTGCCTCCAGTCTTCCCTCTCCATAGTTCCTCCTTTATACCTATCAGAGTTGCCTTAAAAACCACAGTCTAAACATCTCTATCCCACTCAAAAACATACAATGGTGCCCACCGCCCGTATTTGTTTGCTGATGTTTGCTAATGACCCACTGGCCAAAGCAAGTCAAGTGACGAACCACAAATTCAAGTGTTAGAAAAATAGGCTCCTCTAATGGAAGGAGCTGCAAAAGCACATTGCAATATATACAATATATATTGCGAATATAGAGATAGAAAGAATCTCTGGCCCTTTGTGCTATCTACCATATATAGACCCTTGTCTAAAAGATAAAACTGGGACTTTATCTTTCAACTTTCAAACTTTTTCCATCACACTACAGTGCCACTTCAGGATGAAGCACCCAAAAATATTACTCAGTTTAACTTCTTTATGTGGCCGCAAGAATACCAATAAGCTAGCTTTGGACATAGGCCTTCATTCCTTACATCTTCATCTCTTTGGTCTGTGCTGCTGCTCTGACTTCTGTTTTGTCAGCACATATGTCTCTGGCTGTTACTTGGACTCTGGGACCTGCGTCTCCCTCAACTACCTGCGACCTTGTCTAAAGCCACAAATTAAAATTTCATCTCCTTAAAAATTGGTTTTTAAAAAAACCCCACCAACACCCCAATTAATAAATGTTTAAAGATCGTAATTTGTGAAGGAGATGCTTCAACTAGTTAATATATGGAAAAATGTTCAATTTCACTAATAATTACAAAATTCAAGTTAAATCGGACACAGTTGCCCCTCCACCACCTTATTTCACTCTTAGTGGTTTGGTTTACTCCTTAGGGTTATTAATCAAGAGACCTGGTACTTCAAGAGGAGTATAATTTGGAATATTTGTTTTAGAAAGCTTTTAGCTAATTTTAATCAAGAGATTCCCCTAATTACTATTCTGTGAATCTCTCCTAAGGAGAGAATTTGAAAAATAGCTAAGTGCGTGAAGATGTTTGTTATGCAATTATTTATATTACCATAAAACTGAAAACAACCCTGTTTGGTGATAGTTAATAGGGGAATAACTCAAACCATTGGATGGTAACTGGGAATATTGTACACTTATAAAATTATATGAATTGTGTAAAAATAAAAAATAGTGTACTTATAAAATTAAGTGAAAGAAACAGCTCATAGAATTCCCATGTACTTACTTCTATATAGAAAAACAAAATAAACAGTTAAAAATTATCTATAAATACTAGAATGAAACATACACAGAGTTAACTATAGCTGGTTGTGTACTCTCCATAGTATCATTATTAATCTTTATTTATTTTTTAAAATTATCTAAGTTTTTATTTATCCTATATAGTAAAGTTTTCTATTTATATGTTCCCTTTAGTTTTCAATACTAATACACATACCTAATCTTAATCAGGTTTATAAATTGGTTATTAAATATTGACCACATACTCTGTTTTTCCATGTTTACTTTGCCTTTCAAATTCAGTCAGAAATTAGAAATCTAGACAGCACTAGTTTTATAATGAGGTACTGATGCCAGTATATTTGAGATTTAGAATCTTCAGACTATTCAATCTCAATATTGACCCCATAGTGTTTATCCCAATTTATGTAGTAATTTCCCTTATGGCCAGTGCCATGATGTGTGATAAATAGTATAAGTAATGCTCTTTAAAGAGAATATATTTTGTGAGAAAAGATTTTTAAATTATATTTTGATTTTACAACCTGGAGAATATATTTGGATAAAGTGATTACTGCTTTTCTATACACCTTTAACCATCATTTCCCTGAACTATTATTAAGGTAATAATCGATTTCAGGGTAAAGTACAGAAATAATATAAAAAACTATGTACTTTACTCTGAAAGAGAGAAACAGTGACACTTCACTAAACTTGATACCCAGATGTATATTAAGCTTACTGCCTTGAGAAGCTCGGTTATATGATTTCCAATAATATTTGTAAAGGTTATAAATGAGTAACAGATTAGATCCAGGTGATATACGAAGAGATGATGAGTGTAATGAGCTGGATTCCCAGTTTTAAATAACAGAATTCCTTCCCTTTTAGTTTCTATAAAGGGATTTATCGTGGGCTATAGGTAGAATATAAAATCACTGGAGAAGTTCTAGATAAAGACTAGAGATTCATGTTGAGGAATGATGCCCAGGGTCACATCCCACAGCAAGCCTGCCTAGAATGTGCCTGCTGCAATCGGGAAACCACTGCACCCAAAGGGCGAGCCGCCATGGTTGCCAGCGAGGGAGTCACATAGCCTCTGCCACAGTCTGCGCCACACAGGGATGTTTAGCCTTGTGCTACTTTCCCCACAGAAAGTGGTTTCTGAATCCAAGTGTCATGTGAGGCCATGAGAATCAAAAACACAAGGCTGTTAGGCTATTGCAACACCTATTATACTATTTCCTCATAGAAACACTCACTGAAATTAGGAGTAAAGGACTGCAACATACTCTTTGGTAGGGAGGATCACTACTTCATAGTTACCTTGCTGTCACTGAGGCTCCTCTCTCCCCAGAGATGTGAAGCAGAGTTCTTTGAGATTCTTGAATGTTCAATTGAGACAGATTGCATCTCTGCTAAGAGTTATTTCTCACATAGTAGTGCCTGTTTTCTTGGCAATCATCTCATGAAGCAGGTATTTTTGATTTACTACCATTTCTCTATATTTTTGTAAGCGAGAGATAAACGTCAGTATTTCCGTTGACATGCCTCGGGAGCTAACTTGTGTTGGTCTTGTACCTAAGACAGTGACAGCTTTGTGCAGACTATCCTATGGTTGTTTGAATCATCTTTAATGAATCTCTAGTGCAGTCATATTCCAAGACTGGTGTCGTCAGTTGTGTTTCTGTGCCCCTCCCGAGGATCCTCATAAACATTTGGGGACACATCTCAACTTCTTGATCACCTGCAGAATAGGACCTCTGATTCTTGTTGTTTAAGTCTTAAAGGGAAAGTTGACCTCTGAAGTCTGGACAATTTGAGGTTACTTGGGTTCCAATCTTTAAAACAATCCAGGAGACATACACTGCAATTAACACAACTGCTTGGTTAATTAACATCCATATAACTAACCTGGCTTTAGATACATCTTGTGCTGCCTCCAATGACAGTAACTTGTAAAACTGACTTCATCATGTCTAGGTGGGATGGGGCATGGAGTTAGTGTTTTACTAGTAGTTTCAAAGGTACTTCAAGTAGATGATACCTAGATGTTTAGTGCAGTAAGTTGAAAGTGAAATACTTAGTTCTATTCAAGGCTGGATTTAACATCTGCAAATTGAAAAACTATAAAGTAATTGCAACATTGGAAAATTCTGTGGTTTAAGATGGTTGTAGATTGACATGTTGGGAAATTTTACTCAAATGATACAGAAGAATTTTCCTTATTATAAAAGCATTCATTCTTGGCTGTTATAATCTGCCTTTTTGGCCAGTTCATTCAGAGCATTCAGTTATGAATGACCAGTCCTATCTGCCTATTTAAGGCTGTTTTGTAAAGCTCAGTCGATTTCCACACAAAAAGAAAATACAATCTCAAGAAACCAAGGGATTCCAAAAAGAATAGCATACCTTATACTCTTGTTGTGATAGTCAAAAAGAGTCCATCTCTTTAAAAGGAAAGATAATCCCTGTAAAGGAAGACATTGTTTTATTTTCTAAAACCTAATGATCTAAAAACTAATTATCTTTAATGGAGGTAGTGCAGAACTTGGTCAATAGTAGATTTTCCTGATAAACTCCACACTGAAATTTTTGTGTTAAAAGTAGGCATTCTGGGCTTCCCTGGTGGCGCAGTGGTTGGGAGTCCACCTGCCGATGCGGGGAACGCGGGTTCGTGCCCCGGTCTGGGAGGATCCCATGTGCTGCGGAGCGGCTGGGCCCGAGAGCCATGGCCACTGGGCCTGCGCGTCCGGAGCCTGTGCTCCGCAACGGGAGAGGCCACAGCGGTGAGAGGCCTGCGTACCGCAAAAAAAAAAAAAAAAAAAAAAAAGTAGGCATTCTTTTTTTTTCTCCCTCCCTCCCTCCCTCCCTTTCTTTCTTTCTTTCTTTCTCTCTTTATTGCTGGCTGTGTCAGGTCTTAGTTGCAGCATGTGGGATCTTCTGTTGCAACACACAGGCTTCTTTCTAGTTGTGGTGCACAGGCTTCTCTCTAGTTGTGGTGTGCAGGTTTTCTCTCTAGTTGTGGCACAGGAGCTTCAGAGTGCATGGGCTCTGTATTTTGTGGCACATGGGCTCTCTCATTGAAGTGCATGAGCTTAGTTGCCCCGCAGCATGTGGGATCTTATTTCCCTGACCAGGGATCAAACCTGCGTCCCCTGCATTGGAAGGCAGATTCTTTACCACTGTACCACCAGGGAAGTCCCAAAGTAGGCATTCTTATAAGGCCTATAGCATCAGACTCCAATGTACATATGAAGACCCATGTTAATTCTGAGATATCTCTACATGAGTTAGAAAATATTTTATACTAGGAGTCCTCTTGTGCAATGCCAGAATTTGTTTGTTTTTATTTCTTTGTAAATAAAAGATGACCTGCCTTCCATGCAGACAATGAATTTAGAGCATCCTGGTAGACATATTTTAAAAAATTAACCAACTCACTAGACTTCCAGTAATGGTGATTGTGGGAACTATCCCACATTAAAAATATATTTTAAGTGGATTTAAAAAAAATTAAGATACTAGAAAACATCAAAAAGCAGAAGTCATTGGATAGTTTAGTTTTGAAAAACTGCATTTGGGAAAGATAATAATTCTCAGTTTGCAGCTTTCTGGCCTGTGGGCACTTACCAACCCACAAGCAATGATTGTGGAAAACAGAAACAGTGGAAATTGCAGTCATACCAGCTCAAAATGTCAGAGATCAAAGTTCAGGACTGGAAAAACAGGTGGAATGTTAAAGGAAAAATCCAAGCAACAAGAGAACTACAAAAGGACAAATACCCAAATTCTGACTGACTGACAAAATCCCTGGCTGACAGCTTAATTATGTATCATGGGTGTCTCAAGTGGCCCGGGGGGGGAGGGGGGCACCAAAAACCAAACAGAGACCAAAGAAGAATTGACTCTTGCAACATAGATCCACACAGGGCTTTACCTCTGAGTCTGCTGCCCCCCCCTTTATTTTTAACTGAACAGAAAGCTGAAGCCTTACAGATTTGAAGTGTACCCTCCAGTCTTGAAGTGTCAGAAGGCAGAGCACAAGACCAGATGAACAGCTTGAAATTCCTTGCCTAGAAGCAAGGAAACCACAGCAAGGGTGAGCCCATCTTTGCCCTTCCTTGGCTGACAACCAAATTATGTAGACACAGTGCAGAATCCATGAAGCCAAGCTGCAAAAGCAGTGGTGGAAAACCAAAAGGACAGGGCAGAGACATCACTTGTTATATATCATAGGAGAGACAAGCCTTGCACTTGGTGTTGCAGAGAGTTAACTGCTCACTAAATCAAAAAATCAACAGTCTTTAGAAAAATACAAGAGAATTAAGAGTTGCTACAATATATCATCTACAGTGTGCAGTTTTCAACCAAAAATTAATAGTCAAGCAAACAGCAATGTGAGATCCGTAGTTAAGAAAAAAGCAGTCAATAGAAAATGACTTCAAGTAGGCCAAGGTATTGGATTTAAAGTTGAAGACTTATAAGCAATGTCTACATTTATATATTCAAAAATTAAAGTAAAATATGTTCAAAGAAGTAAAGAAAAATGTAATATCAATGAATAAACAGATAGGAATCTCAACAGAAAACAAATTCTATAGCTGAAAATTATAACAAATGGAAAAATTCATTACGTGGGATCAATAATAGATTAAAAATTAAAAACAGTAGTAAGCAACAAGGATTTACTGTATAGCACAGGGAACTATATTCAATAGCTTGTAATAACCTATAATGGAAGATAATCTGAAAAAATATATATATGTTTATATTACTGAATCATTTTGCTGTACACCTGTACACCTGAAACTAACATAATGTTGTAAATCAACTATACTGCAATAAATAATTTTAAAATAAATATAAAAACAGTAAAAAAAAATAAATTAAACAGAATAAAGAATCCATTCATTGACAATAATAGAAATTATGCAATTTGAAGAACACAGAAAAAAGAGATCAAAGAAAAATGAACAGTCTTAGAACCTGTGAGACGATAGCAACTGGTGCAACATATGAGTAATTGGAATGCCATAGGGAGAGGGAAGGGAAAATATTTGTGAAATAATGGCTGAAAACTTCCCACATTGGATAGGAAAAACTAACTCATTGGTCAAAGAAGCTCAACCAAAACATAAACAGAGAACCCCTCCTAAAAACATTATAGTTAAACTTCCAGAAGCCAAGCATAAAAGAAAATCTTGAAAGCAGTCAGGGTAAAACAGTCCATTCCATCAGGGAAACAATAGATTAGATTACAGTTAGATAGACCAATGGCTCATGTACCATCTGAAGCCATTTCAGCCAGAAGGCAGTGAAATGACAGATTCAAAATGCTGAAGGAAAACACTTTCCACTAAGAATGCTACATCCAAAATACTTCCATAATGAAGATAAAATAAAGATATTGTCAGATAGAAACTGAAACAAAACTGAATTAAACAAACTGAATAAACAAAAATGAATTCATCACCAGCAGATCTGCCTTTTAAAATGCTAAAGCAAATTTTCATGCTAAAGGGAAATGACACAGGATGGCCCCACACTAGGGAAGGCAATCTGCTTCACTCAGTCTGCTGATTTAAAAGATCCTCACAAAAACATCCAGAATAATGTTTGACCAAATACTTGGGCATCCCATGGCTGTCAAGTTGACACATAAAATTAATCAGTACAAGTCTACCTCTTGTCAGTTTGGCACTCATATGCGTCTCCTTAACCATGCTTAATCTCCAAACAAAGACAATGACAAGGTCATAATGCTGCTTAACATGATATAACTATCAACCAAACACACACACTAATGCCTCCCCCAAAGCAGGAGGTAATGTCCTTGAGGGACATTGACTCTTCCCCATGATATTCTGCAGGTTAAATACCATGATGTAAAGTTAATTGTATTTACATACTGTGATATAAGGTCTGTACATCTTATATTACATGATAGGGGGTACGAGAAGGAAGAAAACCAATACACATACAAATATATCCATGCCAAATAAGGAGGAAATACTCATGACAGTTACTGTCCTTGGTTTCTGTTACCTGATCATAGGTAGCTGGTATTTATAACTGTCTTCTTTTACTAGCCATTCTGTATTTCCTTTGCTTTCAGCAAGCATCTCAGCTGGTTGCAGTTCACCCCACATGGTGGGGTAACCCAAACCTTCATTCCCGAAGGGTCTGGGCCCTTAATAGTGCTATCTAGATTGTGTTCTTGCAGTTTTCCTGTGACTCTTAGTCACAGGGCATGGTAATACTGAGATATCCTAGGAGATCTGTATTCCAGACATACTTTTCTTTACCTCCGTTATGAACTAGTAGTCTAATTTCCTTTGGTAGTCAGGCTGAGTCACCCCAGCCACCACAGAAACTCTCTTGTTTGCCTGTTGATACATAAGCTTGAGGAGCCCAAAGTGGTGGGACAGCTGTCCTAACTTCCAGTTCAGTGGAATCATTATGTATCTCCTGGTGGAAGCATTCTTCCCTTTGGAATTAAGGCCAGTAGAGCATAGGATCACAGGGACAGGAAACAAAAATTTTGCTCCTGGGTCACTAGAAGTAACATCCCATGAATCAGTATATAATTACATGCCCAGCCATCTCTCCTTCCCATCAAAGTGAGCAACCGGGTGCCCTGCTTGAAGTTGTGCCCACTGATTGGATTTCCTTTCACCACTGCCCTTCAAGGAAGTCCCAGAAAGGGGCTATGGTGCTGTACCACCTTCAGATTGTACCTACATGTCATGCAGAACCATCTGTGAATGAGGCCCTGGATTTTCTCTTCCTCTGTCAACTGATCATAGCAAACTCTCCATGAGGCCATAGATGCATGCTGGGAGAGAGAAGGCAATATATCAGGAGTGAGGACTGTGGGCATTTGGGCCACTTCATCATGTAACTTACTTGTGCCTTCAGGGCCTGATGACATATATAGCACTTCCATTTGATGATGGAATGTTGCTGTGCATACCCAACTTTATGGTTTGCTCAGTCAGATAATACTCAATTCATGATGGACAGCTCGGGTTGCATGGTAACTATGGTGGCCCATAGTTAAGTGTTCAGTCTCTACTAAGGCCCCTGCACCCCAGGATCCAATCTTCCTCTGTGTTATTTCTCAAAGTCGTGGTGAAAGATGTGCCTTCTATACCCTCCCAGGGTGGGTAAGTTGGTCTTAAATGACAAATCCACTCTAACATCCCAGTCTTTCTAAGCCTCTGAATCTCTTCCTCTACACGAAACCAAGGCAGGTCTGGCATTTCTAATGTGCTCACCGTAGGCCACCTTTTGGTCCATATTTCATCCAAGCAACCAAACAATTAGAGCCCTTTCTGACTCTTCAAGCTGCAGCATTAAATGCAGAATTTCTGCTTAATGAGTCCATATCAATAACTTTCTGTCCGGCAGCATTCATACCCTGGGTGCCCAAAATAATACTTTTCACTATGCTTTTTGAAAGTTTCCTGGGGAACCTTTCCGAAAGGAGTGGCCCCCTAGAGGGTAGGATAGGGACTAAGCAAGGTGTGAGGCCCAACATCCAGTATGGGAAGCCAATGAGAGATGTGCCACTCCTGTCAATGGGAGGTGCTCTCTCTGCTAGTTAGCGGGAGGGCCATCAGGAGCCTTCTCAGGCCTGTCAGCTGAATGGATGCCAGGTGGTCCGGGTCACTCATTCACTCCCCTTGGCTTCCGGCCCTGGCACAGGCCCCACTGTGACTAGCTGGAGTAGAGGCTGGAGAGTCTCTAGGTATTGACTCTACTCAATGCATTTGATCCTTTCAAATCCTGGCTCCATCCCAAGTTAAGTTCACCTTGTCACTCCTGTCTCCTCCTCCTACTACCATCTGACAGATTTTTGTTACCTTCATGTAGCAAGGACCATAAAATAAGCACTCTACCTGTCAGGTAGATTTTCAAACTTTTTTTTTTTTTTTTTTTTTTTTTTGCGGTACGCGGGCCTGTCACCGTTGTGCCCTCTCCCGTTGCAGAGCACAGGCTCCGGACGCGCAGGCTCAGCGGCCATGGCTCACGGGCCCAGCCGCTCCGCGGCATGTGGGATCTTCCTGGACCGGGGCACGAACCCGCGTCCCCTGCATCGGCAGGCGGACTCCCAACCACTGCGCCACCAGGAAAGCCCTCAAACATTTTTTTTTTAAATTTCACACCTTAACCTTGGCTTTTGAAATTCAATAAGCAAGGATTTGATTACTTTTTTCTTGGTTCTTCTGTGGCAGCACACCATGAAGCAGTAGGTACCTCAAGTATAGCTCTCAACAGGGATGGTCACTCGCCAAAGACCAGAAAAATGACATCTGCTCATATACCAAAATAGTAGCTTACTAAAATAAGAAAACAAGCCACGGGTAGAATCCTGGGAAACATCAATATTTAAAGGTCTGGTGGAGGAGGAGTAGAGAAGGAATAAGAATGGACTCTTGAATACCAGAGAGGTAATGTATCAGAAATAAGATTAGCAGCATCTGTGCCATAAAGGAGTGAGTAAGACAAAGATTGTTACAGGCCCGTTGGCCTTAGTTTTGAAGTCCCTGTGAAGCTGTGTATCTGAGGAGGCAGCATGGAATATGGATCAGAGACACATGTGTCTCAGTCTTAGCTCCACTCCCTACTCAGTACATGTGTGGCGTTGGATGAGTGGCTCAGCCTCCCATCCACCAGTTCTTCTTTGTGATGTTTAAAAATGCTTTAGTGGTTGTCAAAGTACAGTTTCAAGGACAGCAGTACCAGCATCACGGGGAAACCTATTAGAAATGCAACTTCTTGAGCCCTACCCCAGATCTATGGAATCAGAAACTCTGGGGGGTGGGCCCAGCAATCTGTGTCTGACCACGCCTCCCAGGTGGCTGTGGTCATACTAAAGGTCAAGAACCACAGCTCTATAGAATTGATGCAATGAGGAAAAGAGATGCAAATGTATTGAAGCGAGGACAGTACTGCTGACACGTGTGAGATCTTTTTTTTTTACATGTTGAATAATAGTCTGTATTTCTTTTTTTTTTTTGCATCTTTATTGGAGTATAATTGCTTTACAATGGTGTGTTAGTTTCTGCTTTATAACAAAGTGAATCAGTTATACATATACATATGTTCCCATATCTCTTCCCTCTTGCATCTCCCTTCCTATCCCACCCCTCCAGGTGGTCACAAAGCACAGAGCTGATCTCCCTGTGCTATGCAGCTGCTTCCCACTAGCTATCTACCTTACGTTTGGTAGTGTATATATGTCCATGCCTCTCTCTCGCTTTGTCACAGCTTACCCTTCCCCCTCCCCGTATCCTCAAGTCCATTCTCTAGTAGGTCTGTTTCTTTATTCCTGTATTACCCCTAGGTTCTTCATGACATTGAGTAGACTCTGCTTGTCCCCTTTCTACCTTCAAGCCTACCCTCCCTCTGGTCTTTCTGAGCTAACTTGCTAATCCTTTCCCTTGTTTCTCAGCCGTAGTCTTCTCCCTCCTTCTTGTCCCCATTCCGTCACAAAGGAGCACTCCAACGTACTTACTTAGCTCCCCTAGGCCAATTACTGATAATGCGGTCCTCATGGTGATGAAAGAGGCAATTAGTCCAAATGCATTTTCTTTTTGCTGAACAAAACAGAGCTAACTGGCTATTTAAAGTCATGTAGGAACCTCCACACACAAAGCCCAATTATTTGGCTGAATTTTTCACTTTCCAATTGCTTATGTTTGTGCTGTGTAGACAAAACCTCAACTAATTACTCTGTAGGTTTCTGGCTGTAACAGTATCAACAGAATGTAGAAGTCACATATTTGAAGATGCAGCCAAATGGGGTTCCCGGGAAGAGGCAATAAGCAACGGCTTTTCCGCAAATTTGGGTCTGTTTTTATTTCTAGTAAAAGCTCATAATGAAAATTGCTATGTGCACTTGCTGACAAACATATTGAAATGAACAGAGCATCACTACTTGGCACGATACAGGTTTTGCTCCGTGGCTCTTATTTGTCACAGCATTTTCATCCTTTACCAGAACTTTGTTTTTCTAATCACTAGATTGATAGAAGTGAATGTGGAGGATCAGGAAGAAAGAAAAAGCTTGGAAACAAATAGCCACGTGCTGCATTTTTATCAATCCCATGGCTTAATTGATAATCAGTGCGTTTTCATTCAGTTTAAAACCAAAATTGTGACTTAGCTGTATGGAAGAAAGCTCTCCTTCCAAGCTACTTGAGGTACTAGAAATAGCGTTAATCTGTCACAATTTAAATAGATTTTATTAGGCAGATTATGTACAATCAAGTATTGGTTTTAATCGGGCAGTTGCCAAGGAGCCTCAAAAATATTGTCAGGAGCGTGTTGTGCTGTGATATTTGGAGTAGTTGTGTCCCTGTCAGTGTCTCTCTGTTTCAGATGTCTTTAGCACTGATGGATTTATCAATCTTCATCTCATTTCTCTTATGTCTGTTTTCCAACCCCCCTCAGCGGCACTGATTCCCCTCCTGGAAGGGTCAGCCGGCTGCACTTCCTCTGCCATTCTTGACTCAAGGCAAAGAGGATTTAAACAGCCTTGTATGCCAATACTGATTTCTGGGACCCTGTGGCTCCCTTGAATTAAAATTCTAGCTTAGGGAAAATAGGAGAGGGCTTTTCCTTACATTTTGGCCCATATTTATGAACTCAGGCCTGGGCTCCTGATAAACTTATTTTTTTCTCTCCCTTTTTCCTTTTATTGTTATTGTCATTACGATTGTACATTTAATAAAGGTTTGCAATGTTTCAGGTACCATTGAGTAAATCCCAACCATAAGATTATAAGTGGGGTCCCAAAACTTCAACCATGTAAAATACAAGTTTCTTTATTGCAAGGTTGATGAAATGCTCTGAGTCAGCCTGTTTTGTAGCCAGGCAGCTGGAGTTCCAGATCCCAGGAGACAGGTGACAATAGCATTGTATCTGAAATTTGCATTATTTTGGGGCTTACTTATATTTTTACATATATTATCATCTCACTTAATTTTCACAAAGCCCTGTAAGAAAGATATGACTATTATTCCCATTTGACAGATAAGACTGTCACAGTTTAGAGAGCTCAGGTACCTTGCCCATGGGCACAGATCATTGTCTTCTGTATCTCTAGCCCAGATGTGGCTCACTGAGTGCCCTAGCTTTTATCCACCGTGTTACAATTTCCTGCCTTTGTTATGCTCCTTAAAGGCTGAAAGCCTTACCCTGAACCGCAGCCTGGTATAAACTGAAGGCAGACTTTCCTGATAACACCAGCAGCTCCAAAGACTCCAGGACAATGCCTGCCTGTCTACCCCACTGTCAAAATCTCTCTGCCTGGTTGAGAACACAACCTCTTCTAGGAATGACCCATGTCCCATGCTGACTGTGGCTTGAGTCACACTGGGTGGTGCTGGCACTTAAACCATGTGACCTTAGCCAAGTAACTTGGCTTCTCTGACCTCAGCTTCC
Source organism: Leucopleurus acutus (assembly GCF_964270905.1). NCBI lineage: Eukaryota > Metazoa > Chordata > Mammalia > Artiodactyla > Delphinidae > Leucopleurus > Leucopleurus acutus. Next base: position 35,456,249 of record NC_139144.1, on the reverse strand, counting down.
TCTTCTGCAAAATGAATATAATGATCATGCACTTTTGTCATGTAGGTGGAAGACAATATATACGTAAAACTCCGGCACTAGTACCTAGGTGCTTAATCAATAAATGGTACCATCCTTCCTTTGGCCAGTGCAGCTACTTGTCCACAGTTCACTGGACTTATCTCTCAGCTCTCAGTTGCTGGCTGAGTATGCCAACCTTGAGCTTTTTCTTTGACTGAATTTATTCTCTACTACTAGGGAAAAAAACACAACCCAAGTTCCAAAACGCTGAGGTAAAACAGGCAGTCATTGTTAAGACTAGTTTCTATTCTGTATCATAACATTAACTTTTAAAATATTCTGGTGTTTTTTGGAGGGGGAAAGGAAGAGCCAATTGTCTATGAAATACTTTTTGACAGCTTTAACGTATAACCTAAAATTTAGTAAAGCCTTCAAGTGTTTAGCTGACAGGAAAGCCTTTTCTCTTCCCCTCCCATTTTCCATACCTCTCTGGTTTCCTAGGATGCAGCAAAAGTGGTTTCAAGAGGGAAGTTAATAGCAATACAGGTCCACCTTAAGAAATAAGAAAAATCTCAAATAAACAGTCTTTCTTTACATTAAACATCAGAAAAAAGAACAAACAAAGCCCAAAATTAATAGAAAGAAGAAAACAATAAAGAACAGAGTGGAAATAAATGAAATAGAGACTAAAAAGATAATAGAGAAGATCAGTGAAACTAAGAGCTAGTTTTTTGAAAAGAAAAAATTGACAACCTTTAGATAGACTAACCAAGGGAAAAATAAAAAAAGGAGTTCAAAAAATAAAATCAGAAGTGCAAGAGAAGTTACAACTAATACCACAGAAATACAAAGGATCATAAGCCACTACTACAAACAGTTATATGCCAACAACTTGGACAACATTAGTTAGAACTAATAAATGAATTCAGTATAGTTGCAAGATACAAAACAAATACACAGAAATCTGTGGCATTTTGATACACTAATAATGAACTATCAGAAAGAAATTAATAAAAGAATTCCATTTACAATTGTATCAAAAAGAATGAAATTCCTAGGCATAAATTTAACCAAGGAGGTGGAAGACCTGTACACTAAAAACTATAAGACATTATTAAAAGAAATTGAAGAAGATATAAATAAATGGAAAGATATACTAAACTCATGGATTAGAAAAATTATTATTGTTAAAATATCCATACTGCCAAAAGCAATCTACAGATTCAGTGCAATCTCTATCAAATGGCATTTTTCACAGAGCTAGAACAAATAACTGTAAAATTTGTATGGAGCTGCGCAAGATCCCAAATAGCCAAAGCTGGAAGTATTACACTCCCTGACTTCAGACTATATTACAAAGCTATGGTAATCAAAAGAGTATGGTACTGGCATGAAACCGACACATATATCAACGGAACAGAATAGAGAGCCCAGAAGTAAATTCATGTTAATATGATCAGTTAATCTACCACAAAGGAGGCAAGACTGTATTATGGGGGAAAGACAATCTTTTTAATAACTGGTTTTTAGGAAAACTGGACACCCAGATGTAAAAGAATAAAACTAGACCACTGTCTTACATCTAGAAAAAAAATTAACTCAAAATAGATTAAAGACTTGAATGTAAGACCCCAAACCATAAAATTGCTAGAAGAAAACATAGGTGGTGAGCTATTGGAATCAGTGTTAGCAGTGTTTTGGTGCATCTGACTCCAAAGGCAACGGAAATAAAACCAAAAATAAACAAATGGGACTACATCAAACCAAAAACTTCTGCACAGCAAAGGAAACCATCATCAAAATGAAAAGGCAACCTACTGAATGGGAGAAGATATTTGCAAATCATGTATCCAATAAGGGGTTAATATCCAAAATATATAAAGAACTAATACAACTCAACAACAACAACAACAAAGCCACCAACAAGCACTAAAAACTATGCTAAAAAACCAGGGCTTCCCTGGTGGCACAGTGGTTGAGAGTCTGCCTGCCGATGCAGGGGACACGGGTTCGTGTCCCGGTCCAGGAGGATCCCACATGCCGCGGAGCAGCTGGGCCCATGAGCCATGGCTGCTGAGCCTGCGCGTCCGGAGCCTGTGCTCCGCGACGTGAGAGGCCCGTGTACCGCAAAAAAAAAAAAAAAATAGAGTAGGGGCATAGGAAAAGAACAGCATAAACTGCTTCCTGAAACATCAAAGTGTCAGATGGGGCAGGGGATAAGGTCACACAAGTGTGGGTGGGGAGAAGGGTGTGTCCTGTGTGGTAAGGAAGGGTAGTGGCATAATTTCAGTTCTCTTTTTGATCATCTCAAGCTTAGAGTAATGTGTTCATTTTGTCCAGATATGGCCTTTCTCACAGGCTGCCTGGAAAACAAGCCTTACTTAGCAATCACTGGTAGTCCTAGAACCTTGAGTGTTGGTGGTAGAGGTGTGAATTAAGTTAGCTGCTATTCGTTAAATGTCACATTGGTGACCCCAAGTTCACCTTGTTTCTAGGAAATAAAGAAGGAAACACAGAGACTGAACCCTCCTCTGTGCTGGCCCCTGGGCTTCCTTACAGAGCACCGATGCCTCAGAATAACTCTGCCAGTGGAGTACTATTATCCCCAGTTTTACCAATAAAATAATTGAGGTTTTGAGAGTGTAGATAATTTCCCCCATGTCAGGTGAAGCACCTTCCCACATCAGGGTCTTGTAATATGCTATTCCCTCTACCATGATTATCTGTCTTCTTTCTCAGCGCTGTCACCAACACCCCTCCCCCCCCACATCTGCTTAATGTGCTTCATCTAACTCCTCCCTGTTAAGCAGGGCTGCCATGTTCAGCTTTACAGATGTGCTCTGCAAAAGATCCAGGAGCACAATTCACATAGATTCCAGTGTAAAAGTTGCCCCCTGGTGTTGTACAAACACATATGGCAAACCTCTCTTAAGTTTCGGCTTAGATGTTATTCCCCAGAGTGGAGGGCTTGGTTAGATCTCCACTCATATTGCATCTGTAGTCTCCTTCAAAGCGTCTATTACAAGTCTACTTAAATAGTTATTTGCATAATTAATGTTTGGTATCTGACTTCCCTGCTAAACTGTAAGTTCAGTAAAGGGAGGAATTTCATCTGCCTTCAATCCATTTCTGTCTCATTTATTTGTTCAAAAAGATTTATGTGAGTTCAAAACAAGGCTCATTTCATTGTAATTTAGTGGTGGTGCCTGGGACTGAAGCACAGAAGTATGTGAAACTCAAAGAATAGCACACTAGCTCTCTAAACCTTAACTTTTTTTTTTAATATTTATTTATTTATTTATTTATATTTGGCTGTGTTGGGTCTTCGTTTCTGTGCGAGGGCTTTCTCTAGTTGCGGCAAGCGGGGGCCACTCTTCATCGCGGTGCGTGGGCCTCTCACTGTCGCGGCCTCTCTTGTTGCGGAGCACAGGCTCCAGACGCGCAGGCTCAGTAGTTGTGGCTCACGGGCCCAGTTGCTCTGTGGCATGTGGGATCTTCTCAGACCAGGGCTCGAACCCGTGTCCCCTGCATTAGCAGGTGGATTCTCAACCACTGCGCCACCAGGGAAGCCCTAAACCTTAACTCTTACATTATTCATTTTTTTCTACAGCATGTTAAATAAATAACATTTTTTGAAATTTTATACACATGTTAATCATAATGCTTAACATGCCTTTATTATCTGGTGAAGGGACACTCCACACAGCCACATTTTTTACTAGATGACTATACTGAATTGAACAGTGTCCTGCAAATATTCACGTCCACTTGGAAACTTAGAATGTGACTTTATTTGAAAATAGGGTCTTTGCAGGTATAATTGGTTAAGACGAGGTCATACTTGATTAAGGTAGGCCCCCTAACTCAGTGACTGGTGTCTTTATAGGAGAAAGGGGAGAGAGATTCAGACACAGAGACAGAGTAGACATAGGAGGAAAGAGGCCATGTGACAACAGAGGCAGAGATAGGAGTGATGCAGCTGCCCGCCAAGGAACACCAAGGATTGCTGGCCACCACCAGAAGCAGGAAGAGGCAAGGAAAGTTTCTTCCCTAGAGCCTCTGGAAGCAGAGTGGCCTACAGCCCCCTTGATTTCAGACTTCTGGACTCCACAACTGTAAGTGAATGAATTCCTATTCTTTTAAACCATCTAGTTTATGCTGCTATGTTACGGCACTCTCAGGAAACAAAAATAATAACCTTTTCTATAACTACATGGAGTCAAGATAGTGCTAAGTGCTCTGACAAATAAACCTCAAAATTTCAGCATCTTGTTAATAGAAGTTTGAGACTCAGGAGTTAGAGTCTACTGTAGATGTTCCAGGTGTATTGGTGGCCGTCCTCCACATGGTGATTCAGTGCCCCAGGCCCTTTTTGCCTGTGGAAAGGGAGAGAGTTTAGAACACATACCCACTTTTTAATTGCCTTAAGTGACACTCGTTTCTGTTCACAGTCTGTTGGCAAGAACTGGTGACATGCCTACACTAGATAAAAGAGTAAATACAGTTGCTTTTGAATGGCAATGCTATATTGTGGGAAGGGAACACAAATTTGGCTGGACAGTTTGCCGTCTCTGCCCCATTGACCTCCCAACCTCAGTAGATTTGGCCAGTTGGAGCAGTGACCTCATACTTGGCAAAAACAATGAGCTTGATGAATCAGATTCTCATTCTCGGGAATTTTGTTTTAGAACCTCAGAAAGAATCAAGCACTTACCAGAGGAGCTAATGCTGACAGGATGTACTCAGAGAGCCATAGGTAGGGTCACAGCCACGAACAGTTATGAGAAGCCCAAGTTCTGAGGAAGCAGAGCTATGCATAATCAGAAACCTTGATGAATATGCAATTCAACAAGAGGAGGATACTAGCTGACATCCAAGAGTAGCTAGGTCGTGTTAATAGCAGAGTACCAGAGAGAAACTCTTCAAACTCCTTCTGCTAGGGCCCCTAAAGAAGCTGTAGATCAAGTGTCAACTCTTCTAACACTCAACCTGAGTATATTTCCTGTTTCTGGAATCCCCTGACACGTCAGCTGCCACTGTTACTCATGTATGCTTGCCATATCCTCCCCTGTGCCATCCACCTTCTGTGACTCAGTTTGAGTAGTTGTTTCTTGCAATCCAAAGAATATCACAAAAGCAGTCATCCTATACTTGTCTCTTACCAACTGCATATTAGAGAGAAAGAATGCAAATTAACCTGTAGAAGATTTACAGCAAGTACACAACATAACTCTGACTCAGCAGCCCATTTTTTGGCTTGCTGGGCCATTCTGCTCCCATGGAAAAGCTCAGTGGCCAGATAGTGTTCATGCTATATCATTTAGGGTTCTTAGTCATGGACAACAGGATTCACTCTGGCTCTTTAAGCAGAAAAAGGTTTATTACAGGGCCATGGGTAGAGCAAAACTTGTAGGAGGAAAACTAAGTTTGGATGAAGCCAGGAGAAATGGTCAACCATTCAATGAAGCTGTCCTAGCAAAACCCACAGATGCTCAGCACCTATGATGCTTGCTTGGAACTGGAGAGAAAACTGTTCACAGCATTTGTCCCAGAAGAACTAAACTCCTCTGCCATAGAGCTTGTCTGAAGATCCAGTTTCCCCCCAGTGTGGCTTCCCCTTCAGGTTGCCGTCTTCTGCTTTCAAGTTTTTTCTCCACAAAACCTATGATCACAAACAGAAACCTAGTTGCCAAGGGAGTGTGGGAAATGTAGTTGTTATGGCCTTTCCGGTCTTCGTAGTACAGAAGGGCAAGTGGAACTGGGTGTGAAAGGGTGTTGAATATGCCAATCTCTAGTGGTTATAATACATATCAACCCTTAGAAACTGACTATGAGAGGAGAACTGTTATTATACAGCCAACCGCAGTGCATGGTAGAGGTGCTGCTTCTACCATGGTGTGAGAACACTCTCCATGCTTCCTCTGTCAAGACAATGACTGAGGAAGGATGGTCCAGGTCTTCTGAGTTTAGCATAGCCACTGATCTAAAGGACTTTGACAGTAACGTCACTCTCCTCACCATACTTTAGGGTTAAACAGAGAACAGTGATTACCAGCACTGATCATCAGGTTTCTAGAAGTCATTGTAAAAGTTTTAAAAGAAAACTTAATTCCAGATCTCCTTTGAGTGTCAGGAGGCAGTATATGAAATCAAAGAATAGTAAGGTACTCAACTCAAAAAACTTTGAGAATCACTGATAATTCTAAGAATGGGAAAGGAGAGAGGGCAGACACTATGAAGGAGAGAAAACCTTATTAAATCTCTAAGAATGAAAAATATGGATGATAAATATGAATTGTTATTTATGAGTAGCATAGTCACATCTGATTTTTCAAGCTAAAGAGAAGAGCATTAGATTGGAAAATAAAGACAATAGGAGATAATGACCTCAGGGCCTTCTTTAGCATGTTCATCTCGAAGATGGAGATGTGTAATCCACCCTACATACCACCACCAAATTAATCTTCCCGACACATTTCTTTAATCATGTCAGTTTCCAACTTAGAAACCTAAGCAGTTTCTCTTTGTTTAAAAAATAGCACATTTCTAACAGTTGGGGCCCTCCACATTCTGAAACCAAGCTAGCTTTCAGTTTTTATAGATTTTATATTTTCTGGTCAAGCTGGTCTCTTACTTGCCCCCCAAAGCGCATGGCCCACCTCTGTACATTTGTTCACATTCCTTTCTCTGCTGAAATCATTTCTGACTCTCAAAGTTATACTTTCTCTACAGGGTCCTTACCCCTACCACAGATTCTTCTACAAGCTTTCCTGGAACACCCTAGTCAGGAGCAAGGTCTTCTTCCCTGATAACCTCCAAAGCTCTATTATAGCACTTAGCACATCCTCTCTTATGTTATAATTTTTGGTATATATGTTTTTTAGCTCTTGCCTCAACCTCTTGCCAAGTTCTTGAGGTCGGGGACTATATCTGATTCATCTTTATACCCTGCAAATCTCCCTGTGCAATGATTCACACATAGTAGGGATTTAATATATACTAGTTGTGTGCATGCCCAAATGTATGAATAAATTAGGAAGCCTTAAGAGTAAAGAGTTATGGTACCTATCATTTGAATGTAGTTAATCAAATTGGCCACACTCAATTGTAGTTTAAATTTATTTATTCATTCATTCATTCATTAAGGGGTTTATACAGTGACCTTTCTCCATTTGTAAACAAATCAATCATCTGATCCTAATTTTCAGTGTTTTGCCACATTCTGCTTTCAACAGTGCAAGAGGAATATGTGACAGTGGAAGTGATGGCTCTCTAGTTACATGAAACTTACTTTTGCACAATGGTTTGCCACTTGTCAATGCTAGCATGCGCTTCAGCAGAAAAGCCACATCAGATGAATTATGGTTTCCTTCTTGCACTCAGAGTGGCAGTAACCCATGGCCATATCTACTTAGGGCACAGAGTCGTTAACCACCGTTGCAAGAGACTCAGCCTTGACGTGGAAACACTTCAGCAGCTCTTTGGTGGAAGGCTGAGATATCTGGGTTAGTAGGAGTCAAATTCATTTTGTGCACTTCTGTGGGACTGCTTGAAGCAAAGTGAAGTTACTGGGGCCTGAAAGGTATAGTAAATTGGCCCCTAGAAAAACTCGCATGTCAGGCAACTAGATATACGTGCTATGAAGTTTTTAAAATACAGATGTATATTCAGTTGTCAATCAAGGGTATGCTCAGCGAGATTGCTCATAGATCTGCTATTTTCCCCACAGAAGATGTTGAGCTTTGTTTTCCTCCCCTGAAGAGCAGAGCCTCAGGATGCCACATAATTCCGAGAGATATCAGACGGTAACTTCCTCGGTTCCCTCATGAGTTTCAAGAGCCGATCCCTGGGGGAAAGGGAATAATTTTGTGATTTATCAGCTGCCTTGTTTAAACACTTCACGAGCGAATTATTGCAGTCTCCGTGCCGCACTCAAAATAACAACTCTCTCTAAACACTAACCATCACTTGACAGAGAAATACGACCAGCATAAAATGGCAGTCCTTTCCTTAAAGCCAAAAAGAGATTCATAAAATCATTAAATTCTGCCACAAGTCACTTTATTAAAAGTGAAAAACTTGATCAAAGAAGGGACATAGTTAAATGGGGGTAACTGACGTGTATCATTTTGACCAGTTGGAGTTACAAGTTTCAACAGGATTAGATGGTTGAGATTTCTTGTAGTCAGGTCTCTTTGAACAGGGAAGAGAAAATTTTCCATTGTCATTCTTAGGTACTTTTTGTCATTGCCTTTATGCTTTATACCCAAGGTGAACCTAAAGGACAACTTAAAGTAGCCCTTAGTGGAACAATACCGGGTGTTGATCGTTCTATTCCAGGTAGAGGGAGTTAAATTTCCTCCTCTTTGCCCAGTAGAAATAAGCTCAAAATAAAAATGATAAAATCCAACCTGCTTCAGTGCTACCAGAGGAAGGAAAAAGAAAAAAAATACCAAAAGAACAGTAAAATGCTCTCGTGGTAAGTTGTCTTGGAAATATCACCTTGGAGTCAATGAAGAAAGAAATGTGAAGAATGACACAATTTTTTTCCCACTGATTCCTAGGAGAAGAGAAAATAGTACATTCAAATAAGACAATAATGAGTTTTCTACTGAAGTCTTTAGAGATGCATTAATTTTTTATGTACAATTTCATTTCTTAAATTCCAGAAAGTCTTCATTTTAAATTCTTTAATACTTTGAGTTCATGGTATTGAGCAAATTTCTCCCAGCATGTTTAATCACAACCTTAGACCTTGAGAATATTAGTTTCTTATGGATGAGTGAATCCATCATACTACACCATCATACTAATTGATTAACTTTCATCCCATTTATTTATTCAGCTGATAATTGAGCACCGACTCTGGGCCCAGTACCGTGCTGGGTACTGAGCACACAAAGGTTCAAAAACACAAGAGGCAAACAGCAATCCGTTCAGTGCCACAAAAGCGATAAACTCAGGAAGTAAATAGGAGGGGCCGCTAACTTCCTTGGGGGGTGTGTGTGTGTGTGCGCGCGCGCGCACGCGCACGCGCTGCGGTGGGGTGGGGGAAGTAAGGTGTTGGTTAAGAAAATATTCCTAGAGGAAAAAAGACAAAGCTGAGGCTCGGAGACTAAGCAGGAATTACCCTGGGAAGTGGAGAGAGGAGTTAATGATAGTTAACACTGGCAGTACCTCCTTCTGGATCAGGTACGGTTCTTTACATACAGTAACTCATTTAATCTTCATAAGAGCCTGGATATGCAAGTACTGTTAGAACATATAGACAAGGAAGCCGCAGCACACCGAGGTTAAATTACTTGCCTGAAGTCACACAGCTGGTAAATGCAGAGTCAGATTTCATGTCTAAGCATCTGAGCCCTGCTTGTTCTGTCTTTTCCAGCAGAGATAATACAGCCCCAGGGACAACAGTAAGAAGAATAAACCTTACATTTGCTGAGCACTTTGTCAAGTCCCCAGCCTGGGTGACTTCTTTTATCCCTCAGATCATCCTGTGATTAAGTGCTGTTATTTGCCTGATCATTACAGATGTAGATTCAAAGGCTTGAAAGAGCTGAGTCACCACATGAGGTATGACTTCACACCCACTAGGATGGCTATTAAAAAAAGAAAAAGAACAGAAAATTACAAATATTGCTGGGGCTGTGGAGAAATTGGAATCCTCATACTTTATTGGTGGGAATGTAAAGTGCTACAGCCACTGTGGAAAACAGTTTTGGTAGATCCTCAATAAGTTAAACATAGAATTACCATAGGACCCACCAATTCCACTCTTGGGTGTATACGCAAAAGAATTGAAAACAAGTGTTCAAACAAAAACTTGCACATGAATATTAATAGCAGCACCATTCACAATAGCTAAAAAGTGGAAACAACCCAAGTGTCTATCACCTGATGAATGGATAAACAAAGTGTGGTCCCTTCATACAACAGAACATTATGCAGCCATAAAAAGGAATGAAGAACTGATGCGTGCTACAATATGGATGAACCTTGAAAATGTAATGCTAAGTAAAAGACCCCAGACACAAAAGGCCACATATTGTAGGATCCCATCTGTATGACATATCCAGAGTTGGCACATCCATAGAGATGGAAAGCAGATTAGTGGTTGCCACGGGCTGCAGGGAGCGGGAATGAGAAATGATCGCTTAGTGGGCATGGACTTTCCTTTCTGTGGTGATGAAAATGTCTGCAACTAGATAGTGGTGGTTGTACAACATAATGAATGTATTAAATGTCACGAATGGTGAATTTTATGTGTATTTTACCAAAATATTTTAAAAGGGGGGAAAAGAGGTGGTAAAAAAGAGAAAAGCTGAGTAACTTGCTGAGGACTGTACAGCACATCAAGTAAAAGGTGGTTTTGAAGTCATGTAAGAAAGACACTTTTCAGGAACTCCAAGTTACTTGCAGTGAGTGCAGTGAGGTGTATGTGTTGGGGGAGGGAACGAACGGCAAAGACCGAGGCCGAGGAGGAATCAGTCTCCATTCTGAAGACATCTTGTAAGGTGAGGGAGACAACTCTAGAGGCAAAGACACAGGAATGGAGGCACTCAGAAAGAGGGAAGGGTCACCGACCTGTCACTTTAGTCAGGATCTTTCCCCATTACATGCCCCTCCCCGGAAGAACTGTGTCCTCTGGGTTTCTGGATAAAGTGACTGCTGAAACAGAATAAACACAGCAGTCAATATCCATCCTCTGCCCCTACCAAGCAGTAAAATTAGAAATATTCATTGCTACCTCAAATACCTCACCTGTAAAATAGAGGTAATAATCATAGTTCCTATTTCATAGGTTTGCCTCAGGACCAAATGAGTTAATACATATAAAGTCCTTCGAATAGTGCCTGACCCAGTCAACACCGTATAAATGTTTGCTATTATTACCTTGATGGTTTCCATAAAGTGTCCCTCAGTTCTTTGCATTTTTATCATATATGATAAAACTGGGTGTTGTCATATCACGAATGTTTGCCCAAGAACAGTACATTTTGTTAACCTGGGACTGATCATCGAAACCCGACCTCATGGGAAATAGCATTATCTTTCATTTCATTTGCATTTTACAACTACAGTATAAATTTCCTTCCTGGTTACTTTGATAACAGAGAAAAAATGTTTTTCTCAGGTTAGCCTGTACTTGTTAATGTAGAATTGAGTGGCACTAATTAGGAGACTGCAAAAAAATGTTAATACAGTAAAATAATGAACTATACCAAATGGTTTGGGTGGAAGATGATTTGTCAGACTTCCAAGCGAAAACATATGCTTTTTATCAATACACATTGCATAAATACTGTAATCCTTCATTCAAATTCACAAAGAGGACAAAGGCAAGAAAACATTTTTAAACATTTTAGAGTCTGTAACTGTCCATCATGCTTTAGAAATTTTTTTTTTTTTTTGCGGTACGCGGGCCTCTCACTGTTGCGGCCTCTCCTGTTGCGGAGCACAGGCTCCGGACGCGCAGGCTCAGCGGCCATGGCTCACGGGCCCAGCCGCTCTGCGGCATGTGGGATCTTCCCGGACCGGGGCACGAACCCGTGTCTCCTGCATCGGCAGGCGGACTCTCAACCACTGTGCCACCAGGGAAGCCCACTTTAGAACTTTTTGCACCACGATTCACTAATCGACTCTCTCTCACACAGCTTCATGATGTAAAATGTGTATCTGTAAAATGTGAAAATGAGCCCTCCTCACTGTAACCAGGCCTGAGGAAAGAAGAATTTTAAATCTTGACCTTTGGGACTGTTTATTAATGACAACAGTGTGACAAATAGTTCATTAATCCTGTTTATCAGACTGTGAAATAAGCCAAAATTGCCATCAACAAGTAACAATATAAATGGTCTTTTAAAAATCAGGGAGTGTTTATGATTCTTTAGTCTAATCCAAGGGTTTAGACTTTTACTGTAAAGGGTCGGTTAAATATCTTAGGCCTTGCAGACCGTAAAGTCTCTGCCACAACTACGCAACTCTGCCATTGTAATGTAAACATGGCCATAGATAATATGTAAACAAATGGTCCTGGCTCAATTCCAGTTAAACTTTATTTACACGTGCTGCAACATGGATGAAATGCGAAAACATTTTGGCAAGTTAAATAAGCCAGACACAAATACTGTATGGTTCCACTTATATGCGGGATCTAAAATGGGCCAATTCATGGAGACAGAAAGGAGGATAGTGGTTACCAGGGTTCTGGGAAGGGGAGAATGGGTACAGAGTTTAAGTTTGGGATGATGAAAAAGCTCTGGAAATGGTTAGTGGTAATGATTGTACAACATTGTGCCTGTACTTAATGCCACTTAGTTGTACACTTAAAAATGATGAAAATGATACATTTTATGTACATTTTACCACAAGTTTTTAAAAACTTTATTTTGCAATAACAGGCAGTTGGCCCTCGAACCTTAGTTTTCTGACCCCTGAGCTAAACTATCCTTTGTCCTGCTGACTGTGCTCCTTTCTTTGCTTCCTATGTCTTTGCTGTTGTTTCTGCTGCTGCAGCAGCTGCTCTTTATTTCATTCCTTGACTAAGCTGTGCAGTCAAATGTTGCCTTGTGCGCAAGGGAAAAGAAAACCATTTGCATTCACTGGGGGCAGTTCTTTCTAAACATAGTCCATTCTGAAGCCCACAGCTTTAGCAGATGCAGATCTAGAACTATAAACATGAGTGTGCTGTTCTGTGCATATGAAAATGACCATAGTGGCCCCAAAACATTAGGGGATAAACTTGGTCTGGTTTCTACTTGTTCTGCTGGGATCTACAAAGCTTTCACTTTCCTTTTCCTGGTTTCTCAGTGGCTAGCAGCATAGATGAGGGTGCTAGTGTTAGGGCACTCAGGCTATGACTTTCAGTAGAGCTATTCTTTTCATGAAGATTATTGGCTCTTGCACAGGGTGAACCATTGGCCTTGATTTATCGCTCTTGCCTAACCAATTAGGTCAACTGACCTTGAGTTAATCATTTTCGGAAGACAGTGATGAGTGCTTAACCTCTGAGGACAAACCTGATTCCTCAACATGGAGACTCAGGCAAACAAAAAACTGAGATTTTAAAAGGGAACCTATTTGCAAGTATATATTGTTATTGGAAGGTACATTTAAGTGGACTAGCTCAGTCTATTGAGACGTCTTAAGGATTAGAATCCCTAATTTACTTCAGAGTATAGCCCACCAAAACTGATGACCTAAGAGTTGACCAGGGTAAGCTACCTTTGACAGAGCCATAATAGTAAGAATAATAAATTCTCTGTCTTTAACTAATGAAATGAAAATTATTTTGCTGATCTGAGAGAAGACAAGGCTCTTGATTTCAAATGGATTGTTACCTAAAGAAAAGAAAAAAAAATCTATTACTTTTGTCATGTTACTAATCATGCTACATTTTTAAAGCATCCTTAGTACCTGCTTAAAAGACTAAAATCATGACTTACTCACTTCAATAATTATTAGTGTTTTTATTTCTTCCCTAATTTCTATCATGAATCTTTGCATGTCAAAGTAGAAAAGACATTGAATCTAGATGTTTCAAAAGTGCAGATATCAGGTAACCTCAACAATATCATTTGATACCAAAATAAATTGTTTTAAATTTTTAATGCCATTTCTGCTTTTTTCCTTCAACACTTGGCCCTGCTACAAATAAGACACTGATTGAAAACAACTTATTAGACTTTTTAAGGATAAATATTGTTTTCATATAAAAGTGAGAAATATATTTGTATTCAAAACTCCATTTTTAAAAATCCCTTTAATCTGCAAATGATAAAAATTGTGTTAAAATATTTGATAGGATAAAAACACAAGTATCACTTTGATAGTCAGCTTCAGCTGTAAGCCTATATATTGTGCAGATGCTCAGATATAAGGGGGAAGACAGAGAGCAATGATGTCTGAAAATTTATAGTCACCAAAATGATTAGGTTACAACATTCATTTCTAAGCACATGAAGTATTTACAGATCACTTGAAAAATCACTCTAGCTTCCAGGATGTTACCTGTTGACCTTTGAAAGGGGAAACAAGTGAATTTTGCCATCAGTATCCTTCTTTCATTTTGAAGTTTAATATAGTGTCATTGGTCCTCCAATATCCATGGTGCCAATTTCCCACTGATGTCTTATATCTTGGGTTTCTTTTCCCCCATAAGAAAAAGTGTAGTGGTGAAATAGGTGCGGTAACTTTGATCACAGAAAAACTCATAATTACATAGTGTTTGCAACACAATCCACAATGTTCCAACACTGGATATCAGCACAGCGATAAGTAAGAGCAAAAAGCTTGTCAGAAAAGTTTGGCAACAAGTGTAGCCTCAGGTAAAAAGGTGGTGGCGGTGAATACTTGGAAATCAGAATGTATATGTGGAGAATAAGTTGGCTTCTCCTGATCATTTCTAGGAGATCTTTTTGTGAGGCTCATTTTCCTTTAAAAAAGGCAGAATGTCCCATACAGAAAGTGAAATGTTTCTCTTCTGAGAAGAAACATTCATGGAAAGCGTTGTTCCCAGACACAACAGGACATGGACAATTGTTAGGATTACATAAATAATTCCTTCCTAAAAACTGACTTATAATTCTGCAGTTTGACAAGATTTGACTAGCTGCACTAATTGGACTCACACAAATATAGCCTCCAATTTCCCTTTAGAAAAATGAGGACCACGCTGCTAGTATTTTCCCTTCATAATTATTACTCCCCAGGGCCCCAAATGCTTGCTGAGCTTTCCAAAGTACCTGTTCCAAAGTACCTGTTTTTGTCCTTTTCAATTATTCTCTCTGACTATGCATAAAATCGGTTAGAACAAATACCACTACTTAAGCCCAGGTGTTACTACCCTACCTAACCTTTTTTCTTTGGTTTGTTTCTTGATTTTGAATTTCTTACCATGAGTTAGCTTGTATTCTCAGCACACACCGAACTCTGCTGGCAGTCACACCGGACAGTCCTGACTAGTTATATGTGCAAAGGAGAGGACAAAGAATCCTTCCATGTCTCTGACATTCCTTAGCCTCAGAGGCACCTGAGATCACGGGTTTACCCAAAATACACTACTGAAATCAATCTCTAGGATTCTAAGCATAAAAATAACTATTACTGTTGAGTATCAGATGCTGCCTTATGCTGTACTTTAAATATAGATATTGTATTTCCTAAAAAGCAAAGTAGGTAGTTATTATTATGTCCACTTCGGAAGTACGGAAACTGTGGCTAGGGGATGTTAAGAAACCTGTCTAAGGTCTTCCTGGCTAGTAAGCATTGAAATCAGGAGTTAACCTCCTTTCTAACACCAAATTCCATGCTCCCTCCATAACCCGCATCAAATGTCCCCAAAGCCTCTTGGTTCTCTCTTCTTGATGTGTAAAATCTGCAAGCATCATCATGGTAAAAAGTAAAAATTTTATTTTATTTTTTTTTTTATTTTTATAAATTTATTTATTTTTTTGGCTGAGTTGGGTCTTTGTTGCTGTGCACAGGCTCTGTCTAGTTGCAGCGAGCGGGGGCCACTCTTCATTGCGGTGCTCAGGCCTCTCATTGCGGTGGCCTCTCCTGTTGCGGAGCACGGGCTCTAGGCACACAGGCTTCACAAGTTGTGGCTCGCAGGCTTCAGAGCACAGGCTCAGCAGTTGTGGCTCACGGGCTTAGTTGCTCCACGGCACGTGGGATCCTCCCGGACCAGGGCTCAAACCTGTGTCCCCTGCATTGGCAGGCGGACTCCCAACCTCTGCGCCACCAGGGAAGCCCAAAAGTAAAAATTTTAAAAGCAACATAGCAAAAAACACATGTACAAGTTGTATGGTACACTGCTAATGTACTTTAATTAATGCTTAAAATATATAAAAGACTGAGAACTAATACACCACAATATTGGCACTGGTTATCTTTTGGCCAATTACGGGTAATGTGTATTTTTTTCTTATACTTTATCTTACAAATTTTCTATAATAAATATGATACTTTAAAATATAATACTTATTTAAAATGCAAGAAATGTCACTATTTAAATGCAAATGGTATAATGGACTGGGTTTTCCAGAGTGCCTTACACATTTGTCATTTGTCATGTTCAGTTGACAATTATCATTGGGCTTCGCATGTCAGTGAACATTTTAATGTCCAAGGGAGGGCTTTTATATGCAAAATGAACCACTTAGAGCTGTCTAAATATGCAATTTGTAACTGTAGTTAATTAAAAGACTGAATTTTTCTTAAACCTCTAAGTTCAACTTATAACTCTTGCTAGTTGATTTATGAATTAAATAATTTTATTATAAATAAGTAAATCACTTTTACTTATTTCTTGATTAATTTTAACTAAGTTTAATGTATTAGATGATCTCATGTCATTATTAAAACCCATCCAAAAAACTTATTTCACTAAATTCCCTCAAACATTTTAACTTGCATATGCAAATTTAATTTTTTTCTCAAACACATCGCATTCATAATAAGGCCAGTTTACAAACTAAGGCAATCTTTATTAGTTCTTAAGCAGCTTTTAAAAATATAACAAATTGAATGTACAGCTTTGTAAGCATTCAAACACTGTTAATAAGCTTAATTAATTCCATTCTCTAATGCATGTCAGATTTAAGTCACAAATATCAATCAGGCATTTCTAATTAAAAGAACAAGGCAAATAATTAGATTATCTGACATGTCAGACATTCTCTAACATGCTTTTCTTGGACATTTCAAAACTGCATATAAGGAACATAAATTATCATTGTGAGTTAAAATATATTCCGCATAAACTGACTGCTGCAAGATTAACACTTTCTATAGATTTATTTCATTACCGCTACACTTATGTGTACAACATTCTGGGTGTGCAAAGTCATTTCTCCAAGTAAAGAGTGGAATGGAAATTACTATCTCCAGCAGTGCCGGATTCCTTGGGTAAAGATTCAAAACCAATACAGCTACAGATCTGGGTAACTGGTCTGAATCTCGGGACTAGAATGTGAGATCAGATCTGTGCTTCTTTCCCCAATCCTGGGTTGCTTGCCATGTCAACAGGGGAGCTCAAAAGCATGCTTTTAGCTGTCATGTCATTTTACACCCCCTAAAACATATTCCCTGGGAATATTTCAAATTTCACCCTTGCACAGATTTTTTTTTCAACTTTTCTTGACTGATTTAAATAGATTGAATTCTGCACCACCCACATGGAATCCTGCTAATTGCCTTCAATTAGAGTTAATTGAGTTTTGTACCCCCTTCATGTTTATAGCATCCATTTTATATGTTACTCATTATCTAGCTCCTTGAGCACTATTTGATAGTCATTCTATTAACAACATAATAGGTTACTTGTAGATTATATAGATATACACAAAATGTTTATAACTTGCTTTAGATCTGTATTCCAGCACAGGAAAACATCGTTTCCTTGTTAATTTATTAAAATTATATTTAGGTTGCAGTTTAGGGGCAGCTAGTTCATCCAGCCACCAACCCCTAAGGCCAGCTATCACCCACCCAAATGAATCATCCGATAACAATCTTTCCTACATAAGCATGAAGTATTACTCATAATGAATGTAGGATTTTGTAAACCCACTGCAGCACACCTAATTAACTTCATTTTTATTATTTTCAGAAGTCTGAATTAGATGCATAATAGAAACTATGGTCATCCACCAAATTAGCATAAAATTATTTAATTTACCATTGGCTATTATGATAATTGAGGCTGTTTCCTATTTTTAGAATCATAAATAAAATCACAATGAACATGTATTTGAGCATGAACGTAGTTTCTTCTGTTGGATTTTTTTCCTTAGAAAAAATTTCCAATAGTGATATTACTCAGTGAGCAGATGGACTTAGTTTTGGATATTAATAGGTACTAAGTTTAATGTTTTCCAAAAAGTTTGTTTGATTACAATTGTGTCAGTATTGTATTTATTTGTTTTGTTTGGATGTCCTTTAATTTGGGCAGATTCATAGATATTAAGTGATACTAAAATGTCACTTTGATTACTAGGGTGAATAGATTTTTAAAATAATATTTGTTTGCTAGTTGCATTTTTACTTATGTGGTTTATCTGTTTATAGTCTTTGTTCATTTACTGCTAGGGCTTGACGTTTATCCTGTCACTTCGTGTTAACTCTTTATATATTATTATATTAACCTAGTGGTGCTCACATTTTCTAGAAACTGTTTTCCTATTAATTTTAGTTTTATTATATTTTATACTTATATTAAAATGATTTGTTTTAATTTATATGGCAATGAATCTAGCAATCTTTGAATAATGATTTTCTAGCTTTCTTTTAAGAAAGAGAATCTATTTTAAAATATATGTTTGCTCTATGAGGGCAAGGACCATCCCTATTTTATTCTCAAGAATTTCCATAATCTAACAAACATACATCCTGGCACACAGTGGGTACCCATCAATTTTTCTTTTTTTTCTATCTAAAAATATACAGTGTTTCCCAAAGTGATTGGCAATTAAATAAATTTAGGAAACATTGAAAATTACAGTCTACTTTATGAGATTTATAATGCATATTAGCATGTTAAAGGCTCTGAGTAGTCTGGTTATTTAAAAAAAACAAAAACAAAAAACCTGTTTAACTTTCTTTACCCCAAAAGAATACACCTTTATTTAACTGTAGAATGTTCATTGAGTAGCATCACAGAACAAATGTCCAATAAAATAGGCTTCAGAAATTATATGCTAATGTCATAGAATATTCATTTACCTAATTTATTTATAAATAAAAATATTCAAGATAGATATTCACATAGAAAGTATTGCAATGGCTCTAGTGGGAAAAAAATTTTAATAAAATAGCTAAGAGTAATACTAGAAAGAAAGTTCTATTCTTATGAGGTATTTTTTAACATATTTTCCCTCACAATTTGTATTGACTATTACCTTTGGTATATGATTCACAGATATTTATTTAAAACCACACCAATACCTACAAAAATACTATAATCAGATCAGTCAGATTATGAACAATTGAAACTGGGTATTTGTTTTTAAAAGTGTTAAATGATAATATTTTTAATAGAAATCTTAAAATAAAAATTACAATTAATAAACATTTTGATTTTTCTTTAGAAATACATTACGAATTAAATTTATAGCACTTTTGTAAGGTCAACACTTTTGAAGTAAAACATTTATTTCTTTGCTTCAATGAATAATATACTAACTAAATTACTAAATTCTTTTCTGTTTGAAATACATAATTTCTCTGTGCAGAATATATTGGTTATTGGGCTTCTGGCTTCTGCTATGAATGTTGAAAGGTGGAAGGAGTATCACTCTTACACAGACACACAAAAAGCTCAAAATCCTGAACAGTCATAACTTTTCTCAGGACAACCACTTAATGTGCACTCTAAGGGAAAGACAGGAAAATCCAAGAGGAGACAGGATGTGAGCATTGACTCACCTGAGGCAGAGCACAAAAGAAATATGTGGCTGCAGAGAGGGTAGACAGCAGAAGCAAGGAGAGCTACAATCCTGCAGCCTGTGGAGCAAAAACCACATTAACGGAAAGATAGACAAGATGAAAAGGCAGAGGGCTATGTACCAGATGAAGGAAAAAGATAAAACCCCAGAAAAACAACTAAATGAAGTGGAGATAAGCAACCTTTCAGAAAAAGAATTCAGAATAATGATAGTGAAGATGATCCAGGACCTTGGAAAAAGAATGGAGGCAAAGATCGAGAAGATGCAAGAAAAGTTTAACAAAGACCTAGAAAAATTAAAGGACAAACAAACAGAGATGAACAATACAATAACTGAAATAAAAACTACACTAGAAGGAATCAACAGCAGAATAACTGAGGCAGAAGAACGGATAAGTGACCTGGAAGACAGAATGGTGGAATTCACTGCTGCAGAACAGAATAAAGAAAAAAGAATGAAAAGAAATGAAGACAGCCTAAGAGACCTCTGGGACAACATTAAACACAACAACATTCACATTATAGGGGTCCCAGAAGGAGAAGAGAGAGAGAAAGGACCCAAGAAAATATTTGAAGAGATTATAGTCGAAAACTTCCCTAACATGGGAAAGGAAATAGCCACCCAAGTCCAGGAAGTGCAGAGAGTCCCATACAGGATAAACCCAAGGAAAAACACGCTGAGACACATAGTAATCAAATCGGCGAAAATTAAAGTCAAAGAAAAACTATTGAAAGCACCAAGGGAAAAATGACAAATAACATACAAGGGAACTCCCCTAAGGTTAACAGCTGATTTCTCAGCAGAAACTCTACAAGCCAGAAGGGAATGACATGACATATTTAAAGTGATGAAAGGGAAGAACCTATGACCAAGATTACTGTACATGGCAAGGATCTCATTCAGGTTCGATGGAGAAATCAAAAGCTTTACAGGCAAGCGAAAGCAAAGAGAATTCAGCACCACCAAGCCAGCTCTACAAAAAATGCTAAAGGAACTTCTCTACTTGAGAAACACAAGAGAAGAAAAGGACCTACAAAAACAAACTCAAAACAATTAAGAAAATGGTCATAGGAACATACATATCGGTAATTACCTTAAACGTGAATGGGTTAAATGCTCCAACCGAAAGACACAGGCTTGCTGAATGGTTACAAAAACAAGACCCATATATATGCTGTCTACAAGAGACCCAATTCAGACCTAGGCACATATACAAACTGAAAGTGAGGGGATGGAAAAAGATATTCCATGCAAATGGCAATCAAAAGAAAGCTGGAATAGGAATACTCATATAAGATAAAATAGACTTTAAAATAAAGAATGTTACAAGAGACAAGGAAGGACACTACATAATCAAGGGATCAATCCAAGAAGAATATATAACAATTATAAATATATATGCACCCAACATAGGAGCACCTCAATGCATAAGGCAACTGCTAACAGCTATAAAAGAGGAAGTCGACAGTAACACAGTAATAGCGGGGGACTTTAACACCTCACTTACACCAATGGACAGATCATCCAAAATGAAAATAAATAAGGAAACAGAAGCTTTAAATGACACAATAGACTAGATAGATTTAATATTTATAGGACATTCCATCCAAAAACAGAAGATTACACTTTCTTCTCCAGTGCGCACAGAACATTCTCCAGGATAGATCAGATCATGGGTCACAAATCAAGCCTCAGTAAATTTAAGAAAATTGAAGTCATATCAAGCATCTTTTCTGACCACAACACTATGAGATTAGAAATCAATTACAGGGAAAAATACGTAAAAAAACACAAACACATGGAGGCTAAAAAATATGCTACTAAATAACCAAGAGATCACTGAAGAAATCAAAAAATACCTACAGACAGGGCTTCCCTGGTGGTGCAGTGGTTGAGAGTCCGCCTGCCAATGCAGGGGACATGGGTTGGTGTCCTGGTCCGGGAAGATCCCACACGCCACGGAGCGGCTAGGCCCGTGAGCCATGGCCGCTGAGCCTGCATATCTGGAGCCTGTGCTCCACAACGGGACAGGCCACAACAGTGAGAAGCCCACTTAACGCAAAAAAAAAAAAAAAAAAAACCAAATACCTAGAGACAAATGACAATGAAAACAGGATGATCCAAAAACCTATGGGATGCAACAAAAGCAGTTCTAAGAGGGAAGTTTACAGCAATACAGTGCTACCTCAAGAAACAATAAACATGTCAAATAAACAATCTAACCTTACACCTAAAAGAACTAGAGAAAGAAGAACAAACAAAACCCAAAGTTACTAGAAGGAAAGAAATCATAAAGATCAGAGCAGAAATAAATAAAATAGAAACAAAGAAAAGAATAGCAAGGATCAATAAAACTAAAAGCTGGTTCTTTGAGAGATAAACAAAATTGATAAACCATTAGCCAGACTCATCAAGAAAAAGAGGAAGAGGACTCAAATTATTAAAATTAGAAATGAAAAAGGAGAGGTTACAACAGACAATGCAGAAATACAAAGTATCCTAAGAGACGACTACAAGAAACTCTATGCCAATAACATGGACAACCTGGGGCTTCCCTGGTGGCACAGTGGTTGAGAGTCCGCCTGCCGATGCAGGGGACACGGGTTCGTGCCCCGGTCCGGGAAGATCCCACATGCCGCGGAGTGGCTGGGCCTGTGAGTGGCCATGGCTGCTGACCCTGCGCGTCCGGAGCCTGTGCTCCACAACGGGGGAGGCCACAACAGTGAGAGGCCCACGTACAGCAAAAAAAAAAAAAAAAAATGAACAACCTGGAATAAATGGACAAATTCTTAGAAAAGTATAATCTTCCAAGACTGAACCAGGAAGAAATAGAAAATATGAACAGACCAATCACAAGTAATAAAATTGAAACTGTGATTAAAAATCTTCCAACAAACAAAAGTCCAGGACCAAATGGCTTCACAGGTGAATTCTGTCAAACATTTGGAGAAGAGCTAACACCCATCCTTCTCAAACTCTTCCAAAAAATTGCAGAGGAAGGAACACTCCCAAACTCATTCTATGAGGCCACCATCACCCTGATACCAAAACCAGACAAAGATACTAGAAAAAATATATATATTACAGACAAATATCACTGATGAATATAGACGCAAAACTCCTCAACAAAATAGTAGCAAACAGAATCCAACAGCACATTAAAAGGATCATACACCATGATCAAGTGGGATTTATCCCAGGGATGCAAGGATTCTTCAGTATATGCAAATCAATCAATGTGATACACCATATTAACAAACTGAAGAAAAATAACCATATGATCATCTCAATAGATGCAGAAAAAGCTTTTGACAAAATTCTACACCTATTTATGATAAAAACTCTCCAGAAAGTGTGAATAGAGGGATGCTACCTCAACATAATAAAGGCCATATACAACAAACCCACAGCAAACATCATTCTCAATGGTGAAAAACTGAAAGCATCTCCTCTAAGATCAGGAACAAGACAGCGATGTCCACTGTCACCACTATTATTCAACATAGTTTTGGAAGTCCTAGCCATGGCAATCAGAGAAGAAAAAGGAATACAAATTGGAAAAGAAGAAGTAAAACCATCACTGCAGATGACATGATACTATACGTAGAGAATCCTAAAGATGCCACCAGAAAACTACTGGAGCTAATCAATGAATTAGGTAAAGTTGCAGGATACAAAATTAATGCACAGAAATCTCTGGCATTCCTATACACTAATGATCAAAAATCTGAAAGAGAAAGTAAGGAAACACTTCCATTTACCATTGCAACAAAAAGAATAATATATCTAGGAATAAACCCACCTAGGGAGACAAAAGACCTGTACGCAGAAAACTATAAGACACTGATGAAAGAAGTTAAAGATGATACAAACAGATGGAGAGATATACTGTGTTCTTGGATTGACAGAATCAATATTGTGAAAATGACTCTACCAGCTGAAGCAATCTACACATTCAATGCAATCCCTATCAAATTACCAGTGGCATTTTTTACAGAACTAGAACAAAAAATCTTTAAATTTGTATGGAGACACAAAAGACCCCGAATAGCCAAAGCAGTCTTGAGGGAAAAAAATGGAGCTGGAGGAATCAGGCTCCTGGACTTCAGACTATACTACAGAACTACAGTAATCAAGACAATATGTTACTGGCACAAAAACAGAAATATAGATCATTGGAACAGGATAGAAAGCCCAGAGATAAACCCACACACCTATGGTCAACTAATCTATGACAAAGGAAGCAAGGATATACAAGGGAGAAAAGACAGCCCTTCAATAAGTGGTGCCGGGAAAACTGGACAGCTACATTTAAAAGAATGAAATTAGAACACTCTCTAACACAATGTACAAAAATAAACTCAAAATGGATTAGAGACCTAAATGTAAGATGGGATGTTAGAGGAAAACATAGGAATAACACTCTTTGACATAAATCACAGCAAGATCTTTTTTGATCCACCTCCCAGAGTAGTGGAAATAAAAACAAAAATAAACAAATGGAACCTAATGAAACTTAAAAGTTTTTGCACAGTAAAGGAAACTACAAACAAGATGAAAAGACAACCCTCAGAAGGGAGAAAATATTTGCAAACGAATCAATGGACAAAGGATTAATCTCCAAAATATATAAATAGCTCATGCAGCTCAATATTAAAAAAAGAAACAACCCAATCCAAAAATGGGCAGAAGACCTAAATAGACATTTCTCCAAAGGAGACATACAGATGGCCAAGAAGCACATGAAAAGCTGCTCAACATCACTATTTATTAGACAAATGCAAATCAAAACTACAATGAGGTATCACCTCACACCAGTTAGAATGGGCATCATCAGAAAATGTAAAAACAACAAATGCTGGAGAGGGTGTGGAGAAAAGGGAACCCTCTTGCACTGTTGGTGGGAATGTAAATTGATACAGCCACTATGGAGAGTGGTATGGAGGTTACTTAAAAAACTAAAAATAGAATTACCATATGACCCAGCAATTCCACTACTGGACATATACCCAGAGAAAACCATAATTCAAAAAGACACATGCACACCAATGTTCATTGCAGCACTATTTACAATAGCCAGGACATGGAAGCAACCTAAATGCCCATCGACAGATGAATAGATAAAGAAGATGTGGTACATATATACAATGGAATATTACTCAGCCATAAAAAGAGACAAAATTGAGTTATTTGTAGTGAGATGGATGGACCTAGAGCCTGTCATACAGAGTGAAGTAAGTCATAAAGAGAAAAACAAATATCGTATATTAACACATATATGTGGAACCTAGAAAAATGGTACAGATGAACCTGTTTGCAGGGCAGAAATAGAGTCACGGATGCAGAGAACAAACGTATGGACCCCAAGGAGGGAAGTGGTGGGGGGAGTGGTGGTGGTATGATGAATTGGGAGATTGGGATTTACATATATACAAAAATATGTATAAAATGGATGACTCATAAGAACCTGCTGTATAAAAAATTAACTTAAAAAAAAGGGGAGATACTGAGAAGATGGCAGAAGAGTAAGACGCAGAGATCACCTTCCTCCCCAGAGATACCTCAGAAATACATCTACACGTGGAACTGCTCCTATAGAACACCCACTGAATACTGGCAGAAGACCTCAGACCTCCGAAATGGCAAGAAACTCCCCACGTACCTGGGTAGGGCAAAAGAAAAAACAGAGACAAAAGAATAGGGACGGGACCTGCACCAGTGGGAGGGAGCTCTGAAGGAGGAAAGGTTTCCACACACTAGGAAGCCCCTTCACTGGCGGAGAATGTGAGTGGTGGAGGGGGGAAGCTGCGGAGCCACAGAGGAGAGCACAGCAACAGGGGTGCAGAGGGCAAAGCGGAGAGATTCCCGCACAGAGGAGCAGTGCTGACCAGCACTCACCAGCCCGAAAGGCTTGTCTGCTCGCCCGCCGGGGCGGTCGGGGGCTGGGAGCTGAGGCTCAGGTTTCCTTCCATCGCAGGGAGAGAACTGGCAGCGTGAACACAGCCTGAAGGGGTTAGTGCACCACGACTAGCCAGGAGGGAGCCTGGGAAAAGGTCTGGAGCTGGCGAAGAGGCAAGATACGTTTTCTTGCCTCATTGTTTCCTGGTGCACAAGTAGAGGGGATTAAGAGCGCTGCTATAAGGAGCTCCAGAGATGGGCGCAAGCTGTGGCTATCAGCGCAGACCCCAGAGACGGGCATGAGACTAAGGCCGCTGCAGCCGCCACCAAGAAGCCTGTGTGCGAGCACAGGTTACTATCCACACCCCCCTTCCGGGGAGCCTGTGCAGCCCACCACTGCCAGGGTCCTGTAATCCAGGGACAACTTCCCCGGGAGAATACACGGCATGCCTCAGGCTGATGCAACATCACGCCGGCCTCTGCGGCCACGGCCTCACGCCGCATCCATACCCCTCCCTCCCCACGGCCTGAGTGAACCAGAGCCCCCGAATCAGCTGCTCCTTTAACCCCATCCTCTCTGAGCGAAGAACAGATGCCCTCAGGCAACCACCAAGCAGAGTTAGGGGCAAATCAAAAGCTGAACCCCAGGAACTGTCCGAACAAAGAAGAGAAAGGGAAATTTCTCCCAGCAGCCTCAGGAGCAGCAGATTAAATCTCCACAATCAACTTGATGTACCCTGCATCTGTGGAATACCTGAATAGACAACGAATCATCCCAAATTGAGGAGGTGGACTTTGGGAGCAAGATATATTATTTTTCCCCTTTTCCTCTTTTGCTGAGTGTGTATGTGTATGCTTCTGTGTGAGATTTTGTCTGTATAGCTTTCTTTCACCATTTATCCTAGGGTTCTGTCCATCCATTTTTTTCTTTTTTTTTTTTACTTTTGAAAAATTTTTTTCTTAATTATTGTTTTTTATTTTAATTATTTTATTTTATCTTACTTTATTTTGTATTATTTTATTTTATCCTCTTTCTTTCTTTCTTTCTATTTTTTCTCCCTTTTATTGTGAGCCGTGTGGATGAAAGGCTGTTGTTGCTCCAGCCAGGCATCAGGGCTATGCCTCTGAGGTGTGAGAGCCAACTTCACGACACTGGTCCACAACAGACCTCCCAGCTCCACTGAGTAGCAAATGGTGAAAATCTCCCATAGATCTACATCTCAACACCAAGACCCAGCTTCACTCAACGACCAGCAAGCTACAGTGCTGGACACCCTATGCCAAACAACTAGGAAGAGAGGAACACATCCCCATCCATTAGCAGAGAGGCTGCCTAAAATCATAATAAGGCCACAGACACCCGAAAACACACCACCAGACGTGGACCTGCCCACCAGAGAGACAAAATCCAGCCTCATCCACCAGAACACAGACACTAGTCCCCTCCACCAGGAAGCCTACACAACCCACTGAACCAACCTTAGCCACTGGGGACAGACACCAAAAACAACGGGAACTATGAACCTGCAGTCTGTGAAAAGGAGACCCCAAACACAGTAAGATAAGCAAAATGAGAATACAGAAAAACACACAGCAGATGAAGGAGCAAGGTAAAAACACACCAGACCTAACAAATGAACAGGAAATAGGCAGTCTACCTGAAAAAGAATTCAGAATAATGATAGTAAAGATGATCCAAAATCTTGGAAATAGAATAGAGAAAATGTAAGAAACATTTAACAAGGACCTAGAAGAACTAAAGAGGAAATAAGCAATGATGAACAACCCAATAAATGAAATTAAAAATACTCTAGAAGGGATCAATAGCAGAATAACTGAGGCAGAAGAACGGATAAGTGACCTGGAAGATAAAATATTGGAAATAACTACTGCAGAGCAGAATAAAGAAAAAAGAATGAGAAGAACTGAGGACAGTCTCAGACAGCTTTGGGACAACATTAAACACACCAACATTCGAATTATAGGGGTCCCAGAAGAAGAAGAGAAAAAGAAAGGGAGTGAGAAAATATTTGAAGAGATTATAGTTGAAAATTCACTAATATGAGAAAGGAAATTGTTAATCAAGTCCTGGAGGCACAGAGAGTCCCATACAGGATAAATACAAGGAGAAACATGCCAAGACACATATTAATCAAATGATCAAAAATTAAATATAAAGAAAACATATTAAAAGCAGCAAGGGAAAAACAACAAATAACACACAAGGGAATCCCCATAAGGTTTACAGCTGATCTTTCAGCACAAACTCTGCAAGCCAGAAGGGACTGGGAGGACATATTTAAAGTGATGAAGGAGAAAAACCTACAACCAAGATTACTGTACACAGCAAGGATCTCATTCAGATTTGATGGAGAAATTAAAACCTTTCCAGACAAGCAAAAGCTGAGAGAGTACAGCACCACCAAACCAGCTTTACAACAAATGCTAAAGGAACTTCTCTAGGCAGGAAACACAAGGAAAACACCTACAATAACAAACCCAAAACATTTAAGAAAATGGGAATAGGAACATACATATCGATAATTACCTTAAATGTAAATGGATTAAATGTTCCCAGCAAAAGACACAGACTGGATGAATGGATACAAAAATAAGACCTGTATATATGCCGCCTACAAGAGACCCACTTCAGACCTAGGGACACATACAGACTGAAAGTGAGGGGATGTAAAAATATATTGCATGCAAATGGAAATCAAAAGAAAGCTGGAATACCAATTCTCATATCTGATAAAATAGGCTTTAAAATAAAGACTATTAGAAGAGACAAAGAAGGACACTACATAATGATCAAGGGATTGATCCACGAAGAAGATATAAAAATTATAAATATTTATGCACCCAACATAGAAGCACCTCAATACATAAGGCAAATACTAACAGCCATATGAGGGGAAATCGACAGTAACACAATCATAGTAGGGGACTTTAACACCCCACTTTCACCAATGGACAGATCATCCAAAATGAAAATAAATAAGGAAACACAAGCTTTAAATGGTCCATTAAACAAGATGGACTTAATTGATATTTATAGGACATTCCACCCCAAAACAACAGAATACACATTTTTCTCAAGTGCTCATGGAACATTCTCTAGGATAGATCATATCTTGGGTCACAAATCAAGCCTTGGTAAATTTAAGAAAATTGAAATTGTATCAAGTATCTTTTCCGACCACAACGTTTTGAGATTACAAATCAATTACAGGAAAAAAATCTGTAAAAAATACAAACACATGGAGGCTAAACAATACACTGCTAAATAACAAAGAGATCACTGAAGCAATCAAAGAGGAAATCAAAAACTACCTAGAAACAAATGACAATGGAGACATGATGACCCAAAACCTATGGGATGCAGCAAAAGCAGTTCTAAGAGGGAAGTTTATAACAATACAATCCTACCTTAAGAAACAGGAAACAACTCGAATAAACAACCTAACCTTGCACCTAAAGCAATTAGAGAAAGAAGAACAAAAAACTCTCCCAAGTTAGCAGAGGGAAAGAAATCATAAATATCAGATCAGAAATAAATGAAAAAGAAATGAAGGAAATGATAGCAAAGATCAATAAAACTAAAAGCTGGTTCTTTGAGAAGATAAACAAAATTGATAAACCATTAGCCAGACTCATCAAGAAAAAAAGGGAGAAGACTCAAATCAATAGAATTAGAAATGAAAAAGGAGAAGTAACTACTGACGCTGCAGAAATACAAACGATCATGAGAGATTACTACAAGCAACTCTGCCAATAAAATGGACAACATGGAAGAAATGGATATCTTAGAAATGCAAAACCTGCTGAGACCGAACCAGGAAGAAATAGTAAATATAAACAGACCAACCACAAGCACTGAAAGTAAAACTGTGATTAAAAATCTTCCAACAAACAAGAGCCCAGGACCAGATGGCTTCACAGGCGAATTCTATCAAACATTTTGAGAAGAGCTAACACCTATCCTTCTCAAGCTCTTCCAAAATATATCAGAGGGAGGAACACTCCCAAACTCATTCTACAAGGCCACCATCACGCTGATGCCAAAACCAGACAAGGATGTCACAAAGAAAGAAAATGACAGGCCAATATCACTGATGAACATAGATGCAAAAATCCTCAACAAAATACTAGCAAACAGAATCCAACAGCACATTAAAAGGATCATACACCATGATCAAGTGGGGTTTATTCCAGGAATGCAAGGATCCTTCAATATATGCAAATCAATGTACGTGATACACCATATTAACAAATTGAAAGAGAAAAACCATATGATCATCTCAGTAGATGCAGAGAAAGCTTTTGACAAAATTCAGCAGCCATTTGTGATAAAAACCCTGCAGAAAGTAGGCATAGAGCAACTTTCCTCAACATAATAAAGGCTATATATGACAAACACACAGCCAACATCGTCCTCAATGGTGAAAAACTGAAACCATTTCCACTAAGATCAGGAACAAGACAAGGTTGTCCACTCTCACCACTCTTATTCAACATAGTTTTGGAAGTTTTAGCCACAGCAATCAGAGAAGAAAAGGAAATAAAGGGAATCCAAATTGGAAAAGAAGAAGTAAAGCTCTCACTGTTTGCAGATGACATGATACTATAAATAGAGAATCCTAAAGATGCTACCAGAAAACTACTAGAGCTAATCAATGAATTTGGTAAAGTAGCAGGATACAAAATTAATGCACAGAAATCTCTGGCATTCCTATACACTAATGATGAAAAAGCTGAAAGTGAAATTAAGAAAACACTCCCATTTACCACTGCAACAAAAAGAATAAAATATCTAGGAATAAACCTACCCAAGGAGACAAAAGACCTGTATGCAGAAAATTATAAGACACTGATGAAAGAAATTAAAGATGAAACAAATAGATGGAGAGATATACCATGTTCTTGGATTGGAAGTATCAACATTGTGAAAATGACTCTACTACCCAAAGCAATCTACAGATTCAATGCAATCCCTTTCAAACTACCACTGGCATTTTTCACAGAACTTGAACAAAAAATTTCACAATTTGTATGGAAACACAAAAGACCCCGAATAGCGAAAGCAATCTTGAGAACGAGAAATGGAGCTGGAGGAATCAGGCTCCCTGACTTCAGACTATACTACAAAGCTACAGTAATCAAGACAGTATAGTACTGGCACAAAAACAGAAATATAGATCAATGGAACAGGATAGAAAGCCCAGAGATAAACCCACGCACATTTGGTCCCCTTATCTTTGATAAAGGAGGCAAGAATATACAGTGGAGAAAAGACAGCCACTTCAATAAGTGGTGCTGGGAAAACTGGACAGGTACATGTAAAAGTATGAGATTAGAACACTCCCTAACACCATACAGAAAAATAAGCTGAAAATGGATTAAAGACCTAAATGTAAGGCCAGAAACTATCAAACTCTTAGAGGAAAACATAGGCAGAACACTCTATGACATCAATCACAGCAAGATCCTTTTTGATCCACCTCCTAGAGAAATGGAAATAAAACCAAAAATAAACAAATGGGACCTAATGAAACTTAAAAGCTTTTGCACGGCAAAGGAAATCATAAACAAGACCAAAAGACAACCCTCAGAATGGGAGAACAGATTTGCAAATGAAGCAACTGACAAAGGATTAATCTCAAAATTGTACAAGCAGCTCATGCAGCTCAATAACAAAAAAACAAACAACCCAATCCAAAAATGGGCAGAAGATCTAAATAGACATTTCTCCAAAGAAGATATACAGATTGCCAACAAACACATGAAAGAATGCTCAACATCATTAATCATTAGAGAAATGCAAATCAAAACTACGATGAGATATCATCTCACACCGGTCAGAATGGCCATCATCAAAAAATCGAGAAACAGTAAATGCTGGAGAGGGTGTGGAGAAAGGGGAACCCTCTTGCACTGTTGGTGGGAATGTAAATTGATACAGCCACTATGGAGAGCAGTATGGAGGTTCCTTGAAAAACTACAAATAGAACTACCATACATCCCAGCAATCCCACTACTGTGCATATACCCTGAGCAAACCATAATTCAAAAAGAGTCATGTACCACAATGTTCATTGCAGCTCTATTTACAATAGCCAGGATATGGAAGCAACCTAAGTGTACATCAACAGATGAATGAATAAAGAAGATGTGGCACATATATACAATGGAATATTCCTCAACCATAAAAAGAAACGAAATTGAGTTATTTGTAGTGAGGTGGATGGACCTAGTGTCTGTCATACAGAGTGAAGTCAGAAAGAGAAAAACAAATACCGTATGCTAACACATATATATGGAATCTAAGAAAAAAAATAAAATAAAAGGTCATGAAGAACCTAGGAGTAGGACGGGAATAAAGACACAGACCTAGTAGAGAATGGACTTGAGGATATGGGGAGAGGGAAGGGTAAGCTGTGAGAAAGTGAGAGAGTGGCATGGACATATATAGACTACCAAACGTAAAATAGATAGCTAGTGGATGGCAGCCGCATAGCACAGGGAGATCAGCTCGGTGGTTTGTGACCACCTGTAAGGGTGGGATAGGGAGGTTGGGAGTGAGAGAGACGCAAGAGGGAAGAGATATGGGAACATATGTGTAATTGATTCACTTTGTCATAAAGTAGAAACTAACACACCATTGTAAAGCAATTATACTCCAATAAAGATGTTAAAAAAAAAAAGATTTTATATGGCACATACAACAACAAACTTGGGGGCCCTCCTGAAATTTTGTCTACCACAGCACCTTAAACTGTTCAGTTTACCTTCAATTAATTATATAACGTAAACGCTAGAGTAAGAACCTTGCACCAGTAACTTATTTGTATTATTGTGTCATTGGTGTATGCATTTCAGTATTGCATATATTATAAAGTCCACTCTGCACCATGTTACTGTTGCTTAAACCTGTCGATGATATTTTAAAGATATTTAAACAAAAAGAACAATAATTGGTTTATATGTTCCCCCCCACACACACACACACAAAACTGTACATTCAGGGGACCAGATAATTTACATCACCTCCATGCTTTGGAATGTGATGCAGCTGTGGAGGAGAGTGAAGCAGAGCTAAATAAACACACAGCGAGATGTGCAAGATGTATAACTCAATGAGAGAAACCATTTGGGAAGCAGAGTATGTACACACGCACATGCACGCACACACACACCATGCGCATCTAGCGCACATAGAAAAATGTCGGGAAGAACACACACCAGGTTTTTAACAGTGAACACATCTTAAGACTCAGGTTTTGGGGTAGGGATAGCAAGCTCTCATTTTTTATTTTATATACTTCTATATTTTTTAAATGACCATATTGTATAAATTTGTATTTTTAAAATGTAAAAAATGTTTACATTATATACTTGTATTTGTAATAATGGAATTGTGGCTATGTAAAAATAAAAAAGGAATATGGCTGCCATATAAGTGGGTAAAAAGAATTCATATCCAATTTTTAACAAAATACTGGATTCTGAGCATTGGCTACCATGTTATCATAAACCCCATGGAAACAGCAGATACACGGAAATCCACACCCATTTCATAGGCTCTTCTCCACAAATCTTCCTTTGATGCTCATGAGAAAGGTTAGAGCCATGGTAGGAAACCAGTGAAAGCTTCACTTTTGATGCAGGTATAGAGGAGGGGACTGATCACCGCTGCCGGAAGGACAGGAAGCCCTGCTAAGACTCTGCTTTTCTACTGACAGAAGTCTTAAGCTAAAAGGATTAGAAAACCCCAAGCCAAATAAATAATAAATCAATAAATTGAAACAAAACACACACACACACACACACACACACACACACACACAACTAGAAACTTCACATTAAAACTTCTAAAAAGCAAAGGAAAAGGAAATCCCGAAGGCAGCCAGAGAAAAAAGACACATTACATACTCTTAGTCAGTTTGGGCTGCTATAATAGAATACCATAGACTGAGTAACTTATACATTTATATCTCAAAAGTTCTGGTGGCAGATCTGGTGTCTGGTGAAATCCCACTTCCTAGTTTGCAACTGGCTGTCTTCTTGTTGTATCCTCATGTGGCAGAGACAGTGAGGGCAAGCTCTCGTGTCTCTTATTTGATCACCATTCCCATTCATGAGGGCTCCTCACTCATGACCTAATTCCCTCCCAAAGGTCCCCACTTCGTAATACTGTTATATGGGGGATTAAAATTTCAACATATAAACTGGCGGCAGGACACATTCAGTCCATAACTCATGCAGAGGAAAAAAGATAAAAATTACAGCAGACATATCGTCTTTATCTTTGGCTAATATGCAAACCAAAGGGCCAGACAACAACAACAGCAAGAACAACAAAAAAACCTGTTAGCCTAGTTTCTATGCCCAGAAAAAAAATTATGTTTCAAGAATGAAGGATAAACATTCTTTTTTAGAACATTCAATACCAACAGATCTGTATTATGGGAAATGTTCGAGAAGATTTTTAAAGCAGAAAGCATATGAGATCAGACAGAAATGTGGATTTACATAAAGAAAGAAAGATCTCCTGGAACAATTAAAGGTAAACATAAAAGTTATATTTTTCTTATTTTTGATCACTCTAAAAGATCATCATAAAGGAAAATAGTAGCAACAATGTATTTGGAGTTTATAGCATATATGAAAGTAAAATGACAATGGTATCACAAAAGATGGGGAGGATGTGGGAGCTTACAGTTGCAAAGTTCTTATATCACACACAAAGCAGTATAATATTATTTGAAAGTAGATTGTCATTACTTAAAGGCATATGTTATAAATTCTAGGAAGACTACTAAGAAATAGTTTAAGGATCTATAAATAATAAGTCAAGAGTGGAGATAAAAATGGAATATAAAAAATATTCTACTAATCTAAACACAGGGGAAAAAAGGAAACAAAAAAATGCATGGAACAAATAGAGAACAATTAGCAAGATGGTAGATTTTAACTTAACCATATCAACACTTTACAAGTAAATAGTCTAAATACATTGGAGGACAGAGATTGTAGGTTAGACAAAATAGCAAGACCCAATGCTGTCTTTCTGTAAGGAACTCGTTTTAACTATAAAGACATCTAGTTTAAAGATATACTATTCAAATACTAATCAAAATACTCTCATTTTTAAACAAATTTCAACACCCTGGAGGTAAACATTATTTGATATTGGTTGATCCTTTTGGGAATATAGCCTGATTTATGTTTATTAAATCAAGAAGTAAAAAATTTTCCCTAAACCTGTGACTTTCTTTCCAAAGTTATTGTCAAGAGATGCCTGCTAGCACTTCAAAAGAGAACCAAGGCTAATAATAACTCTGCAGTTTTCTAATGAAAATTGGGTCCACATTTAGCTCTGGACTCAATCACTTTTCTTTCATCAAAATAGGAATAGATGACCTTTCCTGTGTTAATGTTAATTCAAACACTTATTAACAAGACCTCACAAAACAGAGTGTATTAGACACATATTGTTAAGTTTCTATGTGCCTCTTCTGCTCGTGCAATTTTTGCTTCCAGATTACACTGTGTATGTTATCATCTTTCTACGTCTCCTCTTTCTTGTGGAATTGAAACTTTCTAATGGATGATCTACTTGTCACTCTACAAGCTTTCTTCTGTTTTTTTTTTAATAGTTTATGTTTCACCTTTTCAGGGTTCAATAACATAAAGAAAATTTTTAAAACACTTTGATTCTTTCATATCAAGGTATTGCCTATAAAATAATTCATCTGATGACACTTTCTAAAATATAAAAACCTAGCTGTCTCTCTTTTGGGGAAGTCTCTCGCCACAAGAAATGCCAACTTATTTTTATTATCTTCTCCCCTAAAAACTATATATTAGAATGTCTAAAATTTCGATTTGAAGCCTGATAACGCCTCGGGATGAGTAAGTAATGTTATGCAACAAAGAAGAGTTTGGTGCCTCTAATTTCTATTTACTAACTTACATTGTAACAAATAGAAATCTTTGTCTTAATAAAGGCCCTGAAAATGGGAATCCTAGGGTTAGAGGAAAATATTACAAATCTAGTTAATCTCCTTATTTAATTGCCTTTTCTTAAAATCATTAAATACTGAAATTTAAGTTTTAAAAAAAGGTGCACAAATATAAACCAACTGATTTCTGTCTTTCCATAATTTCAAAACATAGCTGAACTAACAAAATCAAAAAGTGAAGAAGATGAATTGGATTAAGAACTGCTTAGATATTATAAAAGTTATGTAAAGTGTGGACTAAAAATAGCTACTCAATGAACTAATTGATATCCTGAACTCATTAGTTGAAGTTTTTACCAGGGATTTTAACTGGAGTGGATTCTTCTGCTTATGGAAGGAAGCCTTGTCAGATGAAGACCAGCTCAGTGGTGAGCAAACTGGTAACAAGCTATGAGACCTTTCATTTTTGAGACTGATTTGTCTCATGAACACTATTAGTGAATGGACAGTTGCCATCTAAGTATTGTGCAGTTGCTTATGGGAAATAAATCATCATAGTTTAGTTTCTAATAGAAGTATTTCCCATACTTCATAAATTGCCACCACCATTAATGCCCTTGTTAAAGCATCAGTAAATTGAATCCACCTGAGACTGGTGTAGGAGGATGTTCCCTTTAGGGCTGATCCATTTCAGATTGCTGTTTTTGTTATTTTTACAGAGACAGAGACAGAATTTCATTCCCATTAAAAAATAAGTTCATATCAAGGACTGTGTGGGCTACTGTTGTTTATCCTGCAGTACTGTCATTCACATTTCTTTCTGAGGAAAAAATTAGCCCAGATTGTGTCTTACTAGATGTTTGTTAGAGATATAATGAAATTTGAAAGAATGGTATAGATACTTATCTTTAAAAGTTATTAATTTAAATACCATGTTGTCTAAAAACTGAAGGATAGATTGAGTGACCTTAAGTCTTTCAACAAAAATTTCATGGCTTAATTAAAACCTACATACATTTGGTCCCTATCTGTCAGTTCAGATGTAGAGGAAAAAGTATAAACAATGCATAATTGAATGAATAAGATTGAATGAATAAGTGGTATTTTCAGTCATATTCATAGTTTCCATATCTGTCGTATCTACAGTCTTCCATACTAGAGGAATGATCTTAAAGAGACACTTTACCTTACAAGCACCTATTGTATGTTTGGGAACTAATCTCACCCAAAGTGATGGACCTATTGTTTCCAAATTATTTTGAGACATTAGGTTTCATGCTAGGATCTGTATATTGGGTTCTTTTGGAAGCCCAGATCACCTAGAATTAACTAGAAGAAGTTATTAGTCAGAATATTTTAAGTTATAGTATTATATTAATCCTGAAATCTTAGGTTTAGACTTGTTACTCACTTGGAACTCTCATCAACTTAGCTTCTTGAACTTTTGAAATCCAGTAGTTTTAGATAACAATCTCGCTGTAACCATTACCCTGAGTTTTCTGTTAATCTTTTCTTTATAGATTTTTGCACATATTTTTCACTAAACTGTATGTTTTTTAGATTTTTCATGTATTCTTCTGCAACTTGCTTTTTTTTTTTTTTTTTTTTTGGTGGTACGTGGGCCTCTCACTGTTGTGGCCTCTCCCGTTGCGGAGCACAGGCTCCGGACGCGCAGGCTCAGCGGCCATGGCTCACGAGCCCAGCCGCTCCGCGGCATGTGGGATCTTCCCGGACCGGGGCACGAACCCGTGTCCCCTGCATCGGCAGGCGGACTCTCAACCACTGCGCCACCAGGGAAGCCCTGCAACTTGCTTTTTTGACTGAACATTTTCCTTTTAGATTCATTCATGACAATTCATGTCACTGTAGTTCAGTTCTTTTCACTGCCATTTAGTAAGCATTTCATTCTATGAATATTCTCAATTTATCCATTCTGTTGTTAAAGAATATTTGAGATATTTCTAAATTTTGGTCCCTGGAAACAAATATTATTATGAATGCTGTATATGTGTAAGAGATTAAGGTTTAGGAAGGGAATTGCTGATAATGTATACTGTTTGCCAGAGTGATTCATCTCTCTCACCTGCAGTGTATGAGAGTTCCCATTACCATCACTTGCAATGCTCCATATGGACAGGTCTTTAATTCTCACCAGTCTACTCTGTGTAAAACTGTATCTTAGAATTTTATTGGCCATTTTCCTGATTTCTTATAAAACTGAGCATATTTTCCTGAAAACAAATTTATTTAAAGTGTTATGATCGAGTTATATAGAGAATTATTTATGGAGGGGGGTATCTACCTGAAATATGGTGGAAGTAGGGGAATCTCAGGGAAGGCTGTTTGGATGAGGTGTCAGTTTTGAACTGTATCTTGTATAATGAAGTCAGCCAAGTAAAAGCAGATTTGGGAGAAAGTCAGGAAGGTGCTGGAGGGAATAGTGTGTGCAAAAGCTATGATGACATTGAATATCAAGATACACAGATGTCAAAAGTTGATTATGTTAGTGTTGAGAAAGTGACAGGGAAGCGGACCAAGGCCAGATCATGATAAAAATTGCGTGTGGTGCTATGGACTTTGATTTTTTTCCTGAAAACAATGTGGAGCTTTTGAAGAACTTTAAGTAGAGCTAAGACATAATAATCTTTGCAGTTTTAAAAAGATTGCCTTGTAATCAAAATTGAATATAAATTGGAGAAGAACAAGAGAACTAGCCCAATATGGAAGGGACTACAGTAAGACAGGCAGGAAATTACAAAATCCTAAAGAAAAGCAGTATTAGTAGGATTGAGAGAAAAAGTCAGGTTCAATATATTTTGAGGATAGAACTGACAAAGTCTGGCAGTGGATTGTAAGTGAAGCATGAAGGAAAGGGAAGAATTTCTCAAGTTATTCTCAATTTTCTGAATAGTTGCCAAAAACAAATTGGTTGAGCATGTTTAGGGCATTGAAAATTTTGATGCAGTTTTGAGATTCTTTCACACATCAACATCCAAAAAGAGATGTACAGAAAGATATACTGTCTTAAGAGAGAGATTGAAATGCATATTTGGAAATTATGGCTCATGAGTGGAATTGGAAACCATGGGTCAGATTTTTATCTAGAACAGTGGTTTTTAAAGTGTAATCCTGATACCTCTACTTGACCTACAGTGGTTTGCAGTGAGTCTGTCCATATGAAAGGACAAACAGAAGAAAACTCTATTCACATGCATCTCACAAAATTGAGGTATAAGATTAATTATTTAAAATATTTGTTCATGATCCTATATATAGAAAACCCTAAAGACTCCACACGTAAACTACTAGAACTGGTAAACGAATTCAGCAAGATAGCAGGATACAAGATTAACATACAGAAATCAGTTGCATTTCTTTACGCTAACAGTGAAATATCAGGAGGGAATGTAAAAAACAGTACCTTTTAAAATTGCACCCCCAAAAATAGAATATTTAGGTATAAACCTGACCAAGGGGGTGAAAGACTTACACACTGAGAACTATAAAACATTAATAAATTGAAGATAATTCAAAGAAATGGAAAGATATCCTGTGCTCTTGGATTGGAAGAATTAATACTGTTAAAATGGCCATACTACCCAAAGCAATCTACAGATTTAATGTGATTCTTGTCAAATTACCCAGGTCATTTTTCACAGAACTAGAACAAATAATCATAAAATTTATATGGAACCATAAAAGACCCAGAATTGCCAAAGCAATCCTGATGAAAAGGAACAAAGCAGGAGGCATAACCCTCCCAGACTTCAGACAATACTACAAATCTACAGTAATCAAAACGCTGTGGTATTGGCACAAAAACAGGCATATGGATCAATGAAACAGAATAGAGAGCCCAGAAATAAACCCACACACCTATGGTTGGTTAATCTTCAACAAAGGAGGCAAGAATATATTAGTACAATGGGAAAAAGACAGTCTCTTCAGCAAGTGGTGTTGGGAAAGTTGGACAGCAGCATGTAAATCAATGAAGTTAGAACACACCCTCTCACCATACACAAAAAATAAACTCAAAATGGATTAAAGACTTAAACATAAAACATGACACCATACAACTCCTAAAAGAGATCACAGGCAAAACATTCTCTGACATAAATCATACCAATGTTTTTTTAGGTTGTTCTCCCAAGGCAATATAAATAAAAACAAAAATAAACAAATGGGACCTAATCAAACTTACAAGCTTTTGCACAGCAAAGGAAACCATAAACAAAATGAAAAGACAGCCTACAGAATGGGAGAAAATATTTACAAATGATGCAACAAACAAAGGCTTAATTTCCAAAATATACAGACAGCTCATACAGCTCAATGATGAAAAAACAAACAACCCAATCGGAAAATGAGCAGAAGACCTAAATAGACATTTCTCCAAAGAAGACATACAGATGGCCAATAGGCACATGAAAAGCTGCTCAGCATCACTAATTATTAGAGAAATGCAAATTAAAACTACAATGAGGTACCACCTCACACCAGTCAGAATAGCCATCATTAAAAAGTCTACAAACAGCAAATGCTGGAAAGGGTGTGGAGAGAAGGGAAACCTCATACATTGTTGATAGGAATGTAAATTGGTGCAGCCACTATGGAAAACAGTATGGAGGTTCCTCAGAAAACTAAAAATAGAATTACCTTATGATCTAGCAATCCCATTCCTGGGCATATATCCAGACAAAACTCTAATTCAAAAAGATACCTGGACCCCTATGTTCATAGCAGCACTATTCACAATAGCCAAGGCATGGAAACAACCTAAATGTCCAGCAACAGATGAATGGATAAAGAAGATGTGGTACATATATACAATGGAATACTACTCAGCCATAAAAAAGAACAAAATAATGCCATTTACAGCAACATGGATGCAACTAGAGGTTAGCATACTAAGTGATGTAAGTCAGAAAGAGATGGACAAATACCATATGATATCACTTATATGTGGACTCTAAAATATGACACAAATGAACCTATCTACAAAACAGAAACAGACTCAT
Source organism: Leucopleurus acutus (assembly GCF_964270905.1). NCBI lineage: Eukaryota > Metazoa > Chordata > Mammalia > Artiodactyla > Delphinidae > Leucopleurus > Leucopleurus acutus. Next base: position 35,415,923 of record NC_139144.1, on the reverse strand, counting down.
CAACATAGAGAACAGACTTGTGGTTGCCAAGGGGGAGGTGGTTAGGGAAGGAATGGAGTGGGAGGTTGGGGTTAGCAGACATAAGCTGTTATATATGGAATGGATAAACAACAAGGTCCTACTGCATAGCACATGGAACTATATTCAGTGTCCTCTGATAAACAATAATGGAAAAGAGTATTGAAAAAAGAATGTGTATATATGTATAACTGAATCACTTTTCTGTACAGCAGAAATTAATACAACATTGGAAATCAACTACAATAAAAAAATATTTAAAGACTGAGGATTATGCTCACAGAAATTCCATTACATGTTTAATAACTGCTGCTTTTGCATATTTTATAAAAACTGCATTAGTAAGTTTATCTCTGAAAATATTTTCATGTTATTTTTTAATATCTATTATTTTACATTTTAATCAGTACCGTGGTGCTTTATCCCCATCTCAAAAATAATCCAATAGTGCCTCATTGAAGCATAAAAGTAAGATGGCAATAGCAACAAATCCAACAACTCAGAATAATTTAATAAAGAAAGATAAATAACGTAGCCCTCCAGTGAAATCTAAATATGAGTCTTACTGGGCAGAGGAAAATGAATATAGAGTGGAGTGGTTTCACATAAGGAACTGAAAAAGAAAAGTGCATGTGGGAAATGCCATTATGGATAACTGAATGTTGTATTTTATTGTACAGGCATTCCATTTACCTCATCCTCTATAATGAAGCTTTGACAAAAAATAACATGAATTCCTCTACACTTTTGCTTCATTTTCTAAGAAAAGTACAGTTTCCCTCAAGTAAGCCAATTTAGTTTTTCCAGAACAATTGAATAATATTTTCCAATATAAAACTGATAAATTGTATCACTTAAACCAAAACTAACAAGACGTCCTTCAACATGGCAGACTTCACAGCAAAAACAGGCACAAGTCATACTGTTGCTAACGGGCTAGTAAAAATAGCCACAAAAATTAATAATATACATTTTGCTTAGCAACAAAACAAAACAAGTTTCGTCAGAAATCTTTGCCACATGACAATAATGGATGTTGTCCAACATAAATAGCATAATTTTTTTATTGAGGTATAGTTGATTTATAGTATTATATTAGTTTCAGGTTTACAATATAGTGATTCAAAATTTTTATAGATTTTACTACATTTAACGTTATTATAAAATATTGGCTATATTCCCTGTGTTGTATAACATACATTTGTAGCTTATTTATTTTATACATAATAGTTTGTGCCTCTTAATCCCCTACCCTAATCTTGCCCTTCCACCCTTCCCTCTCCCCACCAGTAACCACTACTTTGTTCTGTGAGTCTGTTACTATTTTGTTACATTTATTCATTTGTTTTATTTTTTTTAGATTCCACATATAAGTGATAACATGCAGTATTTGTCTTTCTGTCTGAATTACTTCAGTAAGTTTAATAACCACCTGGTCCATCTGTACTGTTGCAAATGGCAAAATTTCATTAATTTTTTATCACTGAGTAGTACTCCAATGTGTGTATGTATGTATGTGTATATATATATACCACTTCTTTATCCATTCATCTGTTGAAGTACACTTAGGTTACTTCCATATCTTGGCGATTATAAATAATGCTGCTATGAATATTGGGGTGCATGTATCTTTTCAAATTAGTGTTTTCATTTTCTTCGACTATATAACAAGGAGAGGAATTGCTGGATCATATGGTAGTTCTATTTTTAGCTTTTTGAGAAAACTCAATACTGTTTTCCACAGTGACTGCACTAGTTTCCATGCTCAGAACAGGGTACAAGGGTTACCCTTTCTCCACATCTTCACCAATATTTATTATTTGTGACCTCTTTGATGATAGCCATACTGTCAGATGTGAGGAGATATCTCATTGTGGTTTTGATTTCCATTTATCTGATTATTAAACATGTTGAGCATCTTTTCATGTGCCTTTTGACCATCTCTATGTATTATTTGGAAAAATGTCTATTCATGACTTCTGCCAATTTTTTCATTGGGTTCCTTGTTCTTTTGATGTTGAGTTGTATGAGCTGTTTATATATGTTAGATATTAACCCCTTATTAGTCATATCATTTGCCAATATTTACTCTTATTTCATGGGTTGTCTTTTCATTTTGTCAGTGGTTTCCTTTGCTGTGCAAAAGCTTTTAAGTTTAATTAGGTCCCATTTGTTTTCTTTGCTTTAGGACACAGATCCAAAAAAATACTGCTATAATATATGTTAAAGAGTGTTCACCCTATGTTTTGTTCTAGAAGTTTATGGTTTCTGGTCTTATATTAAGGTCTTTAGTCCATTTTGAGTTTATTTTTGTGAATGGTGTGAGAAAGTGTTCTAATTTCATTCTTTTGTCCAGTTTTTCCAGCATTACTTATTGAAGAGACTGTCTTTTGCACACTGTATATTCTTGCCTCATCTGTTGTAGATTAATTGACCATAAGTGTGTAGGTTTATTTCTGGGCTCTCTATTATGCTCCATTTATCTGTTTCTGTTTTTGTGCCAGTACCATACTGTTTTGATGACTGTAGCTTTGTAGTATAGTCTGAAGTCAGGGAGTGTGATTCCTCCAGCTCTGTTCTTCTTTCTCAAGATTGTTTTGGCTATTCAGGGTCTTTTGTGTTTCCATACAAATTTTAAAATTATTTGTTCTAGTTCTGAGAAAAATACCATTGGTATTTTGATAAGGATTGCATTGGATCTGTAGATTGCCCTGGGTAGTATGGTCATTTTAACAATATTAAAATGAACATGAACATAACGTATTTCAGTCCATGAACACAGCATATTTTCCCATCTATGTTGTCTTCAATTTCTTTCAGCAGTGTCTTATAGTTTTCCAAGTACAGGTCTTTTACCTCCTTAGTTAGATTTATTCCTAGGAATATTGTTCTTTTTGATGTGATTGTAAATGAGGTCATTTCCTTAATTTCTCTTTGTGATAGCTTGTTGTTAGTGTATAGATATGCAACCAATTGCTATATATTAATTTTGTATCTTATAAGCTTACTAAATTCATTTATGAGCTGTCATAGATTTTTGGTGGCATCTTTAGGGTTTTCTATGTATAGTGTCATGTCATCTGGAAACAGTGACAGTTTTACTTCTTCCTTTCCAATTTGGATTCCTTTTATTTCTTTTTCTTGGCTGATTACTATGGCTAAGACTTCCAACGCTATGTTGAATAAAAGTGGTAAGAGTGGGCATCCTTATCTTACATGTTAGAGGAAATGTTTTCAGATTTTCACCGCTGAGTATGGTGTTAGCTGTGGGTTTGTCATATATGGCCTTTATTATGTTGAGGTGTGTTCCTTCTATACCCACTTAGTGGAGAGGTTTTTTTTTTTTTTATCATAAATGGATGTTGAATTTTGTCAAATCCTTTTTCCATATCTATTGAGATCATCATATGGTTTTTATTCTTCAATTTTTTAATGTGGTGCATCACATTGATTTGTTGTTATTGAACCATCCTTGCATCCCTGGGATAAATCCCACTTGATCATGGTGTATGATCCTTTTAATGTATTGTTGGATTAAGTTTGCTAATATTTTGTTGAGAGTTTTTAAATTTATGCTCCTGTGATGTGAACCTGTAACATCTTTTGTATGTGTGTGACATTTTTGTCTGGTTTTGGTATGAGGGTGATGCTGGCCTTTTAGAATGAGTTTGGAAGCAGTCCTACCTCTGCAAGTTTTGGCATAGTTTGAGAAGGATAGTGTTAATTCTCCTCTAAATGTTTGGGAGAATTCACCTGTGAAGTCATCTGGTCCTGGACTTTTGTTTGTAGGGAGTTTTTTTATTACTAATTTGATTTCATTACTGGTAATTGGTCTGTTCATACTTTATTTCTTCCTGATTCAGTCTTGGGATATTGCATTTCTAAGAATTTTTCTTTTTCTTCTAGGTTGTCCATTTTATTTGCATATATTTATTCATAGTAGTCTCTTATTGTATTTTGTGTTTCTGTGGTGATCGTTGTAACTTCTTTTTCATTTCTGATTCTTTTGATTTGGATCCTCTTTCATTTTTTCTGATCAGTCTGACTAAAGGTTTATCAATTTTGTTTATCTTTTCAAAGAACCAGCTTTTAGTTTTATTGATTTTTAAAATTATTTTTTAGTCTCTATTTCATTTGTTTCTGATCTTTATAATTTCTTTCCTTCTACTAACTTTGTGTTTTGTTTGTTCTTATTTTTCTCGTTCCTTTAGGTGTAAGGTTAGGTTGGTTGTTTGTTTGTGGGTTTTCTTGAGATTTTTCTTGCTTCCTGACATAGGCATGTGTTGCTATAAACGTCATTCTTAAAACTGCTTTTGCTATGTCCCAAAGATTTTGGGTCATTATGTTTTCATTTTCATTTGTCTCCAGTTTTGTTTTGTTTTTTTAAATTTCTTCCTTGATTTCATCAGTGACACATTGGTTGTTTAGTAGCATTTTGTTTAGTCTCCATGTGTTTGTGTTTTTTACATTTGTTTCCTGTGATTTACTTCTAATCTCATAGTGCTGTGGTTGGAGAAGATGCTTGATATGACATCAGTTTTCTTAAATTTACTGAGGCTTGTTTTTTTGGCCTAGCATGTGATCTGTCCTGGAGAATGTTCCATGTGCACTTGAAAAGAATGTGTATTCTGCTGCTTTGGGGTGGAAAGTTCTGTATGTATCTATTAAGTCCATCTGCTCTACTGTGTCCTTTAAGGCCAGGGTTTCTTTATTGATTTTCTGTCTGAATGATCTGTCCGTTGATGCAAGTGGAATGTTAAAGTCTGCTACTATTATTGTGCTACTGTCAGTTTCTCCCATTATGTCCATTAATATTTCCTTTGTACATTTAGGTGCACCTTTGTTTGGTGCATATGTATTTACAATTGATATATCTTCTTGTTAGATTGATCCCTTGATCATTATGTAATGTCCTTCTTTGTCTCTTGTTACAGTCTTTGTTTTTTTTTGTTTTTGTTTTTTTGTGGTACATGGGCCTGTCACTGTTGTGGCCTCTCCCGTTGCGGAGCACAGGCTCTGGACGCGTAGGCTCAGCGGCCATGGCTCATGGGCCCAGCTGCTCCACGGCATGTGGGATCTTCCCAGACTGGGGCACAAACCCATGTCCCTGCATCGCCAGGCAGACTCTCAACCACTGCGCCACCAGGGAAGCCCTACAGTCTTTGTTTTAAAGTCTATTTTGTCTGGTATAACTATAGCTACCCCAGCTTTCTTTTGATTTCCATTTGCGTGAAATACCTTTTCTATCACCTCACTTTCAGTCTGTGTGTGTCTTTAGATCTGAAGTAAACATCTTATAGGCAGCATATACAGCATAAAATTTTGAAAAACATTATATTTTGGTGAAGTAGCCAGGTACAGAATACAAAGTATTTAACTGATAAAGTAGGCACAACCCATCAGAACAGTTGACAACTATAAGCAAGTGATACAGAACTACTGATGTGTGTTAGCTTGCATCCTAGCAGATATTTTACTTTTCTACTATATAGAGTATGAATCATTTCTTGATAATTGCCTGATACATCTATGGAGGAGATGTGCTTGACAGTTTTTTGTTGTTTTTTATCATTAAGTGCCTTGGCATTCTGTTTAGAATTTTTGTCCCAAGATCAGTCTGGACACTGTTCTCCTTAACAGGCCTAATTAATCAATAGATAGGTTAAAAACTCAGAACTTTATAAGGTAGACATCATCAGAAGCATTTTCAAAGTAACCTTTTATCTACTCAAAATAATTTTAAGTCATTAATCAGTTTTTACCCACCCTGGTTTCTCAACTGTCTGCTCTAAGTTTCCTTGATTTGAATCACTTATGTTTCCATTAATAGAGTTGCCTTTTCTTAGAAGGAAAAAACAGAAAGTAGTTTGTGTCAAGCTTCATGGACTTAATTAGATCTTCTTCACCAAGTTTAATAACCTACCTCTCTCTTTTACTTATATCTGAGGTGACTGAAAGAGATGACAACCAATTACAACCATTACAACTTTTACTTTCTCATTTGGGGCACTGGAAGACATTTCCCCTATGTTCTTTAACAGAAATATTACAAAACAGTTAGTATGCAAAATTTCTCATGATATGGAAAAAGATAATAGCCTGAAGAACACCTCATACATTTATTCCATCCTCATTATGTATGTAACATACATAAATGATGTTTTAGCAAGGAAATGACTCAGCCCTATGGTTCCACCTTTTCCTTCTTGGGTTTGTCATATTCATCTTCTTCTAGAAGAAATGAGGATCATTCAATGGCAAATGGGATCATTGCAAGACAGAGTTACCAAAAGATCCCCTGGCTCACCATGCTAATGGAAAAGAGAGCTGTGTTTTGTTTTATTTTAATTATTTATTTGAAAACCATGATATGGACTGGAAAGTGTTTGATAGGCATCCATGACATGTGCAACAAGAAAGGATATCGGTACATAAATAAAAGGTTCACCCAAGAGCAAATCCCTAGGCTGCTTTCTCAATAAAGAAGAGCTGGAAGGTATGTCTCCAGATCTTAATTCATAGTTAAGGGAAATAATGAAAATTGTGAATGGGATCAAAGTTTAGCCTGTTTTCAGCATGCTGAGCAAAGAGAGGGATAGCAATTTCAAGGCTCTGCTTTTTTACATTTGAGTACACTGGCTTTTGAGAGGACATGAGAGATGAGATAATAAGCTCTCCTCATGACTTGACAAAACAAGTAAAGCCCATTTCTGTGATTTTGAAGGTTTTGTTGATGTGGTATAACTCTGCAACTTACTCTCAATTTTTTCAGCAATAATATACACCTACTATTATTATTATTAATTAGAGAAAGCCAACATAGTAACAGGTTAACAATTGGTTAATCTAGGTGAAGATTAAATGGTTATTCATTGTACTTTACTTGTGACTTTCACATACTTTTTAATTTTTGAAATTAAAAAGTTGAGGAAAAAACTCATGAGCTCAAAACGATTGGTGTCTGTTAAACATCCCTAATCAAGGTTCTATGATGCTTTATTCTTTGACTTAATCATATTTCCATTGAGGGCACATTGTATACTAGAACAGGCTATTTTGGTGCACTTTGTGATTGGGATGTACTGTAGAATGGGGCAGGAGCCTCTAACTGTAGCCTGGTTACTTTTTAGAGTGGATCCAGATTTTAACAGAAAATTCCAATCGAGCTTTTTTTTTTTAATATTTATTTATTTGTTTGTTTGCACTGGGTCTTAGTTGTGGCAGGCAGGCTCCTTAGTTGCCGCTTGCCAGCTCCTTAGTTGTGGCACATGGGCTCCTTAGTTGTGGCATGCGAACTCTTAGTTGTGGCATGCATGTGGGATGTAGTTCCCTGACCAGGTATTAAACGCAGGCCCCCTGCACTGGAAGCGCAGAGTCTTAACCACTGCACCACCAAGGAAGTCTTCAATTGCACTTTTGTGAATACAAAAACCATAGATTAATTTTGCCCTTTTTTCAGAAAACACAAAATTTCAAGTATAGTGCACACAATTAGGTCAAATATGAACAAATGCAAAGTAAATACTCATAACTTTCTTATTATGTAAATAAAAATCAGTCAAATGTGCAAACATATATACTTAGAATAGCCTTGGAAGAGTAAAAAGAAGCTGGTATTGGTCTTGCCTCCAGAGAAGGAAATTGAGTAGCTATAAAACACTATCACCTCCTTGATGCTTTTGTGTTATGTGAATGTAAAGAATTAAAAAAATAATTAAAAACAAAGAAAAAATAGTAGATCACCACTGTGCCAGAGGCCCACAAAATCAAAATAAAGTGTAGGCAGCTTTTATGAGGCTTGAGGCTTATATAATTTGCAGAGAGGGGAGGGGCACTTTAAGGAAAGGTATACAAATTTACACATGAATGTAAATATCATGAAAAATTATAAAACCTTACAAATTTTATGATGCTAAGAGATAATACAAATATTTCTAAATCTAAAGATATTATAATATTTTAATTAAGTGCTGATCTTAGTCAGTTTGGGCTGCTCTATATTAAAATACCACAGACTGGGTAGCTTATAAACAGCAGAAATTATTTCTAACAGTTTTAGAGGCTGGGAAGTCCAAGATCAAGATGTCAGCATGGTGGACTTCTGGTGAGAGCCCTCTTACTGGTTCATAGCCAGCACTTCCTGACTGTGTCCTCACATGGTAGAAGGGGCTAGAGAAGTCTGTAGGGTTTCTTTCACAGGAAAAGTAATCCATTCACAAGGGCTCCACCCTTATGACATAATCAGCACCCAAAGGCCCACCTCTTAATACCATAACAGTGGACATTAGGATTTCAACATATGAATTTAGAGGAGATGCAAGTATTTAGACTGTACCAGTGTCTCTCACATCTTTAACTTACTTAACTATACACAGAAGTAATTGTCAACCTCGTATATATATATATAGCCCATTAGACACATACCAAAGGTGTCCCCAACTCAACTTCCTTTTAGCGGGTTCCCCCAAAATGCTCACAACCACTCCAAAAATATGCAATAAAACAGCAAGTGTGAAGAAGGGAAGTCTGAGTGGAAAGAGACAGCCATATTGACCAATTATAATTAAAATAATTTCTGGATATTTATACAAGTGGATTGTTGGGAGCAACCGAATGCCAGAAGTTATATCAATGATAATTGATCCCCAAAGAGAATTCTATAGTGAAAATAGAACGGAAATATGAGTTCAAAGAGAATAAGGAACAATTGCTGGCTACTGAAGAAAGTCTTGTTCATGTATTTTAAATGGATAATGATGGTATCAAATCTGTGTGGTATTTAAATAATCTTTTATACTTTTAAACGTGCTGTAAACGTTTTAATTTTAAAATGCCATAGTTAAAGTATGCTAAAAATTACATGCTTTAAAAATTTTTAAACTTCTCATGGAAATTCTTAGGTATTAGTTTTTAAATGTTCAAGGAGCATATGATTTTTCCAAATTATTTTAGGACGTATATGAACAAAAATGTCTAAAGACCAGTGCCCTAGGTTCTGTAAGCTTTTAGCCTGTACAAAGCAATTCTTTGGTAATCTGTCAACCTGGATAAAACTAGTTCCCCAAAGAAATTTCACAGAGCCACAATTTAACATTTTATGCACTTCATTAGTGGGATTAAAATTTAGTGGGATAAAATTGTCCTCCCCTTAAAGAAACTTTTGAATGTCTTTTATTATGCCAAATTAGAACCCTATGGAATATATACCTCCCAAAGTAAAAGGTAGGGAAGTTTGTTCCTCTTGTTACACAGGTATGATCCATAACATATCAACTTTATTTTCCATTCGATGTCCCCAAAGTAAAGAGTCAAATTTAGCACTGAATTTAAATAATTTCCATTATACCAGGTTTCCTCACACCTAATTATTCTTTGGTCACCTCAGTTGTTACTTACATTGTACCTACTTTATTTATCTTAATGATTTTATGGTTTTATTGTACCTATGAGTGAATGGATTGCTTTCTTTCTTTTACCTTTAACTCACCCACTTTTTAAACAAATAATACACAAACTAGCTTGGATAAATTCAGTTGAACTAAGGAAATCATCAGCCTGAAACAAAGAGAATTGAAATGTTCAGTTTAGATGATGGTATTACTAACAGCTAGATACAGTCATAAGAGTACCAAATTAGCACTGTATTTCTTTTTTTTTTTCTTTAACATCTTTATTGGAGTATAATTGCTTTACAATGGTGTGTTAGTTTCTGCTTTATAACAAAGTGAATCAGTTATACATATACATATGTTCCCATATCTCTTCCCTCTTGCGTCTGCCTCCCTCCCACCCTGCCTATCCCACCCCTCTAGGTGGTCACAAAGCACCCGAGCTGCTCTCCCTGTGCTATGCGGCTGCTTCCCACTAGCTCTCTACTTTACATTTGGTAGTATATGTAAGTCCATGCCACTCTCTCACTTTGTCCCAGCTTACCTTTCCCCCTCCCCGTGTCCTCAAGTGCATTGTCTACATCTGCGTCTTTATTCCTGTCCTGCCCCTAGGTTCTTCAGAACCATTTTTTATCATTGTATTTCTTAAATAGAAACTTAAATGACTAAAATTATTACATTTTTCTCTTCTGACTAATAATTCAATTAAATATTCCTATTTTGTGACCAAAAATTATGGGATTAAAATTAAGGCAAATGGGAAAATTATCAAAAAGAAAGCAGTAGCCACCTAGACACATGTTATGATTTTTTTAAAATTAATAACAATAAGCCAAAATTATAGTTAGCAGCCCCGTCTTAGTAATTCAAGAAAGAAATTACCCAGGAAGTTACTATATTATCAAACAGTAAATGGTATTAAGTTCTAAAATATTTTGCAGAGCTACTTAAATACAATCAGAGTTATATTTACAAAACATTACAGAGGCTCTTTCAATTTAGGAAATGAATATATTTGTGATAAGCCCTTTGAAGGTAATATTTCATATAATGAATTGATTCCCTTTATTTAAATTATTTGTTTAAATATGTATTTGTGAGAGAAAAAGAATTCACTCAGTGGACTCTATTGAAAAATTTAATAAAGGAAGAAATTAAGTGGAGGGCATACCAGTGATGATTTCACATAGAAATTATCATCTCCATCTGTAGTTTACCTGAAAATTTCAATAAAGTCTTACTGATTCTTTAAAACCACACACACACAAAAAACAATAAAACACCAATTTAGCTACCCTTGTGTACCATCACAATGGTGGAGTGTAGGTCAAAAATCTTAAATTTTCTTCTAGAAGATTCAATTTTATCTATGTCTTAGGTAACTCTTAGTCTAGTATATAAGCTGTTTTAGGCAGATCAAGGCATCCTGACCTGCTATAGGGAGTATCTCTCTTCAGGAATCACCCAGTACTTATAAAGAGGTTCCTATTCAAGAGTATAAATATTCCATTTGATCTTTTGTTTTTCACAAAGAATTCACCATGAAAATTTTTATACCCTTCTTATTTCCTTGCAAAAATAATTTAAAATGTTAATTGAAAGGGGAGTTCCTCATTCCCTATTTTAGAGCACTACCTCTTTTAAATCTTTCTCCTATAATTTAAACGTGTGCAATGTGTCTCTACTACAGCAATGGTATGCCTTATTTCATTCATCTATTGCTGGTAAAGTGCTTTCATAGGCAAAATTTCACACTCTAAAATTGCTTATCTTCTCATTGCCCTAGGTAGTTCTGTGGAAGCTTATTTTAAAATATGCTGCCAGCCTCAATTAACTGGACCAGAACATTGTAAAACAAAGCATGTTGACCATCATCCAGTTCTACCAGGAAAATGTCATTAGCCACTGTGGTCACTGACCTACAGTATACCCTGAAGGGTAATCAGGATGAAGACCTGGATGAGGCACTCTATGCTTTGGGAAAACACGATAAACAGGCCCTTAGGTAGGTATATATATTTCAGGGAAATGTTTTATGATCTCGGATTCTTGCATCTTCCCATACTTATAAAATTACGAAAATCATGAACGGAAATATATGTTTCTCGTGACTAGCAGTAACCTTCTACTGAGATATAAGCTGGATTGCACTTACTCCTTGACTAAAATCACATATATACTGGCCTCTCCTCCTGCCTCTTCAGAGCAGTTCCTCAGAGCTCTCTGAAAGGCTGTGTCCTGGGCCCTAATCCTCAGTGACGTCCCCAAATAAAACTGAAATTCACAGCTCTCACATTATGTGTGTGTGTGTGTGTGTGTGTGTGTGTGTGTTTTAATTTCAGTTGGCGGTTTTGGCTACCACAAAGGGAACCAGAACAGACTTCTGTCCTTCACCTGAACTCTACAAGGATCCAAAGCCTTGGTACCAACAAGGGCCCCTTGTGTCTATCCACCTCCTTGGCAAGTCCAGACTAATTGGGTGAGTCTTTCCTGATCTCAGATCTCCTGTCTTGGTGGATGATCCTAAGTTTTATGCAGTGGTAGTTAAAAAGGTACCTGACTGGGCTTCCCTGGTGGCACAGTGGTTGAGAGTCCGCCTGCCGATGCAAGGGATGCGAGTTCGTGCCCCGGTCCGGGAAGATTCCACATGCTGCGGAGTGGCTGGGCCTGTGAGCCATGGCCGCTGAGCCTGCGTGTCTGGAGGCTGTGCCCCGCAACGGGAGAGGCCACAACAGTGAGAGGTCCGCGTACTGCAAAAAAATAATAAAATAATAAAATAATAAAAAATAAAAATGTACCTGACTTCTCAGTTGGAATATACTGAGAAAGTACTCAGTTGAAAGACCCTGGGAAGGTTTGAATTGGGTGATTAGGTAAGGAGCTGCCTTTCCTTGAATTAACTCCTTTAACAGAGTTTGTCAGAATAAAAGTGAAGATACCATAAGAGAGCCCTTAGCTCCAAAGATAAGGTACACAACTCCTCCCAGCTGGTGATGCTGGTTATGGCTTTTACAGGAGTGGTGAAGGCAAGTCCTCATCCTGTGTAGCAGTCCCATAGGGAAACCCACTCATTAATTTAAAAACTAACTCATGGACTAGCTACATGTAAAAGAATGAAATTAGAACACTTCCTAACCCCATACACAAAAATAAACTCAAAATGGATTAGAGACCTAAATGTAAGGCCAGACACTATAAAACTCTTAGAGGAAAACATAGGTAGAACACTCTATGACATAAATCACAGCAAGATCCTTTTGGACCCACCTCCTAGAGAAATGGAAATAAAAACAAAAATAAACAAATGGAACCTAATGAAACTTAAAAGCTTTTGCACAGCAAAGGAAACCATAAATAAGACAAAAAGACAATCCTCACAATGGGAGAAAATATTTACAAATGAAGCAACTGAAAAAGGATTAATCTCCAAAATTTATAAGTAGCTCATGCAGCTCAATATCACAAAAACAAACAACCCCATCCAAAAATGGGCAGAAGACCTTAATAGACATTTCTCCAGAGAAGACATACAGATTGCCAACAAACACATGAAAGGATGCTCAACATCACTAATCATTAGAGAAATGCAAATCAAAACCACAATGAGGTATCACTTCACACCAGTCAGAATGGTCATCATCAAAAAATCTACGAACAATAAATGCTGGAGAGGGTGTGGAGAAAAGGGAACCCTCTTGCACTGTTGGTGGGAATGTAAATTGATACAGCCACTATGGAGAACAGTATGGAGGTTCCTCAAAAAGCTAAAAATAGAACTACCATATGACCCAGCAATGCCACTACTGGGCATATACCCTAAGAAAACCGTAATTCAAAAAGAGTCATGGACCACAATGTTCATTGCAGCTCTATTTACAATAGCTAGGACATGGAAGCAACCTAAGTGTCCATTGACATGAATGGATAAAGAAGATGTGACACATAGATACAACGGAGTATTACCCAGCCATAAAAAGAAATGAAATTGAGTTATTTGTAGTGAGGTAGATGGACCTAGAGTCTGCCATACAGAATGAGGTAAGTCAGAAAGAGAAAAACAAATACCGTATGCTAACACATATATATGGAATCTAAAAAAAAAAAAATGGTTATGAAGAACCTAGGGTCAGGATGGGAATAAAGACGCAGACCTACTAGAGAATGGACTTGAGGACACAGGGAAGGGGAAGGGTAAGCTGGGACGAAGTGAGAAAGTGGCGTGGACTTAATGTATACTACCAAATGTAAAGTAGAGAGCTAGTGGGAAGCAGCCACATAGCACAGGGAGAGCAGCTCAGGTGCTTTGTGACCACCTAGAGGGGTGGGATAGGGAGGGTGTGAGGGAGGCGTAAGAGGGAGGGGATATGTGGATATAAGTATACATATAGCTGAATCACTTTGTTATACAGCAAAAACTAACACAACATTGTAAAGCAATTATACTCCAATAAAGATGTTAGAAAAAATTAAGTAAAAAAATAATATTAAATGAATAAATAAAAGAAAAACTCACTCATATGGAGCTGCACGTATGAGGATGAACCATCTAGTGCTCTGAGCACCCATGGCAGTTTCAGACTCTGGAGGGAGAAACCGAGACATGTAAAAGCACTGAGAGGACTCTAGAGTGATGCCTAGAGGAGTTGAGCCACATAGTTTTCAATAGTAATTTTATCCTGACAGACCACCATTCAACTGGGAAATGAAGGCTCTAAATGAGAACAAAAAGGACCACTAGATAACCTCTAACTAACACCCCAACTGGATTTATGTACATAAGGAACTTATACTTGCACATACTTACTTAATTTGGAGCTAAAGGAAACCCTTCTCTAAAATGGCCAACATGGAACTCTTTTTCATGTTCCAAAACCAGCTTTTGCATGCAGTTAGAGAAAGCTGGCCTGATAAAATATCTTTCCAAAATTTTGACCGAAAGGGAACAGAAGTTGTTCTAGGAGGAGCTTGTATTTCTCTCCCTGTGTCTTTGATATATAAATGTTCTACTAGGTCAGGGAACTCTTGTCTATATCATCTCCAATTCCTGAGACTGGGGGGAAAAAAGGGAACAGAGGCGTATTTAAACTCAAACAAATAAACTTAACTTCCAAGTGTTATAAACTAATGAGTTGTATATTGTAATACCTGATTCATGACTAAGTTTTAAAATGAAGCTATGAGACATTAGTTGTGTCTGTCCATATGTCTGTGTGTACATGGTAGATTCGACATGTCTTTACCTTTGGATGGTACTGCCAAAATTAATTTGTAAATGAGCCATATTTAACTGGCTTAAAGGAAATTAAGCACTTATGTATATTATAGAAACTGACCCAAATGAATTTCAGGTTCACATGATTTGGGAAATATGCAGTATTAAATTAATATTCAGTATTAAAGTTAGATTAAGCTTGTTGGTTTAATTAATACAGACATGTCTTTACAGTCATCAGCATTAAGTATAATACTATTGTTTAATCTAGGTTTAATAAAAGTTAAGTAAGATCTTATTATCTATGTACAAAATTTGTCAGCAAGAAAAATAACTTGGTTTGATGAAATTTTTCATAAGTAAATTAAATGTAAATGAGGTAAGAGTTTTTAGGCAAACTCCTCAAGCATAATGATGTTTTATGATATGTCTCCTTAAAAATTGTTCCTCCATATTTTTGGTAACTTGAAACTTTAGAGTTTTGCTAAATTATGGATGTTTCTTGAATATCTAGATCATTCCCAAATAAACTAAGATACTGAAACATTAATTCCTGAACACAGACTTCTTTTACAGAGAAATTAAAGATATTTGAACTATTAATAAGTATGGGGACTTCCCTGGTGGTCCAGTGGCAAAGAATCCTCCTTACAATACAGGGCATGTAGGTTCTATCCCTGGTCAGGGAGCTAAGATCCCCCATGCTGTGGGGCAAATAAACCCTCACGCCACATCTACTAAGCTCACACATCTCAATAAGAGAGCCCGCATACCATAAACTACAGAGCCCACGTGCTCTGGAACCCACACACCACAACTACAGAAGCCCACGTGCCCTGGAGCCTGTGTGCCACAACTAGAGAGAGAAAAACCTGCACGCCACAACTACAGAGAAGCCCGCGCCATAACGAAGATCCCGCATGCTGTAACTAAGACCTGACGCAGCCAAAAATAAATTAAATAAATAAATGTTTTAAAAAATAACATAAAAATAAATAAGTTTGGTGCCATACTGTAATATTTTCTATAAGGAAGCAAATGTTAAAAAAGAAAGCAAATGTTTTTAGAAATTTTAAGTAGTATTTCTTAAGTTTGCCATTTTACAGAATACTAATGTAAAACATAGTTCATAATTGCTTACTTCTTAATTTTCACTAGAAATTAAGGTTTTTAACGGTTGAGGATTTGAATTAAAATATGTAATTAAAACTACTAAAAATTAATTAGAAAAATATCTTCATATGCAAGGAAAAAAGAAGGTATAAGGAAAGTACATGCATTTTACCAAGGGAAAAGAGAATAATTTTGTCCTAAAGAGAGGGAGAAAAGGAAAACATAGGACAAAATTTGAAGGCAAAAAGAAGTTATAGGAGGTTTATGGAAAAGGAACTCTGAGGAAAGAGTTTTGCGCATGCTCAGGACTAAGATTTGAACAAGTTTAATTGATAAATAAATTTTAATATTAAAGGTAAGATGGTGCAAAATCAGAATTTGGTTTTCTCTCTGTTAAGAGGACAACGTTTTCTTGTAATACTGATCTGCTTTTGATAACAGATTGTAAGGTGTCTTTACCCTTTAAGCAATCTTTTATAACCATCTATATTTGCTTTTTGAAATCTTTTATTGTCACTTTGATTTAGTGAATAAGTATTGTTTCACAATGTCCTATGTTCCTATTTGACCAAGTGTTTTAAAACCTTTTGATGTCTTCAACAAATTTCCCCAAATCAAATTCTAAATGAGGTTCTTTTGACCTCTAGCTAACTTTGGGATGCATCAGAGGGCCCCTGAAACATCTCAAAGAGAGACACTAAACTAATTAGTCTTATTTGGTATGTTAAATTACATGGGAAGCATTGTCAAATGAGCAGTGATAAACGTTTTTAGAGTATATTGTATGGGTAAATATCATTATTATTGATGTTCTAGAAATTACATGAAATTTCTAAAATATGAATATGTACTGGTGTAAAGTTATCGGTCATAATTCTAGTTATTATTTTAATAGTGAATGTCACAAAAATAACCCAAAATTCTTTGACAATTGCATTCTACACAGATCTTTAACCATGCCATTTTAAGTGTTGTGATTATGGAGTTATTATCTTACTCTAATGGTTTTGCAAAAAATGCTTCATCTTCAAGGAAGGACTTTTTGACAAGTACAGGTTTCTGATAACTTTCAGATCATACCACTGACCTAGGTAAGAAATTAAATAATTCTGACAGAAAACTTTATGGCTTCATAAAGCTGTTAACGAGAGATCTAGATCAACAAGTATGACTTTTTGTCTGGAACATTACTAGCTGTTAATCTTTGTTTTCCACATATAAGGAAACCTTTCCTGTTAAGCTAACTATGACTTACAGCAATTTGTTAAATTATGCCTTTGTAAGCAGAATTGAAACATTTATGTTTTCTCTCTACATAATCCCTCCAGAATTTGGAAACTCTTAGTGAGTTTTCTTATTTTCATAGGAATATAGCTATTTGCATTAGTTTAACAGGAATATGAATCCTTATAACAAGATATAATTGGAAACATTTAT
The DNA here is from genome assembly GCF_964270905.1 of Leucopleurus acutus. NCBI lineage: Eukaryota > Metazoa > Chordata > Mammalia > Artiodactyla > Delphinidae > Leucopleurus > Leucopleurus acutus. Next base: position 35,398,754 of record NC_139144.1, on the reverse strand, counting down.
TATATTACCAAGGCTTTGATTGGAATGTCAAATTTGAGAGAGACACATGTAGACTTAGATATAACCAGACAACCTTAAAGAACTAGGGTAACTTTATGGAGCCAATAAAGGCCCTTGGGGAGCAACCCAGTACCTTGCTTATAGGGTTCCCAACAGACTTACCAGGTGAATAAGGAAGGGCACTTTCTGGCAGCTTCAGGAAGCTCAAGAAATTTTAGACCTGGAGAAGAGAAGAGTTCACCGAAATTTGTAGGTATTGCAGGCAAATCTTATAGCAAGTCCTTGGCATGGCTTTCCTGGTCTTGAGAGGTCTTTTTAGAAATCAATCTGAATTCATCACTGAGCTCTAATAGTTTTCTGGTAGCGTCTTTAGGATTTTCTATGTATAGTATCATGTCATCTGCAAACAGTGACAATTTTACTTCTTCTTTTCCAATTTGGAAAAGTTTGAGAAGGATAAGTGTTAACTCTTGTCTAAATGTTTCATAGAATTTACCTGTGGAGCTATCTGCTCCTGGACTTTTGTTTCTAGGGAGTTGTTCTTTTGGTTTTTTTTCTGATTCAATTGCATTACTAATAATAGGTCTCTTCATATTTTCTTTCTTGCTGGTTCAGTCTTGGGAGGTTGCACATTTCTAAGAATTTGTCCATTTCTTCTAGGTTGGCCATTTTATTCACATACAGTTGTTCATAGTAGTCTCTTATGATCTTTTGTATTTCTGTGATGTTGGTTGTACTTTCTCCTTTTTCATTTCTGATTTTATTGATTTGGGGCCTCTCTCTTTCTTCTTGATCAGTCTGGCTAAAGGTTTGTCAGTTATGTTTCTCTTTTAAGAGCTCCTTTGACCTTTATCCTTCTTAGTCTCTTATAACAGAAGTAAAACTGTCACTGTTTGCAGATGACATGATACTATACATAGAAAATCTTAAAGATGCCACCAAAAAAACTACAACTCATCCATGAATTTGATAAATTTGTAGGATACAAAATTAATATAAAGAAATCTGTTTCATTTATATACACTAACAATGAACTATCAGAAGGAGAAATTAAGGAAACAGTCCCATTTACCATCACATCAAAAAGGATAAAATATCTAGGAATAAACCTACCTAAGGTAGTAAAAGACATGTACTTGGAAAACAATAAGACACAAATGAAAGAAACTGAAGATAACACAAACAGATGGAAAGATATATTGTGATCATGGATTGGAAAATTAATATTGCTAAAATGACCATACTATCCAAGGCAATCTATAGATTCAATGCAATCCCTATCAAAATACCAAGGGCATTTTTTTACAGAACTAGAACAAATAATTTTAAAATTTATGTGGAAACACAAAAGACCCCATAGGCAAAACAATCTCAGGAAAGGAGAACAGAGCTGGAGGAATCACACTCCCTGACTTCAGACTATACTACAAAGCTACAGTCATCAAAACAGTATGGTACTGGTGCAAAAACAGACACATAGATCAATGGAACAGGATAGAGAGCCCAGAAATAAACCCATGCACTTATGGTCAATTAATCTATGACAAAGGAGGCAAAAATATACACTGGAGAAGATTGTCACTTCAGTAAGTGGTGCTGGGAAAACTGGACAGCTATATGTAAAAGAATGAAATTAGAACACTTTCTCACACCATATGCAAAAATAAAACAGATTAAATATCTAAATGTAAGACTGGAAACCACAAACTCCTAGAGGAAAACAAAGGCAGAACACTCTTCGACATAAATTGCAGCACTATTTTTTGGATCCATTTCCTAAGGCAAAGGGAAAAAAGCAAAAATAAACAAACAGGACCTAATTAAACTAAAAGCTTTTGCCCAACAAAGGAAACCGTCGACAAAACAAAAAGGCAACCTACTGAATGGGAGAAAATATTTGCAAATGATATAACCGATAAGGGGTTAATATCCAAAATATATAAACAGTTAATACAACTCAACATAAAAAAAAACCCAATTTAAAAATAGGCAGAAGACCTGAATAGACATTTTTCCAAAGAGGACATTCAGATGGCCTACAGGCACATGAAAAGGTCCTCAACATTGTTGAGGATGCATCAATGCAAATTAAAATCACAGTGAGATATCACCTCACATCTGTCAGAATGGCTATCTTCAAAAAGAACATAAATAACAAATGTTGGCAAGGGTGTGGAGAAAAGGAAACCCTCATATACTGTTAATGGGAATGTAAGTTGGTGTAGCCAATACAGAAAATAATATAGAGGCTTCTCAAAAAACTAAAAATAGAACTACCATATGATCTAGGAATTCCACTCCTGGGTATATATCTGAGAAAAACAAAAACACTAATTTGAAATGATCCATGCACCCCAGTGTTGATAGCAGCATTATTTACAATTGTCAAGATATGGAAACAACCTATGTGTCCATCAGCCGATGAATGGATAAAGAGTAATATATATGTATACAATGGAATACTACTCAGCCATTTGCAACAACATGGATGGATTTGAAGGGTATTATGCTACGTGAGATAAGTCAGACATAGGAAGACAGTGTATGGTATCACTTATATGTGGAATCTAAAAAATAAAATAAACTAGTGAATATAACAAAAAGAAACCAACTCACAGATATAGGAAACAAACTGGGGGTTACCAGTAGGGGGAGGGGCAAGATAGGGGTAGAGGATTAAGACATACAAACTATTATGTATAAAATAAATAAGCCATAAGGATATATTCTACAGCACAGGAAATATAGCCAATATTTTATAATAACTATAAATGGACTATAAGCTTTAAAATTTTTGAATCACTATGTTATACACCTGTTATCTTATTTAATATTGTTTTTCCATACCATCTTACAGAAAAACCCAAATGAACTTTTTCGCCAACCCAATATATCAGCTGTACTTCAGTTTTTTTAAAAGAGAATTTTATTTGTCAGGAAATTTTTTAAAATGAGGTAACTTTCAGAAATCCCCTCCCAAGGATGGGATATGGTTACTAGTGGAATCAATCATGTAATTAGAGGGCCGTAACTTTGTCCCTACCCTCTCACCTCTGAGGAGGCAGAAGAAATGAGTTTGAATTGATATTTACTGGCAAAGATTTAATCAACCATGCCTCTATAATGAAGCCTCCATAAAAATGCAAAAGAATGGGTTCACAGATCTTCTGGAATGCTGAGCACATAGAAGGTACTGGGCAGGTGGTTTGCCTGGACAGGCCACGGGGACTCCATGTGCTGTTACAGAGAATTGGAACTAGACAGTAAGTTAAAGCAGTAGAATAGATTTTATTCAGAAAACTATTGCATATGTCTTTGTCAATCCCAACCTCCCAATTTATCATACTACTATATATAAAATAGATAACTAATAAGGACCCACTCCATAGCACAGGAAACTCTACTCAATGCTATGTAATGACCTATATGGGAAAAGAATCTAAAAAAGAGTGGATATATGTATATGTATAACTGATTGACTTTGCTGTACAGCAGAAACTAACACAATATTGTAAATCAACTATACTCCAATAAAAATTAATTTTAAATAAATAAATACATAAGAAAAAGTTAAAATAAAAAAACCAGAAACTATTTCAGTAGGAAAAGAGAGATTCCAGTATAGAGCTGCAATTAATTCCAAATTATATAACCAGAACAAGTGTAGATTTATAACCAAGGAGCAAGTTTGGGGACGGGCCATTGGTAGATGGAAAATTACTAAGAAGAGACATCAAGTCTGGGGGAGTCTGGCTGAAATGACTTAACAGGACTCTTGCTGAGGGCAAGCCAGGCTGATCAGATATCACCTGGGGGGTGGCGGGGATGAGAAGTTTAATGGGATATTAAGGGTAGAGAATTCTTGCTAAACTGATTTAGCAGGATTCTTGCTAAAACTGGATTCTATAAGGAAGTACAGGGATGGGCCTTGATGGAGAGAGAGTTTAGGGGAGCCTGACTAAAGTTTGGCCAGGTAAAGAACCTTTTAAACCCCTTCCCCTGTACTTTGCCCTGTGCATCGCTTGCATCAGGATCTTCTTCTGTAGCCTTTGAAATATCTTTTGTAAAAATAGGCAGTGGTAAGTAAAGTGTTTCCCTGAGTTCTCTGGCCGGCCCATTCTAGGAAATAATTGAACCTGAGGAGCGGGTCATGGAAATCTCTGTGTTATAGTCAGTCAGAAGGTCAGAAGCCCGGGTGACAACCTGGCCTCGTGTTTGACATCTGACATGGGGTTAAGGAACAGTCCTGTGGGACTGAAGCCATAATCTCTGGGATCTGATGCTAACTCCAGGTAGATAGTGTCAGAATTTGAGTTAAATTGTAAGACACCAGTTGGTGTCTGGAGAATCAGAGCATTGCTTGGTATGGGAGAAAAGTCCACACACATTTGGTGAACAGAAGGGCCAGAAGTGAAGTATTCTATAGAGGCGAGATACAGGAATGTTTTTCCCTATGGAGCAGTTAACTTCAGGAACAATGTAATCAGGACTTGTTAGCAACGATAGAAACGCAACTTAAACTAGCTTACTTAAAATAGAAATTTGTCAGCTCAAATAATTTAGAAGGACTTGTATTTCTGTTATCAGGCATGCCTTAATCCAGGTTCAGACAATATTATTAAGTTCTCTTGGTTCTGTTTCTCTCTGGATGTTGGCATTGTCTTCTCCATGTTGCAGAGATGATGGTTAATGGTGATCCCAGATTTATACCTTTCCACATTGTGCATCCATATGAAAGATAAACTTGCCCCACAGATTTTTAATTGGGATGGCTGTACTCCAACTCCAAAGCATGACCAAGGGAATCGCCCAAGTCTCAAGCACACGCCTGCCGCTGTTGGCAGAAAAAATAAAACCAACTACTGAAGGAAGGGAAAGGAAGAAAACCTTGCTAGTCAGCCAAAAATGTTGGTATGAAAGGGACCGGAAAGCAAATTATAATCATCATAAAACTCACTGAAACGGCTGTGAATTTAGGAGTGTATGTAATAGACCTGTAATATTAGAAAGGCATAATTGGGCAGGGGTGAGATGCTAAAAGTATTACAGGGTCTGGTCTGCTGGGGAGAATTAAGTCAAAACAAAATCAACTGGACCTAGTATATAATTAGGTAGGCTGCAGGATAACCCTATGATCTGGACTCAAAAGTCAGCAGAGCCTCCAAGGGCCTCAAGCTTTCCTAGAAATTTAAGAAGAGTAATCCCCCCCGCCTCCATTTTTTCCACGTGTTTACATCTTTATCTAGAAGTCCAAAGGGTTTGTGAGATGTCTGGAGCTTCATGGGTTCTCTAGAGAGCTTCAGTAGAATTGATGGCATTTGGAAGACCCCTGAAATTCCCTGGATGCTGGCCAACTTAGAAATGTAGACTAGGTAACTTCAATGCATGTTAACTGTGTGCTAGAACAATGTTTCTCAAAGTGTGGACCTCAACCAACAGCAGCAGCAACATCTGGGAACTTAATAGAACTGGAGATTCTTAGGCCCCGCTCCATGACTCCTAAAGCAGAAACTCTGGGGATGAGTCCCAGCATCTGTGTTTTAACAAACTCTCCAAGTAATTCTGATGCAACTGAAGTTTGAGAACCACTGATCCAGAGCAAAATGGAAATGAAGTTCACTAGCCAGACTCTTGAAACACCCTTTATGATGGCTCACATTATTGATCTGTCAGAAGATAATGGAGTTGCTTTTCAGAATAACTCCCAGAAGAGCTTTGGATAACTCTCAACTAAGTTCATGAAGAATTATCATGGCTTTAGTGTAGATTATACTGTTAGCTTGTCCTTTATTCCATAAATAAATAGACTCTATAATTATATGGAAACAAAATGTTTTGGTGGATTTTTTCTTTTCCATCTATTCTGTATAAATAGGCTGTTGTTATTATCCAAATTAATAGTTGTAATACATTCTGATTTATATAATGCAATGTAAAATTGCCATAATTACATTTCATGAAAAACACAGCTTGTATGGCATTGCTAAAATGATCAATATAATGTGACATCCTGCATAACACAAATATAAGAATGCACCCAAAAGTTAGATCTTGGAAAGTGTTAATCACAGTTTTAGATAATAGAATGTACACTAAACAATACAATTGTGATTACATAGTATTAACAGTAAATAACTTGAAAGTCAATTACACCCTTGCTCTGATATAGAAGTGAAGGAAAAACACAGAGATGTTTAAGATGCAGGTGAGTAAACATTGAAAAGCTACAGTTGGTGGTCTCTAGCAGTTAACATTTATAGAACACTTATAGGCGCCAGACATTATGCTAGGAGCTTGGACAAACACTAACTCATTGGAGCCTAAAAACTTTCCTATGCAGTAGGTTGCTTTTACTAACTCATTCCACTTCATAGAAGAGGAAACAAGGCTTAGAAAAGTTAAATACAGTTTGCCTAAAGTTAGACAACTGGTAAATGAGAACTCATGGCTCAAACCCAGTGCTTCAGTACTTTGAAGCAGGTGTTCCTAAGTACCAAAATATGACATTAAAACAACTCAGAAGAAAGGAGTAATCATCATGACCTTGGATTAGATAATGATTTCTTAAATATGACACCAAAAGCACAACAACCAAAAAAAATAAATAAAGTGGACTTTATAGAAATTAAAAATGTGCTTCAAAGAACATCATCAAGAAAGTGAAAAAACAACCCACTGAATGGGAGAAAATATTTTAAAATCATATATCTGATAAGGGACTTGTACCTTCCAAAGAAGATGTACAAATGGCCAAGAAACACATGAAAGATGTCCAATATCATTAGTCATCTGAGAAATCACAGTCACAATGAAATACCTCTTCATATATACTAGAATGTCTAAAATCAAAAAGACAGAAAATAAGTGTTGACAAGATGTAGAGAATTGGAACCCTCATATCCTACACTATTGATGAGAATTTAAGATGGGGTAGTCACTTTGACCAATAGTCTGGCAGTTCCTTAAATGATTAAACATAGAGTTATCAAATAACCTAGCAATTCCACACTTAGGTATAAACCTAAGAGAAATAAAACATATATCCACACAAAAACTTATACACAAATGTTCGTAACAGCATTATTCACAATAGCCAGAAGGTAGAAACACCCAAATGTCTATCAACGGATGAGTGGATTTAAAACTGTAGTATATCCACACAATGGAGTATTATCCAGATATATATCTTCAAGTTCTGATTCCTACTATGACATGGAGGAACTTTGAAAACATTATGCTAAGTGAAAGAAGCCAGTCACACAAAAACACATATTATGTTGTTCCATTTATATGTAATGTTCAGAACAGGCAGATTTATAGAGATAGAAATTCGATCAGTGGTTGCTTAGGGCTGGAGTGCTAGGGGACAGGGTTTGTGTGGTGATGGTTGAAGGGTACAGTATTTCTTCTGGGAGTGAGAAAATGTTCTAAAGTGGATTCTGGTGATGGTTGCACAAGTTTGTGAATACATGTTTTTTAAATTGAATTATACACTTTAGATGGGTGAATTGAATGGGTATATCTCAATAAAGCTGTTACTGAAAACAAAAGAGTGAGATTAGCGAATGATTAGAGTCCTTGGAAGGGTGATGGTTTAGGATAGCTGGTGGAGTAAATATGGTAGGAATTGGCCAACTATTTCTGTCAAGTGGTGAGACACTGATTAAAACCGGGTTGTGACCATGTGCAGGAGTATCAAGCCCGCAAGAACAGAGATCTTCAGCTCAGAGTCTGGAGTGAACAGGCTGAAGGACTTGCACACAGGGGCTGAAGGTCAGGGTGCAGACCTTGGTCACCATATGGTCTTCCTGGGGTTCTTTCTTATCTGACCATTCCTTCATGGTCTTCTTTCTTTCGCCATTGTCCATCCTTCTTCCATTGTCCATCCTTCAAATGTCTGTGTCCATCCTTCAAATGTCTGTGTCCTCAGGTGCTCCACAAGCCAACCCTCTACTCTACTTGCTCTACATGCTGTCTCTTGGTGAGTGCACACTCTCTCATGTTTCAACTGCCATGTGTATTCTGCTGAGCCCAAAAGACATGTTCACAGCTCAGACCTTGCCTGAGCATCAACCCCAGTTATTAAGCTGCCCACTAGACATTTCTACCTGATTGTCCCACACATGTCCCAAATTCAGCTCCAACATCACTCCTTCTCCATCTGGCTTATCATCCTCTCCTCCCTATCTTGGAAAATGGAAAGAAAGCCTTTGATAGTCAGTTCAGTTTTGCATACGGTAGACTAGTGCTTTCCTAGGGCCCAATGAAATGAGAAGGTTTATAAATGCAAACAGAACAGGGGAGTGAAAGAGTCTCTTAAAAACTACCCCCTTGATCAAGTCACACCTTTGGTTGACAACTTTCAATTATTCTTCAGAGTGCAAAGATGAAAACCCAAATTCTACATGCTGTTACTCATAATTCAACTTTCTCTTAAATTTAATTAAAAAGAGTGTGTATTGAACATATGAGAACTTGTGATATAGATATAGACCTTGACCTCAAGTGATTATGGTCTAGCAAAGGAGGCTCATGAGTGAACAAGAAATTTCCAAACAGTGTGATAATGTAAATGAAGATTAAGCAGAAGATGCTATTCCGGCACGTAGGGCATCTTACCCAGTAATTTGGGGATAGGAAGGTGGAATGTGTTAGAAATGGCTTTCCTGGGGCCAGAAGAGTTCCTGAAACAAATAGGATGAGCAGAAGTGTAGTGGAGAGAAGAGTATCCCAGGTGTGAACTTGGCCTACCTGTGGATCCATAAGGTTGGGTTCAGAGAGATGAGGATTGGAGAGGGAATCTGGTGAATGTAGACAGAGAGATTTGAGTGAGTAAGGTAGGAGACACATTAAATGGGAAGTGAAGAAGTGGACACAAAAAAGGGGTAGAACACTTTCCCCATCAACTTGGCTGTCAAGAGGGAGAGAAAGATAAGGCAAGAGGCTGAAGGGGGTGTATGCTAGGGGGAGTGTTCAGAGTTGTTGTGTGTGTGTGTTTCCAAGATAAGAGAGATGTGAGCAAGTTTCAACGATGAAGGGAAGAAGCCAGAGCCAGCACAAGTTGGAAGGAACTGCTGAGGAGCAAGATGTCTAATGTGGGAAAGACTGAGAAGCTGAACAAGGTGAAGGTGTTAGCCTCATTCTGTGGGATTAGAAGGAAGAAGCAAAGATGGGTGTGGAGGAGAGGTTGGCAGGAATTTGATGGGTTTCATTTTCAAAGTCAATGACAGGGCAAATAGGAGGGTAGATGGTTTGCAGAGTATAAAGAATGTTCGAAATAGCCATAATGACTGTAGAAGGATTGAGTGAACAGCAAATGGACTGGTATTTTCCATGAATTTGGGACCAGCTCAACTAGGGGTAAATAAGAAAACTGCAAGGATAGGAGACTGGGATTTGAGCGTGGAACCTGCTATTCTGTGGTGTCAGAAGCAGGTGCATCCCAGGTGATGATAAGATCAGAACCTAGCCGTGGGACTGAGTGGCTAATTGGGAAAATGACGTGAAGGTCATTTGAGGCAAGGGAGTCAATGAACTGAGAAGCCAATGAGTTGAATGGAGCATGAAAGTATGCGCTAAATTCCCCTAGTCAATGGCAAGTCTTATGGAGAAGAAGACCGTGAAAGAAGGGCTAAAGGCTTCAGAGAATGATGGGGAGGAAGTAGAGCTATAAATGTGATGGTCAAGTGAGGAGGCTGCTACAACTGGATGGTGTGACCCTGAAAGATGCAGAATTTCTTCAAAAGAATGGAAGATTGACCTGGAACCTATCTCCCTGCTTCCATTGTCTATCCTTCATACAGCAGTTGGGTTCCTTTTTTTTTAAAATGTATTTCTTATCTACGTTATTCTATTTAAAACCCTCCCATGGCTTCCCACTTCCCCCTAACGCCAATATTTACACCCTGGCCTTCACTATCTGGCCTGCCTACCTTTCTCTTTGGCTTCATCTCTTACCACTTGACTGCTTGCTCCAGCCACGCCGGATTCTTCGTGTCCCCAGCATGACCAAACTTGTCCCTAACTCCAGGCCTTTGCACTTGCTTTTTCCTATGCCTGGAAAGCTCTTCCCCCAGGGGCCTCCCTCATCTCCTTCTGATCTCTGCTTAACTGTCAGCTTCCTCATCTCCTCCTGTGCCCTTTCCTATAGGAAGTCCCTATTCTCCACCTCTGCTTCATTTCCTACATTGCATTTATCACCATCTAACTTTACATATGTTTGCTTTCTTTTCCCTAGCTACCTGGAGGCAGGATTTTTGGCCACTGCTCACTGCTATATTCTATAGGAGGCATAGGTAAATTTTTTTTGCATGAAGGCAGTAGCAGTAGCAGTGGGTTGTGAGAAAGACCTTGACCCTAACCATTTGGAGTTTGTGAGGAACTGCAGGGAAAGGGAGGGAGGGAAGTGTGGGTGCATGTTGAGGAGTTGTTGCCAGGCGATGACATGCCAGTGGGCACTCTGGGAAGTGTTGGTGGAGCAGTGGGCACAGGTCATTGGTAAGAAGCCCAGAGCCGTCTGGGGACACAAAGACAGCAAGTGTGGGTGATTGGAGGAACTTACCTTTCAGGAAGTCTCCAAAGACAATGGCAGGGATGGGAGGTGTGATGACATTTGCTGGCTTTAAATTTTCCATAAAACTTAGAGCCGACTTCGCTTGGATTGTACTTCTGGGTTGATGATACTTCTGAAGGAATCCACATGAGAGACAATAGCAGTCACTGGGGTGTGGGAGGAACACAAGATTTGTTGGAAGGAGTTGCCCATACTGTGGACGAATGTGCTGCTAAGTGCTTCCTGGCAGGCAGGGCACGGGTGGACCGTTAGATCCCGGTTACTACCAGGGCACTTTACCAAGAGTTCTCCACAGCAGCAGCCCTGAGGGTGAGAGGCTGGCCCTGAAATAACATGAGGTCCTCTCAGACTTTGTGTTTACTGTCCTCACCTCGTGTGCTCTTCCAGCATTTTCTTGCCTCCGTACCTATGCTCACACTGTCCCCCACCCCCGTCTGGAATGCCCTTCCCCTCCCCTAGAACTCTTCCGAGTTTAGGCATTCTTTCAGATCCAGCTGTATCCTCGACAGAGGTTTCCTTTACAACCCCAGCTTGGAGGGATGGCTCCTTGCCTTGAACTCCTATCGCAGTTATTGACTTTAGAATTCATTTAGCCATTAATCACCTACTGCCTTGTTCAATGATTGCATTGAACTCTTACTTTTACCTTCTGGGTTGTATAACCTTTGTGTGTGATGGTGCCTTGCTGTCTCTCTAGCTTCCCTGTAGGCTTCATGAAGGCAGGGGCAGGCTCGGTTGTCTTTGGAGCTTCCACACTACCTGACATAGACCCTTACCCAGAGAAGGTATTCAGATCATATAAAGTGATATAGTTTAATTTATTAATCATTAATATTCCATGCCGACACCCAGATGATAGTTCTGTTTACCTTCTAATGATTATTTAACATGAGAGTACTGTCATATTTATCTTTACCATAAACATGTTGTATACTTTCCCTTTTCTATTCACAGATTCTTCTAAGCACTGATACTGTTGGGTTCCCTGTTGAATAATTCGATCTTAATTTTTCAGCAGAGGCCAGAGAACTTGGTGGATTAAAGGACAGCTTCTGGAATCAGAAGTCTGGGTTTAGATACAAGCTCTGCCACTTCCTAGAAGGGTGAGTCTGAGTAAGTTATGTAACTCTTCCAGACCTCTGTTTCTTCATCTGCAAAATGGGGATTATAGCAACATGCTTCTCATTGATTTGTTGTGGGGATTAATTGAATTATACCATGTGACATTCTTTGGGTGCATGATAAAGCCCTCAGTGCTTGCTAGCTGCTATTTCTGGGTGACTAGAAATTTCCAGATCTAAAGTATGAGGTTCTCACAACTCTTTTCACTCTGATCACTGAAGAACAGAGAGCAGGCAATGAGGCTATGGTGGTCTGCTGTCTACATCAGGAGAGCAGGCTGCAGGCTAAACTCTACCACTTAGTTTATGTGCTATTTTAGGCAAGACACTCAACTCTTTGGGGTGCTGTAAAGATCAGAGGGTAAACATCTGTGAAAGTACTTTGTAAACAGCATTCTTGCTTTACCCAAAGCAAGGAACTGTGGTTGAGAACAGAAAACAAATTTCATTGGTTTTAAAAATCTTACCCGTAGAAAATTCGCTTCAGGAAAAGAGTAACTCTTTGTCTCACTTTGATTGGATTATCTGATCATCTTATGTGGCTTTTTTTAAACTCCTAGTGCTGTGGGAAGTCTTCCTGAGCCCAGGATATGCTTCCTTTTCTCATTTGTAAATCTGGTTAGTCTACTAAACAAACAACCGCAGTCAGACACATTTTGTGGTTTAAAATCTGTTGCTGGGCTTTGACAAAGGAGCTCTGTAGGGACTGGTAATGCGATTAGGATAGTAACTGGCTGGGGGAGTGGGAACAACCAAACCAGACACACACCCCTCCCTACAAGGTTCCTGAAGAAATGTGTCAGTGGCAGGTTAAGAGCAAGGTCTCTGGCGGGAGTGGCCTGGGTTCGAACCCCAGCTTTACCACTTATCTTCTGGGCAGCCTTGCAAATTACTTCACCTCTGAGTGCCACTGATTCCACATGTATAAAATGAGAATAGCTATAGTACGTACTTTATAGGGTTACCAGGGGATTAAATGAGTTGATACACATAAAGGGCTTATATGCAACATAGAGAGTGCTAAATAAGTATTTACTATTAATATATGCATAGAGTCAACGCTAGCAAAGCCATGTCCTTAGGTACTAGATAAGTCTTCCCAAATGCCAGTGCACCCCTGGGAAGCTGTGCTGGGATGGATGGAGGACTCATTTTGTCTAGGCTAGAGGTTTAGAAGTAATATAGGCCTAATAGGTTTCTCCTCCTGTTTCCCCTTTTCTATAAGGCTACAGCCAAAGCTAGGAAAGGTGGATTCAGAAAGGGCCACACCAATCAGATAGAAAAAAATACAAAGCGTGAGTCCCAGTGCTGGTTGGGCCTGGGTCTTCCTAGTGTGAGAGGAGTTGTTCCCATAAAATTTGCCCCCTGGTGTATTTTGCCCAGGAAATACAGGAGAGGGATGGGGAGACAGGGGCAGACAGGAGGAGAAGGGAAGGGGGAGGGAGAGGGGAAGGAAAAGGAAAAGGGGAATGAGAGAAGTGGTTTAGAGAGACTAGGCCTCTCTCTGGAGTGGGAGACAAACCCTGGTCCCATCATTCTCTTCCAATGTGGTAGCCGGAGAAAGATGGCTGGACCTTCTGATTAAGCTTAACTTGCCATCTCAAATTTGAAGTGTCCTCACGAGTTATGTGAAAGGAAAAGAATGCAAAGAATGAAAGGTCAATGAGAGTCAGATGGACTGGGCCCTCTCTCAAGGAATAACAGGCAGATCTCTCACTCTCACCTTTCTCATAAAAGAAAGTGTGTTCCAAGAGCCCGAAGGAGGGGACTTCAACTGCATGGTACCAGGTGGGAAAGTCAATTACATTGTAATCTGATCAGCATTTCTCAAGCTTTGCTGTGCATCAGATGACCTGGTGATCTTGTTAAAATACAAGGGTAGGCCTGCGATTCTGCATTTCTAACAAGCTTCCAGGCGATGCCATTGCTGCTGGCTAAGGACTTCACTTAGAGCAGCAAGAGTCTTCTAGATGAATGGTGACCAAGAGTTGTGTGATGCCCAGGAACTCCTGCTACGTAACTACCCTCTAGATAATGTGGTCCATCTGAGTACACTTGGGCTAGACCAACCTGCTTCTTGGAAGTGGAGTGACAAGAAATGTCCTAGTCCTTGCTTCTGACCCCAAACTTTGTGTGAGTGAAGCGGGGGCAAGGAGGACAAAGGTGTTTATCTTGGTCAGTTCTGTAAGGGAGTTTTCTAATCCGTTCACAGCAAGAATTGTTTGAAATAAACCTAATGTGAATATTAGAAACATTTCATGAACTGTTGGCTTATGCCTTAAATTGGGGGATGGGGAACAATGTCATTCATTATCTTCAGATAATGACAGATGATAACTCCAAATGGCATTTTTAAAACGTCTTCCTTATGACTACTCAAATCTTATTAGTCCTTCAATTTAGCTGTCATTAATTACACAATGTCTATATACCAGCGCTTTATATACATTTTCATTTAGATTTTCCCAAACAGTATAGAAATCATCACCTCCATTTTACAGATGAAGGAATTAAGGCTCAGAGAGGTTAAGTCATTTGTCCAAGGTTACCCAGCTATGAAAACACAGAGGCCAGCTAGGAACCCAGGTGAATCTAATTTCACTTCTTCTCTCTTTCTACTCCCTCCATGCTGTCCCATACTTAGCAAAATGATTATTTTAAAACTTAGAAAAATTTAAAAACAAATTCAAATCTCACATTTATTTGATATCAACTGACTCCCTTGCCATGGATTTATGACAAAGCTAATGAAACTTAAGCTTCAAAGATTCCTCATTTATAAAAATGCCTTCCTTAGAGATATGGGAACATATGTATATGTATAACTGATTCAATTTGTTATAAAGCAGAAACTAACACACCATTGTAAAGCAATTATACCCCAATAAAGATGTTTAAAAAAATGCCTTCCAAAGGCTCTCTGATTTTTATACACAATTCTGTGTTCTTTGTTCTTAAAAAGAGCTCCCCAAATCTGAAAACTGTGGGCTTCGCAAAATCTGGATCTGCTTCTGTTGCCGTCAGATACGTAAATCCTCTTTTCCAACATTCCCAGTAAGGAGTAGTTTAGCCTGTGCTTGAAAATCTCCAATTAAGAGTAGCTCACCACCCCACAGGGAGTTTGTTTCATTACAGATAGCTCTAATTCTTCAGAAGTTCTTTTTATACGGTGCCAAAATCTACCTCCTGACAGCATGCACTTATTGATTATAGTTCAGCCCTCTGAAACCACATAAAGTAAACCTAATCCCGCTCCATCTAATGCGTCTGAAAGTATCTGAAGGCTGTTACAGGACCTTTTCCCAAATCATCCTCAGTGCTTACAACTGTTCCTCAGTCCTTCCATCCTGGCCCACCTTCTCCTCCAGTTGTTGATGTCCTTTCTTAAAGAGCATTCCACGTTTGGCATGACTGACGGAGAGCAAAGCAACCCGCTTGCTCTCTTTCTTTGTTGAGGACGTTGCATTTATCTCTGTGGGAAATGATCGTTGCTATTATATTTGGCTCACGGTTGCAGCTTTTGCCCAATTGTGTTGTGCTCATATTTTGCTTCCTGCCCCAGATGTCAGCGTCTGGAGAGATGCTTCCTATTCTTCATGTGGTAATGTCATTCACATCACACGATCTGTCAGGGGGTGGGTTTGGCAGGACTTAGCAAGAAGGCTTCCTGGCACATTGCAGACAAGTGTTACAGAAAGATAGCACACCTACAGCTGTCCTTACATATAATACCGCCATGTCTGTACCCCTTGGCAGGTGTTACCTGCTCCGTGATCACACTCTTAATCTAAGTTTTCTCAAGCCACTTATCATGCTTGGGGATAAATCTTTATAGGAAGAGCTCATTGAACAGCATAATTATGATGTTTTTCTTTTTTGTCACATTTGCTATTTATATTCTTTTCTACATGAATTCCTCTCAACCCTTTTGCTTTGTTCTTCTTTTTTCTTTTCCCCCTAGTATTCCCTTTGTCCTGTCTAGAAGCTCATCATCTTCTCTGATGATGTAGGGATAGAGAAGCACCGCAAGCCCATGCATCTTCCATGCTGAGGGAGCACATCCCCTTTGGAGGGAAGCCAGACAGTGTGTTCCCTGCAGGTTTCAGCTTTGCTACTTTCTTTGCCCCACCTCTCCCCAGACTCATCTTCCACATCATCTTATGTCTACCAAAGAGTCCCACACATCTCCCTTATGCCCTTTCCTTTTGTTGGGCAAACTCCTCATTCAATCTTTTAGGTAGAGAAGTTAGTAAACTTTGGAGTTCAGATTCTTTTGGAGATAAGTTGGAGGCTTTCTTCCCCATTAAATTTTAATTAAATTGCTTTCTGTAAGTTTCATAGCAAATTGCTGTAAGAAATTAAATACAGATTCTGAGACCCAAAAGGGCCACTGATGACCCCAGAAGCTATTATTTGCTCACGAAAAGCACCTTTCACTCCTTAGGTTGTTCACTACGTGTTAGAACTAGAAGCCTAGAAAAATGAAGGCTTAATTTTCATGAAAGATAATAAAAACACTGTGAACCAAAGAGGAAATAAATCCAAATTAATTATTAAATACATACCATGTAGATTACCTCATGTAACCTTCCTAAAATCCTATATGGTAGGAATTATTATGAAGATTTTACATAAAGATGAGGAAACTCAGAGAGGTGAAGTAACTTGCCTGGGAGCTAAGATGGGAATGCTTGTTTGCCAGGTTCCAAAGCACACAGTACTCATCCTACTTGACCTCACTCACTCTAGAATGGCTATCAGCCAAGCTGCATGAACTCCGTTATTGATCATCTTCATCAATTTGCATTTTTATAGCTCCACAAGAATCTGGGTAAGCAGGAAGAGTGGTGGCTTGACCAACAAGAAAGCAACCCTGAACAATTTAAAACATGTGCTGGGTTCCACATCCCTCCCCTCTTCTTTATACCATATCTTTATTTTTTTATTGAAGTATAGTTGATGTATAATATTATATAACTTACAGTTGTACAACATAGAGATTCACAATTTTAAAGTTTATACACCATTTATAGTTATTATAAAATATTTGCTATATTCCCCTTGTACAATATATACTTTTTTTTAACATCTTTATTGGAGTATAATTGCTTTACAATGGTGTGTTAGTTTCTGTTTTATAACAAAGTGAATCAGTTATACATATACATATGTCCCCATACCTCTTCCCTCTTGCATCTCCCTCCCTCCCACTCTCCCTATTCCATCCCTCTAGGTGGTCACAGAGCACCAAGCTGATCTCCCTGTGCTATGCAGCTGCTTCCCACTAGCTATTGATTTTACATTTGGTAGTGTATATGGGTCCATGCCACTCTCTCACTTTGTCCTAGCTTACCCTTCCCCCTCCCCATATCGTCAAGTCCATTCTCTGGTAGGTCTGCATCTTTATTCCCATCTTGCCCCTAGGTTCTTCATGACTTTTTTTTTGTTTTTATTTTTTTAATTCCATATGTATGTGTTAGCATATGGTGTTTGTTTTTCTCTCTTTTTTTTCCACATCTTTGTTAGAGTATAATTGCTTTACAATGGTGTGTTAGTTTCTGCTTTATAATAAAGTGAATCATTTATACATATACATATGTTCCCATATCTCTTCCCTCTTGCGTCTCCCTCCCTCCCACCCTCCCTATCCCACCCCTCTAGGTGGTCACAAAGCACCGAGCTGATCTCCCTGTGCTATGAGGCTGCTTCCCACTAGCTATCTATTTTATGTTTGGTAGTGTATGTATGTCCATTCCACTCTCTCGCTTTGTCACAGCTTACCCTGCCCCCTCCCCATATCCTCAAGTCCATTCTCTAGTAGGTTCTTCATGACCTTTTTTTTTTTTTTCCTTAGATTCCATATATATGTGTTAGTATGTGGTATTTGTTTTTCTCTTTCTGACTTACTTCACTCTGTATGACAGACTCTAGGTCCATCCACCTCACTACAAATAACTCAATTTCGACTTGCTCCACTCTGTATGACAGTCTCTAGGTCCATCCATATCACTACAAATAACTCAGTTTCATTCCTTTTTATGGCTGAATAATATTGCATTGTATATATGTGACAATGTAATCTTATAGCTCGTTTTATGCCTAATAGTTTGTACCTTTTAGTCCCCTACCCCTATCTTGCCCCTACCCCTTCCCTCTCCCCACTGGTATAGTTTATTTTGTATATCTGTGAGCCTGTTTCTTTTCATTCCTTTCACTAGTTTGTTTTATCTTTTAGATTCAGCACATAAGTGATATCATACAGTATTTGTCTTTCTCTGTCTGACTTATTTCACTTACCATAATGCCTTCCAAGTCCATCCATATTGCTGCAGGATGGCAAAATTTCACTATGTTTTATGGTGGAGCAGTATTCCACTTCTTCTTTATCCATACATCTGTTGATGGACACTTAGATTGCTTTCATATCTTGGCAATTGTAAATAATGCTTTTGTGAACATCTTTTTGAATTAATGTTTTTGGTTTTGGTTTTTTTTTTTTGGATATATACCCAGGAGTAGAATTGCTGGGTTATATGGTAGCTCTATTTTTTAGTTTTTTTGAGAAACCTCCATACTCTTTTCCACAATGACTGCACCAATTTACATTCACAACAACAGTGTACGAAGGTTTCCTTTTCTCCACATCCTTGCCAACAGTTGTTATTTGTGTTCTTTTTGATGACAGCCATTCTAACAGATGTGAGGTGATATCTCATTGTGGTTTTAATATGCATTTCCCTGATGATTAACCATGTTGAGCATTTTTTCATGTACCTGTTGGCCATCTACATTTCCTCTTTGGAAAAATGTCTATTCAGGTCTTCTGCCCATTTTTTAATTGGTTTGTTTTTTTGATGTTGAATTGTGTGTGCTGTTTATATATGTTGGATATTAAACCTTTATCAGTCATATAATTAGCAAATATTTTCTCCCATTCAGTAGGTGGTTTTTTCATGTTGTCGATGGTTTCCTTTGCTGTGCAAAAGCTTTTAAGTTTATTTAGGTCCTATTTGTTTATTTTTGCTTTTATTTCCTTTACTTTAGGAGATGGATTAAAAAAATAGTGCTGCAATTTATGTCAAAGAGTGTTCTGCCTTTGTTTTCCTCTAGGAGTTTTATAGTGTCTGGTCTTACATTTATGTCTTTAATCCATTTTGAGTTTATATTTGTACATGGTGTTAGAGAATGTTCTACTTTCATTCTTTTACATTAGCTGTCCTGTTTTCCCAGCACCACTTATTGAAGAGACTATCTTTTCTCCATTGTATATTCTTGCCTCCTTTGTCATAGATTAATTGACCATATGTGCATAGGCTTATTTCTGGGCTCTCTATCCTGTTCTATTGATCTATGTGTCTGTTTTTGTGCCAGTACCATGCTGTTTTGATGACTGTAGTTTTGTAGTATAGTCTGAAGTCAGGGAGTGTGATTCCTCCAGCTCTGTTCTTCCTTCTCAAGATTATTTTGGCTATTGATGTCTTTTGTGTTTCCATACAAATTTTAAAATTATTTGTTCTAGTTCTGTGAAAAATGCCCTTGGTATTTTGATAGGGATTGCACTGAATCTATAGATTGCCTTGGGTAGTATGGCTGTTTTAACAATATTAAGTCTTCCAATCCAAGAACTTGGTTTATACCATATCTTTAAACTTTGAATTCACTCTTAGATAAAATGGCCATTTGTTCTCCTGAGCCCTGTTTGGCTAAAATACTTAGATTCAGGATTTGGTGTTATCACAAAACAGAGTAGCCTCAGCAGATAATTGCTCTGATATTAGAAAGAAGGACTGAAACTAAAATCTGAAAACTAAAATCTTCGGCATTGAGAGAAATTCTTAGATATCTAGTTTTGAGTTGATTCATTTAGTTATCTTAAGAGTGTTAGTATGAGTGTTTTAAATGTCCAAGGGAGCCTTTTGGACAGTTTGGAACAATAAATTTATAGATTTTTGGAATTTTAATTAACATTGAATTAATTAAACTCACAATTTTTTTTTTCTCATGGCTTCATATCCAGTTTTCAAATCTTCTTGGTCAGTTTTTCACTCTAGAAGTATTTGAATAAAATAAGAAAATTACTTTTACCTGATCTTTGATTCATGCTCTATTAATCTCAAAATAAACATATGAAAATTTTCTAAAAATCTCATATAGGAAATTAATTTAAATTCATTAAATATTTCAAACCATATTCTTAACTTTAATATAATTAAATTTTCCAAACATTTAAAATGCCTGAAATGGCAAATTACAGACCTAATATGCAAGTGACATTTACAAAATAGCTATTAGTTTTTGGAGTTAGGAAGAGCTTTGCTCTCTCTGAGAAATTAGCATTTTTCAACTTTCTAATAATGAGAAGTATGGAGCCAATCGTGTTTCTTTATTTGCTCTTGGGCTAGAAAGCTTGGAGTCAGAATTAAAACTCAGATGAAACATAATCTGTTGACACTGTTGGTGGTCATATTTGTTTTCCCCTTTTCATTTTTAAATTTAAATTTCACTATTTTATTACATATGATTCAGGTCCTTGTGAAAATTGTTATCAATTAAATAAGGAAATAGATCTGAATAATATTATTACTACCTGCCCTCAGTATATTTGAGAGAATCTACAACCATCATTAAAAATCAATGCCTGCAGCTGCTAGGGAGAATAACTCTTTATAATATGTGGAGTGCTCCCTCAGGTATACATGCCTTTACTCTCACTACTGGTGAATTTGATAGTCTATGTTTTATTTCAGACCATTCCAAATATCTTCCAAATTTGATAAGAAAAAAATTATTCCAGCAATTGTGGTGTGACAGGGTTATTTTATTTGTATAGATCATGTACTGTAACTCTAAAATTCATTGACCCAATAAATATGTATTGAATGCTTATCATGGTCCAAGCACTCTTCCAGGCATTTAGGATTATGGGTGTAAAGGGACAGGGGAGGGGTGGGGTGTGGAGGAGTAGGGTGTGGGTGGGGAGACAATAATCTGGTCCTATTCTAGTGGAGAAAACAGTTCTACCTCTACAGTACAAAAGGTACCTTATTCCTGTATATAACGATATTTTAATGAACTCTGAAAAGCATTCATTTAGGTTGATATTATCCTTTATGAAATAGGACTCAGGGTATATTATACAGAATACATGGAAAAATACCAAAGAGAATAGGTTGGAAAAAATATTTTAGCCATACAAATGATAAACAAAGGCTTAATATTATCATATACACTGAGCTCCTTGATTGATAAGAGAAAGGCAAACAATACTATAGGAAATTAGAGGCAAGGGTAGGAGTGAGCAATTTGCTGCAGTAAAAATCACATGCCACTAAGCAAATGCAAAGAGGCTCAAGCTAGCAGTCAGATAAATACACTCTTCACCCATCAGATGTGCAATAATTTACAAGGTCAGGAAAAATCAGTGCTGGTGAAATTATAGGGAAATGAGCTCTCATACGTACCAGGGAAATATGTGAAATAAAATTACTTTTTTGTACAGTAATCTTACTGTATGTATTAAAATTTTAAATATGCATGCACTTAGTGTCAGTAATCCCACTGTTTGAAATCTTTCCACTAAAATAAAAATGCTAACATAAAAGAATATATTTGCAGGTAGCAGTACAAGTAAGTTTATTGCAAATTATTTATGGTAGGTTGAAAACAGTACAAACTTGAGTGACTACTAATAGGGATAATTTTATGAATAAAATATATCCATACTATGGAGTAGTAAATTCTACAAAAATAGTGATTTTAATTTATATTTTTTGACCTGGAGATATGGCCATTATATGTTATGGTTAAAAAAAGCAACTTTGCATAAATACATCTGTATGTTCAAGTATGTGTGCGTGTGTGTACCAAATTTTACATTAACAAATTAGAAAACACATTATAAATATGTGTAAGCCAGACAAAAGTGAGAAAGTACTTGCCAATCAGTTACTAGTAGTAAATTTAATGTTTGGAATAGAGGTAGGTTAAAAGATAATGTTCAGTTATTTATATACCTCTGGTTTGGCTTGTTGCAACTAATGTATGTTAGCAATAATATTAATAATAAAAATCATAGGTAGCATTTGATGAGAGTTTACCACATGCCAGAGACTACCCTAAGAACTTTTATTTTTTCTTTTTTTTTTAAAATTCTTATTGCACTATAATTGCTTTACAGTGGTGTGTTATTTCCTGCTGTATAACAAAGTGAATCAGCTATACATATACATATATCCCAATATCTCCTTCCTCTTGCGTCTCCCTCCCAAACTCCCTATCCCACCACTCTAGCTGATCACAAAGCACTGAGCTGATCTCCCTGTGCTATGTGGCTGCTTCCCACTAGCTATCTATTTTACATGTGGAAGTTTATATAAGTCCATGCCACTCTCTCACTTTGTCCCAGCATACCCTTCCCCCTCCCTGTATCCTCAAGTCCATTCTCTACATCTGCATCTTTATTCCTGTCCTCACCCTACGTTCTTCAGAACGATTTTTTTTTTTTTTTTTTAGATTCCATATATATGTGTTACCATACGGTATTTGTTTTTCTCTTTCTGACTTACTTCACTCTGTATGACAGACTCTAGGTCCATCCACCGCACTACAAATAACTCAATTTCATTTCTTTTTATGGCTGAGTAATATTCCTTGTATCTATGTGCCACATCTTCTTTATCCATTCATCTCTCGATGGACACTTAGGTTGGTTCCATGTCCTGGCTACTGTAAATAGAGCTGCAATGAACATTGTGGTACATGACACTTTTTGAATTATGGTTTTCTTAGGGTATATGCCCAGTAGTGGGATTGCTGGGTCCTATGGTAGTTCTATTTTTAGTTTTTTAAGGAACCTCCATACCACTCTCCATAGTGGCTCTATGAATTTACATTCCCACCAACAGTGCAAGAGGGTTCCCTTTTCTCCACACCCTCTCCAGCATTTATTTCTAGATTTTTTGATATGGCCATTCTAAACAGTGTGAGGTGATACCTCATTGTAGTTTTGATTTGCATTCCTCTAATGATTAGTGATGTTGAGCATCTTTTCATGTGTTTGTTGGCAATCTGTATATCTTCTTTGAAGAAATGTCTATTTAGGTCTTCTGCCCGTTTTTGGATGGGGTTGTTTGTTTTTTTGTTATTGAGCTGCATGAGCTGCTTGTAAACTTTAGAGATTAATCCTTAGTCAGTTGCTTCATTTGTAAGTATCTTCTCCCATTCTGAGGGTTGTCTTTTCATCTTGCTTATGGTTTCCTTAGCTATGCAAAAGCTTTTAAGTTTCGGTAGGTCCCATGTGCTTATTTTTGTTTTTATTTTCATTTCTCTAGGTGGTGGGTCAAAAAAGATCTTGCTGTGATTTATGTCATAGTGTGTTCTGCCTATGTTTTCCTCTAAGAGATTGATAGTGTCTGGCCTTACATTTAGGTCTTTAATCCATTTTGAGTTTATTTTTGTGTATGGTATTAGGGAGTGTTCTAATTTCATTCTTTTACATGTAGCTGTCCAGTTGTCCCAGCACCACTTATTGAAGTGGCTGTCTTTCTCCATTGTATAATCTTGCCTCCTTTATCAAAATAAGGTGATCATATGTGCATGGGTTTATCTCTGGGCTTTCTATCCTGTTACATTGATCTATATTTCTGTTTTTGTGCCAGTACCATACAGTCTTGATTACTGAAGCTTTGTAGTATAGTCTGAAGTCAGGGAGAGTGTTTCCTCCAGCTCCGTTTTTCTTCCTAAAGACTGCTTTGGCTATTTGGGATCTTTTGTGTTTCGATACAAATTGTGAAATCTTTTGTTCTAGTTCTGTGAAAAATGCCAGTGGTAGATTGATAGGGATTGCATTGAATGTGTAGATTGCTTTGGGTAGTAGAGTCATTTTCACAATGTTGATTTTTCCAATCCAAGAACATGGTATATCTCTCCATTTTTATGTATCATCTTTAATTTCTTTCATCAGTGTCCTATAGTTTTCTGCATACAGATCTTTTGTCTCCTTATGTAGGTTAATTCCTAGGTATATTATTCTTTTTGTTGCAGTGGTAAATGGGAGTGTTTCCTTAATTTCTCTTTCACAGTTTTCATCATTAGTGTATAGGAATGCCAGAGACTTCTGTGCATTAATTTTGTATCCTGCTACTTTACCAAATTCATTGATTAGCTCTAGTAGTTTTCAGGTAACATCTTTAGGATTCTCTGTTTATAGTATGTCATCTGCAAACAGTGACAGCTTTACTTCTTTTCCGATTTAGATTCATTTTATTTCTTTTTTTTCTCTGATTGCTGTGGATAAAACTTCCAAAACTATGTTGAATAATAGTGTTGAGAGTGGAAAACTTTGTCTTGTTCCTGATCTTAGAGGAAATGGTTTCAGTGTTTCACCATTGAAAATGATGTTGGCTGTGGGTTTGTCATATATGGCCTTTATTATGTTGAGGAACGTTCCCTCTATGCCTACTTTCTGGAGGGCTTTTATCATAAATGGGTGTTAAATTTTGTTGAAAGCTTTTCTGCATCTATTGAGATGATCATATGGTTTTTCTCCTTCAATTTGTTAATATGGTTTATCACATTGATTGATTTGCGTGTATTGAAGAATTCTTGCATTTCTGGGATAAACCCCACTTGATCATGGTGTATGATCCTTTTAACGTGCTGTTCGATTCTGTTTGCTAGTATTTTGTTGAGGATTTTTGCATTTATGTTCATCAGGGATATTGGCCTATAGTTTTCTTTCTTTGTGATATCTTTGTCTGGTTTTTGTATCAGGGTGATGGTGGCCTCGCGGAATGAGTTTGGGAGTGTTCCTCCCTCTGCTATATTTTGGAAGGGTTTGAGAAGGATAGCTCTTCTCAAAATGTTTGATAGAATTCGCCTGTGAAGCCATCTGGTCCTGGGCTTCTGTTTGTTGGAAGATTTTTAATCACAGTCTCAATTTCAGTGCTTGTGATTGGTCTGTTTATATTTTCTATTTATTCCTGGTTCAGTCTCAGAAGGTTGTGCTCTTCTAAGAATTTGTCCATTTCTTCCAGATTGTCCATTTTATTGGCATAAAGGTGCTTGTAGTAATCTTTCATGATCTGTTGTATTTCTGCAGTGTCAGTTGTTACTTCTCCTTTTTCATTTCTAATTCTATTGATTTGAGTCTTCTCCCTCTTTTTCTTGATGAGTCTGGCTAATGGTTTATCAATTTTGTTTATCTTCTCAAAGAGCCAGCTTTTAGTGTTAGTGATCTTTGCTATCGTTTCCATCATTTCTTTTTCATTTATTTCTGATCTGATCTTCATGGTTTCTTTCCTTCTGCTAACTTTGGGGTTTTTTTTTTGTTTTACTTTATCTAATTGCTTTAGATATAAAGTTAGGTTGTTTATTTGAGATGTTTCTTGTTTCTTGAGGTAGGATTGTATTGCTATAAACTTCCTTCTTAGAGCTGCTTTTGCTGCATCCCATAGGTTTTGGGTCATTGTGTTTTCATTGTCATTTGTTTCTAGGTAGTTTTTGATTTCCTCTTTGATTTCTCAGGCGATCTCTTTCTTATTTAGTAGTGTATTGTTTAGCTTCCATGTGTTTGTATTTTTTATAGATTTTTTTTCCTGTAATTGATGTCTAGTCTCAAAACGTTGTGGTCAAAAAAGATACTTGATACGATTTCAATTTTCTTAAATTTACCAAGGCTTGATTTGTGACCCTAGATATGATCTCTCCTGGAGAATGTTCCATGAGCACTTGAGAAGAAAGTGTATTCTGTTGTTTTTGAATGGAATGTCCTGTAAATATCAATTAAGTCCATCTTTTTTAATGGACCAATTATAGCTTGTGTTTCCTTGTTTATTTTCATTTCGGATTATCTGTCTATTGGTGAAAGTGGAGTGTTAAAGTCCCCTACTATGATTGTGTTACTGTCGATTTCCCCCCCTTTTTTTTTTTTTTTTTGCAGTACGTGGGCCTCTCACTGTTGTGGCCTCTCCTGTTGCAGAGCACAGTCTCTGGACGTGCAGGCTCAGCGGCCATGGCTCACGGGTCCAGCTGCTCTGTGGCATGTGGGATCTTCCCGGACTGGGGCATGAACCCGTGTCCCCTGCATCGCCAGGCAGACTCTCAACCACTGCGCCACCAGGGAAGCCCCGATTTCCCGTTTTATGGCTCTTAGCATTTGCCTTATGTATTGAGGTTCTCCTATGTTGGGTGCATATATATTTAAAATTGTTATGTCTTCTTCTTGCGTTGATCTCTTTATCATTATGTAGTGTCCTTCTTTGTCCCTTGTAATATTCTTTATTTTAGTCTATTTTGTCTGATATGAGAATTGCTACTCCAGCTTTGTCTTGATTTCCATTTGCATGCAATATCTTTTTCCATCCCCTTACTTTCAGTTTGTATGTGTCCCAAGGTCTGAAGTGGGTCTCTTGTAGACAGCATATATACAGGTCTTGCTTTTGTACCCTTTCAGCCAGTCTGTGTCTTTTTGTGGGAGCATTTAATCCATTTACATTTAAGATAATTATCGATATGTATGTTACTATGACCATTTTCTTAATTGTTTTGGGTTTGTTATTGTAGGTGTTTTCCTTCTCTTATGTTTCCTGTCTAGAGAGGTACCTTTAGCATTTATTGTAAAACTGCTTTGGTGGTGCTGAATTCTCTTAGCTTTTGCTTGTCTGTAAAGTTTTTAATTTCTCCACTAAATCTGAATGAGATCCTTGCTGGGTAGAGTAGTCTTGTTTGTGGGTTTTCCCTATCATCACTTTAAATATGTCTTGCCACTCCCTTCTGGCTTGCAGAGTTTCTGCTGAAAGATCAGCTGTTGACCTTTTGGGGATTCCCTTGTATGTTATTTGTTGTTTTTCCCTTGTTGCTTTTAATAGTTTTTGTTTGTATTTAATTTTTGATAGTTTGATTAATATGTGTCTTGATGTGTTTCTCCTTGGATTTATCCTGTATGGGACTCTCTACACTTCCTGGACTTGATTGACTATTTCCTTTTCCTATTAGGGAAGTTTTCAACTATAATCTCTTCAAATATTTTCTCAGTTCTTCTTTTTCTCTTCTTCTTCTGGAACCCCTATAATTTGAATACTGGTGCATTTAATGTTGTCCCAGAGGTCTCTAAGACTCTCCTCAATTCTTTTCATTCTTTTTTCTGCTCTGCAGTAGTTATTTCCACTATTTTATCTTCCAGGTCACTTATCCGTTCTTCTGCCTCAGTTATTCTGCTACTGATTCCTTCTAGAGAATTTTTAATTTCATTTATTGTGTTGTTCATCACTATTTGTTTGCTCTTTAGTTCTTCTACGTCCTTGTTAAATGTTTCTTGTATTTTCTCCATTCTATTTCCAAGATTTTGGGTCATCTTTACCTTCATTACTCTGAATTCTTTTTCAGGTAGACTGCCTATTTCCTCTTCAGTTGTTTGGTTTGGTGGGGTTTTCCCTTGATCCTTCATCTGCTGTGTGCTTCTCTGTCATCTCATTTTGCTTAACTTACTGTGTTTGGGGTCTCCTTTTCACAGGCTGCACGTTCGTAGTTCCCGTTGTTTTTGGTGCCTACCCCTAGTGGTTAAGGTTGATTCAGTGGGTTGTGTAGCCTTCCTGGTGGAGGGAACTAGTGCCTGTGTTCTGGTAGATGAGGCTGGGTCTTGTCTTTCTGGTGGGCAGGACCACTTCCAGTGTTGTGTTTTGGTGTGTCTACGATCTTATTATGATTTAACGCAGCCTCTCTGCTAATCGGTGGGGTTGTGTTCCTGACTTGCTATTTGGTTGTCATAGGGTGTCCAGCAGTGTAGCTTGCTGGTTGTTGAGTGGAGCTGGGTCTTAGCGTTAAGATGGAGATATCTGAGAGAGTTTTCTCCGTTTAATATTACATGGAGCTGGGAGATCTCTGGTGGACCAGTGTCCTGAACTTGGCTCTCCCACCTCAGAGGCACAGGTCTGACACCCGGCCAGAGCACCAAAACCCTGTTAGCCATACAACTCAGAAGAAAAGGGAGGGAAAAAAAAGAAAAAGAAAGAAAGAAAGAAAGGAAGAAAGGAAGGAAGGAATGAAGGAAGGAAGGAAGGAAGGAAGGGAGGGAGGAAGGAAGGAAGGAAATAAAAATATTAAATAAAAATTTATTAAAAATTTTAAAACTAAAAAAGTAATAAAAAAATGGAAAAAGAAAGAAAGAGGAGAGCAACCAGAGCAAAAAACAAATCCACCAATGATAACAAGCACTAAAAACTACGCTAAAAAAAAAAAACCAGGGCTTCCCTCGTGGCGCAGTGGTTGAGAGTCCGCCTGCCGATGCAGGGGACACGGGTTCATACCCCGGTCCAGGAAGATCCCACGTGCCGTGGAGCGGCTGGGCCCGTGAGCCATGGCCGCTGAGCCTGCACATCTGGAGCCTGTGCTCCGCAACGGGAGAGGCCACAACGGTGAGAGGCCCATGTACCGCAAAAACAAAACAAAACAAAAAAAACCCACAGACAGGACCCTAGGACAAATGGTAAAAGCAAAGCTATACAGACAAAATCACACAAAGAAGCATACACATACGCACTCACAAAAAGAGAAAAAGGAAAAAAAAATATATCTATATATAAAAAAAAAAGAGAGCGCAACCAAATCAATAAATCTACCAATGATAATAAACTCTAATTGCCAAACTAAGATAAACATAAAACCAGAAACCAGGCGGTTGCATACAGCAAACCCCAAGTCTACAGTTGCTTCCCAAGTCCACCACCTCAATTTTGGGATGATTTTTCATTGTCTATTCAGGTATTCCATAGATTCAGGCTACATCAAGTTGATGGTGGAGATTTAATCCGCTGCTCCTGAGGCTGCTGGGATAGATTTCCCTTTCTCTTCTTTGTTCGCACAGCTCCTGGGGTTCAGCTTTGGATTTGGCCCCGCCTCTGCATGTAGGTCACCTGAGGGCGTCTGTTCCCGCCCAGGCAGGACGGGGTTAAAGGAGCAGCTGATTAGGGGGCTCTGGCTCACTCAGGCCGGGGGGATGGAGGGGTACGGAATGCGGGGCGAGCCTGCGGTGGCAGAGGCTGGCGTGACGTTACACCAGTGTGAGGCGTGCCATGTGTTCTCCCGCGGAAGTTGTCCCTGGATCACGGGACGCTGGCAGTGATGGGCTGCACAGGCTCCCAGGAGGGGAGGTGTGGAGAGTGACCTGTGCTTGCCCACAGGCTTCTTGGTGGCTGTAGCAGCAGCCTTAGCGTTTCATGCCCGTCTCTGGTGTCCGCACTGATGGCTGCAGCTCGCGCCCATCTCTGGAGCTCGTTTAGGCGATGCTGTGAATCCCCTCTCCTCATGCACCCCAAAACAACGGTCTCTTGCCTCTTACGCAGGTCCAGACTTTTCCCAGACTTCCTCCCGGTAACTGTGGCACACTAGCCCCCTTCAGGCTGTGTTCACGGAGCCAACCCCAGTCCTCTCCCTGGGATCTGACCTCCGAAGCCCGAGCCTCAGCTCCCAGCCCTCACCTGCCCCGGCAGGTGAGCAGACAAGTCTCTCAGGCTGGTGAGTGCTGGTCAGCAGTGATCCTCTGTGCGGGCATTTCTCTGCTTTGCTCTCTGCACCCCCGTTGCTGCACTCTCCTCCATGGCTCCGAAGCTTCCTCCCCCACCCTTTTCCCGTCTCCACCAGTGAAGGGGCTTCCTAGTGTGTGGAAATCTTTCCTCCTTCACAGCTCCCTCCCACTGGTGCAGGTCCCGTCCCTATCCTTTTGTCTCTATTTATTCTTTTTTCTTTTGCCCTACCCATGGACATGGGGAGTTTCTTGCCTTTTGGGAGGTCTGAGTTCTTCTACCAGTGTTCAGCAGGTGTTCTGTAGGAGTTGTTCCACATATAGATGTATTTCTGATGTATTTGTGGGGAGGAAGGTGATCTCCACGTCTTACCCCTCTGCCATCTTGAAGGTCTCCCCGCTATCCTAAGAACTTTTAATCTCATTTGATTCTTGACAAAGAATGAGATGGTAATATTATCATCTTTGCCAATTTATAGATGAAGGAATGAGGTTCACAGGGGATAAAGTCACTTTTACAGGGCTGCACTTTTAGTAGCAGACCAAAATTTAAACCCAAGTGTTGGATTCCAGTTCTTATGCTCTTTAAACAAAAATCCAATGTGAGATTTCTTTACTAATAAAAAACATAATAAATTGAGCATATGGAATCGGCATGCTTTGGAAAGTTACAGCTGCAAACACACCAGGCATTTGTGCTCTATATTTAAAGATGTTTAATCACTAATTTACCTGTAGTGTTAAGAAAATTAATTTATGTCTCAACTTCTACACTGATCAAATATCTTTTGTTCTGTGGCCACAATGAGCCTCATAATATTCCTTTACTTACATAAATTGATTTAAATTTTGAATAGGTGTTTATACTATGTCCCATTAACTGCCAATCGCTATTAATTATTTTCTATGAATTAACAGTAAATGTTACTAGGTTAAAATCATAAACTTTAGCCATTTATAAATTGTGAATTATCAATAAATCTTCTGAAGTACATAAACAATCCATGAAAGACCTAAGTGCATATGAGGAACAGCAATGCTATCAACTCTTGCTGGAGAAATATAAGCAATCTGACAGTCTATCTTCACTACTTGACAGTTTCGGTTACAAACATTATTTGTAACTCTTAAAAGGCCTACACATGTACAGTCACCTCTTTTACCTAGTTCAATATAAATGCCTTATATCTGGGTCCCAATTACAATTAAATTTATAAAACTTTCTCTGCTTTTTGAAAACAATTATTGTTGGTATTTAAGGAATTTATTTTTTTTAGTATAATTTAGTAAACTACCAGGGTTTTACTATGATAGGAATTATGCATGATCTCCTAGATATACAAATGAAGCTACTGTCCTAAATGAAATATGTTCACTGAGCTTGTATCTAATTCCTGGTTGGCTATACTCTCAGTTAATACACTTTGGAGCAGAGGTGGATGTTAAACTTTGATCTTTCTCTGTTTTGTGGCTTCTCCAGAACTTCTGTTTTCTGCTTCCTAAAGCCAAAATGAAGCCGTTTCACAATTATTTCAACAAGTAGCTTGCTGATGGAGACACTCAAAATTGGTCCCTTTTTCCATTCAAGTCACCTGTTATGTCTGGGCCTAGTTTCTTCTGTACTATTAAGTATTCTCTGGAACTGCTTCTATTACATTCATTCATAAACATATTTAGTAAAGTCTTACTAAGTGTATCCTTAGCATTGTGGGGGATTAAAAGCCCTGGCCTTTTGCCCTCAAAGGGCTAAGGGCTTGCACTGGTGCAGGGAAGCGGGGGGTAGTGGGGGGCATTTTGGTTTCAGTATGATTACCTGAGCTTTCAAGACTTGTTGACTGAATGAATGAATGGTCAATTGAAAAATGCCAGGTCCTAGAAAGTGGGGATCAGGAGATAGCTTATATCTGGAAGAAACCTGTGAAAAATTCCAGCAGCATTCTTCCAAATGTAGACTGGGAGTTAATTTAGGTATGCAGAGCAATGCACAGGAAATCTACCTAGATTCTAGACTTGTTCTACAGTGTAATTAGAAATAAGAACTTTCTGCTCCACAAAGGTGGGAGGGAGAAAAAAAAATTCCAAACTTTGGGCTGCTCCTACCGTTTTTTTTTTTTTTTTAAGGGCGGAGAGAGGGAAGAGTAGGAAGACGATTTTTTTTTGAAGCTTTGTTTCAGTTAACATAATTCGTTGATATTCAACTAATACATATTGATATGTCTCTAAAAGCTGTTACCGCTGAACAAATAACTAGTGTCCAAGTCCCCTCCCTACACCCAACATTGTTTCCTCACCCTCTGGAGCTCTCCTCAGCATCTACCAGGGCAATGCTGGGGGCCTCTAGGATACTGTTAAAGCATCGAGGCAGAGTTTGATCTGTCAGTGCTCAATGTTGTTGTTAAATAGTTTGAATAAAAATGCTCATTTCCTCTGTGTGTGTGTGTGTATACGTATCAGGTAATGATATTAACTATATTTATTCCTGTGGGTTATGATTAAAAACGTTTGAAAGCCACTGTTCTGTGGCCAATATGTGTGTAGGAAGGAATCCTCTGGGAAGAAACCACCCTTGAAGACTTGAGGCTGAGAATTTTATTGTATATTTACACTACCTCTACGGCAAATACTGGCTTTCTACTTCCATGGTAATATCAACTTCTTAAATTAATTATGTTAGAAATAAGGTAAATTGGTTTAAAGAAAAACATTAAGTAAATCATAGTATAGATGGTATATAACTTAACTTAGGAAGGTAGGGTAAGAATGACTAATTTTGGAACTATCTTATCTAGCTAAACCTTCTATTAAATAGATAAAATGATGGTGCCTGAGAAGTGATTAATTTAGGTCACCTGCCCCAGGTTTCATCAACCAGGATAGACTCTTACCACAGGGACTTGAAGTCTATACCACACCCAGACAACTTTGTCACAAACTATTTCACTATGGGCCCACTCATCCTTCCTAAAAATTATTTATTGTCCCCTAAGAGGGCTACATTACCTCTCCCTTTTCCCTACTAAGATGATATTTAAGTCCGAATTCTAAGACACCTTAAGGAGTTATTCATTTTACTGTGGGTATCTCACATGTATACTTGAGGCATACATGTTAATAACATGGTTTTTTTCTCTTGTTAATATTTGATTTACTGGGGGGAGGGGCATCTCAGCTAAAAACTCAAAAGGGTAGAGGAAAAATGATTTTTCCTCCCTTACACTATGTTTCACGAATTACCAGTATTACCACTTATCTATAGGGTGCAGAATATTTAGGACACTTTTTAGATCCACACTGAATGGATACACATTCTTTTTTTAACCCATGTTCAGAGCTAGTGACATTGCCCCTCTGAGGCAGGTTTTGTAAGATAAGAAAAACTACAAGGAATGCCCCAATTCATAAGACTGCAAAATGTCTTCCTTCATTCATCATAGTGAACTGGGGAAAAAAAAAAAAAAAGGACTGGAGGATAGACAGTATATCTGTAAATGCAAGAAGCTCTTTTGAGCTTTCTATATTGTATATGATGGTGAAAAAGCAGGTTATTACGGATCTTAGGCTCATTTTTTAAGGGGTAGACAATACTATTTAATTCTTTATTCGAATTGCTTTGTCTTGCTGCACTGCTGGCTTTGTCATCAGCCAACGTTGCAATTACTTTAACAAGCAAAGGAAATGCCAGTCAAGTGCAGCACCTGGGACCTCCTCACCCTTGCAACATATAAGGCCCCTGGCATGAGAGAAAAACGCTCAAGGTTGTGTGTGGAGCCCATGTAAAAAGGGAGCGGATGGCCGTGAGCCTCGGTGTGTAAGGGCGCCTAGTCCCTAAGGCCAGTGTTTACATTAGCAGTTCACTTCCACCTTTGGTACGTTTAATCAGGCGATTATTATATTATATGGCATCATCCTGACTTCAGGACTTCGGAGGAAAGCTGGGTCAGGAGATTGTTCAAGTGCTTTGTGCAGCCAGATGTGAATTCCACCTGCCCAGAAGCTTATGCTGAACTGTGATCAGGGCTGGCCCAAATGGAGATGCGCTTTTCTTCCACTCGAGAATCTTATGAGACCCATACAGTGAGAAGTCCGACAAGCACGCGGGCTATTCGGCAAAACCCAAAGCAACCTTAGAGGGCGGGTCATTGCTCTGCTCCGGCAGCCAGCCAGAGACAAAAAATAAAATGGAAGATCTTTCTCTGAGGGAAAGCAGGCCTCGGATCTGAAACAAGGGGCCTGAGGGAGGGAGGTGAGCAAAGAAAGGAAAGGCGAAGGCGCCACTCCAAGAAGCCGGGTTCATTCAAACCCGGAGGACAGCAAACCCCGCCTCCCCACGCCGCCACCCGCTCAATCGCCGAGCGCTCCGGGTGTGAGCTCGCCCTGCGGGGAGCGGCTTGGAGCTGAGGAGGCGGTGGTAGAGGTGGTTTGGGCAGCTCTGCGCGGCGGATAGGCCCAGGCAAACAACACCCATTCCCCCTCCCCCTCGCTCAGTTCAACTCCCACTCGGCCCGGGCCACGCCCTGCCGCCACCGCCCCCTCGGGCAGCTTTCCGTTCGGCAGCCAGGCCTCGGTCGGGGGCGGGAGGGAAGGCGGTGCCTTGGAGGGGCCGCTGCGGCCATAGCAAACTACAAGGACCGACAGCCTTTGCGGCAGCACCCCGCCCTCTTTCTCCCACCACTCAGCGCGCGTCACCTAGGCGCTCAACCAATGGGGACCGAACCAGGGAAAAAGAGCGCCCGGGTCCGGATGCGCCTCAGGAAAGCCATGCTCCCGGCGCAGGGGCAGCGGGCAGATCACCGGGTTCGCCGAGTCGTCGGTGGCTCGCGCGCTGCCTTGTCCGCTCCTCTCGCTTCCCTTGAACGAGAGCCCTGCTTTTTTTTTTCGTGGCAATTCCAAGGGATGCTGGAGCCGGCTTTTGAGGGAAGGGCGCTGGGAAATGAGTAGGGGGCGGGATATCCTGAGACAACAAGTTTGGCTGTATGGAGGGCCTACCGGCAGCGCGCCTGAGCTAGAACACCGAGAGAGCGAGCGCCGGACTAGCCACGGGAGGAAAAGAAAAGCTGCTGAACGAATAACCCCGAGAAAGGGGGTGGAGAGGAGGCGGCCCCAGCGCCCCGGCCCCCGGCAGGTCGGCGGCCAATCCGCTGGGGGAAGGGGTGGAGAGTCGGCGGCTCCGGCAGAGAGAGGCCGAGGGGGGTGGGGAGTCGGCCGGGCTCGCGCCGCCCTGGCCCCGCCCCCGGCCCGCGCCGCCGCCCGCGCGGCGCGCCGCCGCTGTCAATCAAGGGCGAGTCAGCAGGGCTCGGGCGGAGAGAGGAGCTGCTACGCCACAGCCCAGCGGCGGCCATTCGCGGAAAAAGAGGCAGAGCCTGTGCCAGCTACAGCCTCCTCCGAGCCACCGCGGGCGGGCGGGACCGGCCTCTCCTCCCGCCTCGCCCCCACCCCCACCCACCTCTATCCCTGTGTCTCCGTCTGAGGGTTTGTCCTGTTAATGCGGGATGAGCGGTACGTATTCTCCACCCCCCTCGGTCTCCTCCACCGCCTCCCTCCCTCCCTCCCTCCCCAGACCCTGCTCGGTTCTCCCCCCTCCCCCGGGGCCGCTGAGATGCTTTAAGGGGAGGAGGAGAGGGAGGGAGGGAATCAGGGGGAGGGAAGGAGGGTTGTGTTTTGTCTTAATGTCTGAGAGAGAACAACCTTCTGGGTGTTGCTCTGGAGCCGATGGGTCGGGTTTCAAACCACGTTTTGTGATATCCCCCTCCTCCCTTCCCTCCTTCTCCCCCACCCCTTGCCGGTGTGCGTGGATCGCGGGTTTATGGAGATTAATGTTCGGGGGGAGGGGGAGGAGAGGAGAGGGGGAAGGCGAATAATAATAATCCTAATAACCTGTTGTCGTGTATGGGGGTGTTTGTTGCAGATCAGAAGAAGGAGGAGGAGGAGGAGGCGGCGGCGGCGGCGGCGGCGGCAGCGGCAGCGGCGATGGCTACAGAAGGAGGGAAAACCTCTGAGCCAGAGAATAACAATAAAAAACCCAAAACCTCAGGCTCCCAGGTAAAAGCAAACATATAAAAAAAAAAAAAATTCATCACGAAACATAAGGGGAAAGGGGAGTTATGCCCTTTAAATGTCCAGAAGTGAAGAACAGAATAAAAATGTTTTATCCACTCAAAGCATCTTTCTGAGAGTGAGGAAGTTAAATTGTAAATTCATAAAGATTTCACATGTTTGGGATATCGCTGTTTAAAATTCCACCAGGAACGAACTCAGACTATAAGAAAAAGGTGTGTATTCTCCCAAGGGCATTTTGAGTTTAGGAAAATAACACTTAAAGTTTGTTAGAAATGTCCTTTTATTTAAACTTCATAGTGCGGGATCTGCTTCCTTATTCCTATATCTTACTGCTTTTGTTAATATTTATTTTGATTTTTGCCACTTCCTGAGTGAGTTCTGAAATGTAGAGCTGTCAAAATAAATAAATAAATAAACCCCTCCCAGCTACTTGGCCTTCACTAAATCCGCCCACTTTTTTTTTCCCCCTCTCCTTTACCATCCCATTTTGGGTAGGACTCTCAGCCCTCTCCTCTGGCTTTACTGGCAGCTACTTGCAGCAAAATAGGGACTCCTGGTGAAAATCAAGCAACTGGACAACAACAAATCATTATAGACCCAAGCCAAGGATTGGTGCAACTTCAAAATCAACCACAACAGCTAGAACTGGTAACAACACAACTTGCTGGAAACGCTTGGCAACTTGTTGCCTCCACTCCTCCCGCTTCAAAAGAAAATAACGTTTCTCAACCAGCTTCTAGTTCATCTAGTTCTTCCAGCAGTAATAACGGGAGTGCATCTCCCACAAAAACTAAATCAGGTAATTCTTCCTCCCCTGGTCAGTTTCAAGTCATACAAGTACAAAATCCAAGTGGTAGTGTACAGTACCAAGTGATTCCACAACTTCAAACAGTGGAAGGCCAGCAAATTCAAATCAATCCAACTAGTAGTTCATCTCTACAGGATTTGCAGGGTCAAATTCAGCTCATTTCTGCAGGTAATAATCAAGCTATACTCACAGCTGCTAACAGGACAGCTTCTGGGAATATTCTTGCTCAAAACCTGGCAAATCAGACAGTTCCAGTCCAAATTAGACCTGGTGTCTCAATACCACTGCAATTACAGACCCTTCCTGGTACTCAGGCTCAAGTTGTAACAACTCTACCAATTAATATTGGAGGAGTGACTTTAGCTTTGCCAGTGATAAACAGTGTGGCCGCTGGAGGAGGGACTGGACAGGTCGGCCAGTCTGCTCCTACTACTGATGGCGGGACGTCCAATGGGAGTCAGTTAGTTCCCACACCCACCACTACTGCTTCTGCCAGTACTATGCCAGAATCGCCCTCCTCCTCCACTGCCTGCACCACCACTGCATCAGCATCTCTGAGCAGCAGTGACACGTTAGTGAGCTCAGCAGATACGGGCCAGTATGCAAGCACATCAGCCAGTAGTTCTGAACGCACCATCGAAGATTCTCAAACACCTGCTGCTACTGAGTCTGAAGCCCAGAGCTCCAGTCAGCTTCAGTCTAATGGAATACAGAATACACAGGATCAATCAAATTCCCTTCAGCAGGTGCAAATTGTAGGCCAGCCTATCTTGCAACAGATCCAGATCCAACAGCCTCAGCAACAGATAATTCAGGCTATTCCACCACAGTCATTTCAACTCCAGTCCGGGCAGACGATTCAGACCATCCAGCAGCAGCCTTTGCAGAATGTTCAACTTCAAGCAGTAAATCCGACTCAGGTGCTTATCAGGGCTCCAACTTTAACACCTTCAGGGCAAATCAGCTGGCAAACTGTACAGGTTCAGAATATTCAGAGTCTTTCAAATTTGCAAGTTCAGAATGCTGGGTTATCCCAACAATTAACCATCACCCCAGTGTCTTCAAGCGGTGGCACAACTCTTGCTCAGATTGCTCCCGTGGCTGTTGCTGGCGCCCCAATAACTTTGAATACTGCCCAGCTTGCATCAGTGCCTAATCTTCAGACAGTGAGTGTTGCCAACCTGGGTGCTGCGGGCGTTCAAGTGCAAGGAGTTCCAGTTACAATCACCAGTGTTGCAGGTAAGTCAACTGCAATCTTTTCTCTCTGGTTGTTAATAATGGTTATTGTTTTTCTTTGCTAACTCAGATTTGATGTAAACCTCTGAGGTAAACAGATAATCATAAGGAAACTAAAATACCCGGGAGTGTTACACTCAGTACCGTGACTCTGTAATCATCAGTGTGACCCATTCACATTCATACTATTCAGCATTAGGTTTTATGTGTTAAATTCGTTGGAGAATTTTATAAAATTATTCTTCTGCGGAGCTAAACGTCCTGATTAGAATCATAATTTTTTGTAATTCAGAGACCAAATTTGTGTACACTTGAACTTTTCTGAAAGAACCCTAGTCAAAATGATGTTTATATCTTCTTTAAGGGAAAGTAGGTTTAAACCTGAAATAATACAGTTATGAGTCTGTTACAGTTTTAATGCTACTGTATGTTACTCCTCATGCTTCCGCATCTTGTTGCCCGTGCTTTTGCGTTTTATTACACGGTGTTGTTTTAAACTAGGTATTGATACAGTTGAGAGATAATTTTGAGTTGCAAATTGTTTCATTAACTTTTATGTCTACTTTTCTGCTAAAACCAGGATTTGAGTGAATAGTCCTTCACATAAAATTATATTTAAGTAAAATCTGTGACGGTTATGTTATTTATAGGTGTTTTTAGTGTGAAGTTGGTGGAAGGCAATTAAAAATATAGACAGTAAACTGTCAATAGTTTGAATTTGTTGTAGTAAGGTTGTTTTAAAATCAGTTATAAAGCAGTTATTTGTTAATGCATGTAAATAGATACTTCTGAAGCATTTGGAAAACCAGTCTTATTAAGTATTTTAATCATTTTGGACCAGTCTTTTTTCATCTAACGCCTTTTGTTTTCTAGTAATTAAATACTTTACATTTGATTATGAAAACCTAAGTGTGGTTTTGGTGTCTTTGATACTTTAAGACCTCTTTAGTTAAATTATTTCTGTTTTGATAATCTGAAATGAATAAGCATATCACTTTTGAATGACCTTTCTTGAAACAAGTTTCAGATAAATTATGCTAGGGTTCTTGTTTTACAGTTACTACCTAAAGTAGATGTATATATTTAAGATTTGGAAGTTGTCAGAGCTCTCTGATTAAGAAGAACAGAGGTAACATGTTTTATTTAGATACCCGTTGATTATAAACCAGAGGTATCCAACAGAATTTTCTGTGATGACGGAAATGATCTATATTTGTTCTATCCCGTATGTTAGCCACTAGCCACGTGTGGTTATTGAGCACTTAAATTGTGACTAATGCAACAGAGGAATTGAATTTTTAATTTTACTTGATTTTCTTTAATATTAATTTAAATAGCCATACGTGGCTAGTGGCTCCTGTATTGACAGACACAGTAACGTAGTCAAAGAGCGTTTTGAGCGTGGTACATTTTCCCCTAAGACTATTACAGCACAATTATATGTGTGTTTCTGTGGATTATAGTCCTTACCTTGCTTTGTTTCTACTCTTTTTCTAAACATTGATAATAAGTTAAGTATTTCAGAAAAATGTCTGTTTTGGGTGGGTTGAATGACAATTTGTATTGTCAAAGCAAAATTTATTTCATTTATATTTTATCTTGCCTTTTAAGCATTAGTTAGTGAATTATGATGAAGAGAATTGAATAATTTATAATTTAGGTTAGAAATAGTCAGTTTTTCTATTCTTTAATTGACATCAATTATGACCCAGAGTTTTTCCTTTGCCTGTTGTGAGGGTAAGCCGGTGTAACTGAGAGTATGATCTTCTGACCGCCTCAGATTCACTTGAATGATACATTATGGTAAATGCAGGATCCATTTTCTGGAACTGTAGTTTTTGGGGGGTGTGGTCAAGGAATCTTTCAAACAAACTGTCCAGGTGATTGTAAATCTCATTTAAGTTTGAGAACCAAGGATCAAGTCGTCCGCAATGAACTATATGGCAAAATTCGGAAGTGATGGATTTCGAGCCTAGTTCATAAGTGCCTCAGAGGGTGGATTTCTCTGACAAGTACCATTTATAGTTTTTATTCCACAAATATATATTGACTAGCTATGTGTTGAGCACTCCCAATAGGTGTGTTTAGTCCTGCATTTTCAGGGATAATTTTTTTATTTAAAGAGTTTATATGGTTTGGGGGGCACAGGTGTATAAGGAAATTTGAACTTCATGTAGTTGGTTTTTTCCTGAAACCAAAGATTTTAAATTTTGTTGATGTTCTAATACATATGCTCTATCGTTTAAGAAGATAGCCATGTTACAAAGACCAGAAATGTACCCCGATTTCAGCAACTCTGTGTAGTTAATCTGGGTATGGTTGTTTGCAGATTTTACTTTACTTCCTGGCATAATAGGTGTTTGACAAATGTTTGCTGGATTAAGGTATAAAGGTGATGGAGAAGATAGCAATTTGGAATTGGGAGCAGCACCCTGGAGTGGTTTTAATGAAGCTAAGGAATTAACTCTGTTTTCATTAATTTCTTTTGGTTTTGAGCTTTTAAGACACTGAGAGTGGTACACCAGGTACTTTACCATCTCTGAAAGGGAGAGAGTGAGCAACAAGTGCCTATATCCCTTTTATAAATGAGCCCTGGAAGTTGAGATTTTTTACTTTTTGTCCCCATTCACTTTTTAGTACTTTTTGATTATTTCCTGGTTCACCCCCAGGAGAATGGTATTGTTTGAGTTATGGGAAAATTTTTGCTCTGAATATTCGTAACAACTATTACCAGGGCTTGAAAAAATTATCAGCTTTGACAAAATGTAATGGCTAGCTCAAGGACAAGGGGCTAAGAGTTCTCCACCATCCATCCTCATATTACTTCAGGAAGTATAGGAAAGGTTCTGGATAATATGGACAGAAAAAGAAAAAAAAATCATACAAGGTAAATCAAATGAAACCAGTTTTTGAAGCTGGGACGCTTCATACTTGATTTTATGAAATAAGAATGTTAATGATATCCTACGGGGAACCTCTTTCCTTGAGAACGTATTCAGCATAATGTGTTTCTGTGGTTTGGTCTCAGCTCGAAATCCTGTGTTCCAGGCTGAGCATCTAGCATTTAGTTAGTTAGAATTGTAGTAGGAACTGAATACATGTACTCTTGCTACATATTGTTTGTTTCCTTTTTGGGATTCAGAGTTTGAAATCCTATTTTAAGTTAAGAGCGAAGGTAATAACTAATCATGCTGCTGGCTTAAGAACATCCTTTGTTTTAACTAAGTGAGGAAAGGGGATGATGTTTTCCTCAAAAAGAACTACCTGTTTTCACGATGTATTCTGGTAGCCAAAGTGCCGTAGTTAAAATGAACTTTAGGAGTTATTTCTCTTTAGTTAAAGGATTTCGAATATGTAGGGACCATTGGTTTCTAAATTTTAACTTGCATTGGCCAGCAGTTTGATTTATTTTTGGCCCTAATCACATATGGTAATAGATCATGTTTTTGCTTGGTGGATGGATATTTCTTTGTCAGTTTTAATGGAAATTAACATTCCTGTGCAAATTCTTACATAAAGATAGTTCAGACTTGAGGAGATGTTGCTGGTTGTTCAAGAACTTTCTCTCTTACCTTCTTTTACTTCTTTGGGGATTAACAGAACCAGGAATGGGAGAGCCAGTTCTTCATTATTGGTGAAAATGGAGACCAAAGGAAATAGTTGACATTTTTATTTAATTTAAAAACCTAACTTAATCCGGTAGAATCAACCTCTTGCACCAAACTTTTTTCCAGAGCTACTAAAAGTAGAAAATTGACTAGCAGTTTAATACAAATATGGTTTTCCTTTGCCATATGTTGTATTAATTTGGATTTCTCTAGTAGGCATCTTAAAATAACATATACATATATGTTATACACATATATACACATATGTATATGTACATATATAAACATATACACATCTATTTTTGTGTATACATATGTCTCCTGTGTTTGGTTATTTCTTTTTTCAGAGAAGTCACATTTACTCCTGTAATTTTCTTCCAGTAAAATCTTCTACTAATCTTTGTTACAGATTGGAATTCATCATAAGGAACTTACATCTTGTGCCCTGTACAAGATTTGGGTTCTGAACTACCAAGTTGGTTTTACCCATTAGAAAATGTATAGCATGACCTTTAAGATTTGTTGATGATGACATAACAATATCATTGTGTAGTTTTAAGTTTTTCTTGGAAGGTAAGGTACTCATTGTAGAGCCACATTAATTTTTTAAAAGGGCATCTTTGCGAGGGATTTCAGGAAAAGAGAGTGAAGGAAAACAGTGTTAATCATCTGCTTTTCAAATCTAAATCAAGGAGTATATAACAAGTAATACTTAAGAAATATTGGAGCAGGCATAAAAGCAAGTTGAAGAGGAAGAAAGGAAGCTTGATTAAGAAGGAAGATAGGGAAAATTTGCTCTACATAGATCTTGCACAAATAACACAGATTTACAAAATGAGAGAATTTTAGTTTAAAAGGATCTTTGAGACTATTGCTCACCACTTGTAGCCTTTTGTTATTGCTGCTAAAGTCTGTAAAGGAATTTTGTGTTTTTCTGTTATAAGTGAAAGGAGAAATATGGGTCAGAGTTTCTGCAGTGCTACATTAGGTACTTGGGGATGACATAGTACGGATTGACAGTAAAAGAGGGAACCTGGCCTGATACCGGACCATATGCCTATGTATATGTGGGCTGTCCTGTACCCTTCTGATCTAGGTATGAGATAAGATTGTATGTTCCTAATGCTTGTCATTTTATTACCTAGTGAATGAGCAAACTGTGGCAGAGGAAACCTATTACTTATATAAGTGTGTGTGGTGAGATAAAGACTTACTGAAATTGTAGTTAACTAAGGTAACTTAAAGATAATTGAGCATCCTTCCCCCTCCCTCATCCCTTAGTGGTAGTTCAGAACTAAAGAAACTGAAGCCAGGAAGGTTGAACGACGTGTACTTTGTGGCAAAGTGAGGACTAGAATCCTGGCTTCTGCTCCAGTTGTCTTTCTCATATTTCTGCCTTTGTTATCCAGATCTTTTGCTAGGTTATGAGTAAATGTAGCTGAGGTTTAGGGATCAGAGAGGGGAGAGTATCCAGCTTGAGTTGTCTTCTCCCAGGTAGACTGTGTCTGTTATTCCTGGATATTCAGCATTAATATATTGAATATAATATTGGTGGAAAACACAATTCTATCTGCCTCCTTGTTATTGAATTTAATGGTGATA
Source organism: Leucopleurus acutus (assembly GCF_964270905.1). NCBI lineage: Eukaryota > Metazoa > Chordata > Mammalia > Artiodactyla > Delphinidae > Leucopleurus > Leucopleurus acutus. Next base: position 35,356,231 of record NC_139144.1, on the reverse strand, counting down.
TCTCAGTGGTATAATTTTGTCCTTTTTGAAAAAGAAAATTCAGAACTTGAAGAGATTAGTAAATTCTGTATGTAGGTAATCAAGTTCTAGGGCTGTTGAGATACTGCATTTTTTCCCAAACAGTAGTTAGAAATGGATTTTTTAAAATGAGATTCGAGGAAGAAAGCAAACATTTATTGTTTTCCTAGAGTGTGTTATGTGCTGGGCCAGGTATTTATGCTATCTCAGTATATCCTACAGTATCCTTGGGATTACTGTGCCTGTTTTACAGATAGCCTCACTGAGCTTTGCTTATATGTGGAATCTAAAAAAGGGTACAAACGAACTTACCTACAAAATAGAAATAGAGTTGCAGATGTAGAAAACAAACTTATGATTACCAGGGGGTAAAGGGAAGTGGGGCAGAATAAATTGGGAGATTAGGATTGACATATACACACTACTATGTATAAAATAGATAACTAATAAGGACCTACTCTATAGCACAGGGAAGTCTACTCAGTATTCTGTAATGGCCTATATGGGAAAAGAATCTAAAAATGAGTGGATATATGTATAACTGATTCACCTTGTTGTACACCTGAAACTAATACAACATTGTAAATCAACTATATTCTAATAAATTTTTTTTTAAAAAAAGAAAAGAAAATTTGCCCTCCAGTAAGTGGTAGAGCCATGGTTTAAAGTCATCTCTGATTCCAAGGTGTTCACAAGACATACAGTAAAAGAATAAGTCTACAAATACAGGCTATTTTTCACCTTTTTGTATCTGATGTATACTTGAATCCCTTAAAGGGTAAGCAGTTTTGAAAATTGAAATGCTGACTATGCAGTTAAGGTTTCTACTAGCCCTGACAATGTGGCATTGACAGACAATTATGATAGAAAGTAGTGAAAGAAACTAGTGTGGCTGCATGGAGACTTCCATGTTACACTCAGATTTCAAAATAGTGTATGTGGAAGATAGGAGTAGAGGCACAGGATAAAAACAAAAAGAAGCATGACATTTAATAATAGTCAGTTAAACAGAAGCTCATAATAAAGTCAGGCTTTTAAAATTCTTTCAAACAACTTATAAGGTTTTCAGTCAGAGAAAGAGATGCTCATTGTTTTAGCAAAATGGTGTAATATCAAGAAAAGGCAGAACTCCTCCACTCTGCTGCTGTTAACCAGCGAGGAAAATGCAGTTCTGGCTGAAATGACTAGAGCTGTAACTCACTCCGAGATATTTATTCAAGGTAAGTCAGGAGGTAGGGGACGTTTAGTTGCTCTTCGGAAGTCAGGATGATCTAGACGAATGCTATCCTAAAGTTAGAGGAACTTTCCGGTTTCATTTCAGGCCATATCAGTAACTTAAAAATTATGCGGCATGGAAGAATTGAGTATGAATAAGCACCTCCCTTTTTGAAAACATCCCACACTACAGACAAATGAGCTTGATAACCGTCCTAGCAAAGTCCTTGAATGAATTATGGAGTAGTTGGCCTCTGAGCATTTAAAAGAATTCAGGGATCATTGGGAACCAGTATGGGTTCACTAAGGAACGAGGTTCATAAATTCTTTCTTTAGAGTTTCCAGATGAGTATACAAAATAATGTCAGTACAATGTATCTTGATTTCAGCCTTGATAGTCATGATTTCTTTAAAGGCTCGTACCTGGTTGCTCTATTATATGAAAAATGTTGATTGTCTACCTCAGCAGAGGTAGAGGTCTCTGGTATTATGGCATAGGGTTCTATCCTTGATACAGTCCTGTTGAACATTTTTTTCAAATTTTATACTGAAGGGTGACCTATTTACTGAATTCAAAGATGAGACAAAGCCAGGAGATGTTGCTAACAATTATGATAGAGCATAGAATTGAGATGCCCAGTGATCTTAATAGACCAGAATGCTGGGCCAGAATTAGCAACATAAATATAACAGGTAAGATCCTCTATTTAAAGTTGAGGGGTGGGGGGCAGGATTGTTCACCTACAAGATGGAAAACGTGGTTTGGCAGCAGGACATGTGAAGATGATTTGGGATTTATTGGCTTAATATGAACTAAGAGTAGAGTAAAGCTCCTGTACTTTATGCTTGTCAGACCATTTCTGCAATACTGCGTACAATGCTGGGTGTGGCACATTTTAAATGGGACAGTGACAAACTGGCGAGCATATCGAGAAGGCTTCCCAGGATGAAACGTGTGGAAAACATTTCACACTAGCAATAATCAGAGAGAGGGGGGTTGTTATTAAAAGAAAATAAGAGAAAGTGTGACAGCTTCTTTGGGTATGTGAAGAGCTATTTTTTGTTGTTTTTGTTTTTTAATAAAGTTCTGTTATGTTTTGGCCCTGGGAAACCAATACAATAAGTATATGTACACACACATGAGCTAATGCTGTGCGGTAATGGAATGGTTTGTTTCATGAAGTAGTGATCTTCCTGTTGTTAGATGCTGGGTGTCCATCTATCAGAGACACTAAAATATAGAATTTCCTGTGTTGTATAGAAGGTTTGATTAGATAATCTGTGAGTCTTCTAATTCTAAAATTTAGGATTCTATGAATATTTGAGTACGTAGTTCTATTCTGGGTACTTCCATCCAGCATATGGTGAGAGTTCCTTGTAAGTCGTGTTAAACTTAAATGATTGACTAAGTAGGGATTTGGTGAGGGTGGAGGGGAGGTTTGAGGGTCACATTTACCATTTTTCTTATTACAAAGGCAGTATTATTGAGATAAATTCTATTAAGAAATAAATGCAATACTTTAATTCATAAATTAATAGATTTCTGTTCTTCGTTATTTGTTAGACTTACTGATTGTGCTCTTAGATGCTATTTTTCTATGTCATTTGCACTTCTGTTAGGTGACTACCAAAGCATTAGTATTTTAAAAACACACTAAAGTGCCCAACATTGAATTTGTAGTTAGGATATTTTATCTCAGTAGCTCTTTAGCCATAGTCATATTTCTGATAATGACAGTTTAGTATGAACAATGTGATTACTTTTTCTTCAGTAGACTTAGAGAGCAGTTGGAAAGTCAGTATACTGATGGAGTTCAAACTGTGGGAAGCGCTCAGAGCTTCAAATTTGTTAATTTATCCTGTGGAGTAAACAAATGAAGTAGGTCTTTCTTTTTGACTCAGAATATCTAGCACATAGGCGCTTTTAAAAAAATATTTGAGGCCCGAGACCCTTTGGAATAGAAAAAGTAATAATTCCCATATATGAAGTTCTTTTTGCCTTAGGTATGGTAATAAAGTTAGGAGTAGGGACTATCTGGGCTTGATCAGCCGTGTAGTTCAAGTAGTAGGTTTATTATTACTGCAGATGTATGTACTCTGAGAGGCTTCCTAGATCACAGGTATTTTGTGTTCTTTTAGGTGATCATCAGTCAGGTGCAACCAGAAGAGGAGACACAGGAGAGGCCCAGGAAAATAAGTTTATTATACACACAGGTCCTAGAGAGGCAGTCAGTTTGCACTGAGAGGGGAGGTGCACACATGGGAGGTGATGCCAAGGGATCTGGCTCAACCTAGCAGGTGGGGAGCAGAGAGAGCAAGAATCCATGGGCAGGTGCCTTTATTGAAGGATCAGTGTGTGAGGGAATTTCATTGGTTTGTTTAACTGCTGCTTGGTCACAGTCAGGGGAAGGTAGGAAGGGAACCTTGTGGCAGGAGCAACCCTTATCACACTGGTGCACCTGGTTGCCTGGGCCGGGTGCTTACAGCCTGCTTGTGGGGATGTTGAGGCAGCAGGGGAAAATAACGTTTTAAAATATATAATACAACAGGATTAGGAATTAGAACTCTTATATTTTTGTTAGGGTACTGCTCTCCATTAGCTATTCCATCCTGGGCAAACATATTATAATTGGAGCTTCAATCCTTTTTTCATTTGTAAAATAGTGCTATTAATTCCTTCCCTTTTTGCCTCATAGAGCTGCAAAGATCAGATGAGATGATATGTATAAAAAGGCTTTGGATATTGTAAAGAAAACTATATTTGGAAGTTGGTAACCTGGTAAAAATCTCTACATGGCGACTCTCGCCCACTAGAAGAATGTGAAATAGTAAAGCGGGAGAATGAGTAGTTTTCGATATGCGTATTAGCTTGAGTTAAAGATCAGAAGTAAAAGAGAGATCTGTATAAAAGGAGTATCAGAAAGCTTTGGTGAAGTGCAGCTAAGGATATGGGGAGGGGTGTATCTACAGGTGGAAACGAAGCAGTGTGTTTCAGTATAGTAAGACCTAAATGTCTGCTGCGTACTGTCTATGTAAGCTCTGAAAGTACTCGCCTGTCTAAAAAGGTTACTTATGTTGGGGAGATAAGACTTACATACATGAATCAATTATATGGCTTGCTGCAATTGCATATGAGAGTTTATACTTAAGTGCTGGGTTTTGAGCTATGGAAAATGACTAGGAGAGCTCAAAGACAAGTGAGATCAGTGGTTTGCAGTAAACAGGGAGGGCTTTCTGAGGTGAAGATTGGTTTGGGAAGTGGGTATTTGAAACTTTGAGGGTAGAGAGGTGAAGAGAGGATGTCTTGAGCCAAGCAGTTGAACTTGGAATGAAAAGGGTAGAGCCCTCGCATGGAAGCTTAGAGTTAACACAGGGAGCTGTGTTCTCTCATCTGTGTGCTCGATAGAGGCATAGTGGTCTCACAGAGTAGCTCAGGGCATGCCCAGTGGACAGCCTGCCACCCCTGCTTCAGCCAGAGAAGTTGTGTGTTTATTGCACTGTGTGCTTACATTTTGTTTGAAGAAGAGATTCTGCCAAAATAATAATAAGTTTGAAAAACATGAATAATAAGTTTGCAAATGATATTGTTAGAGCGTTTCTCTATAGATAAAAGTGTGGAGAAGTAAGAAATCAGGAGCCCAGTGGAAAGGATGTTGTTGGAATAATTTAGCCACGAATTCATAGTGATCTTGAGAAAGGCTATGGCAGTGAAGTTGCTTAATACAAAAGACAGGTTGTTGAACCTCTCTTTAGTACACAGAATGGTGACATGAAATAAGTATTAAGGAATTAGGTAAAAACATCAGGTTTGCTGGTTCCTTTCCTCTGTATCAAGTATGGTAATAGGCATTGAGAAACTGAAAATGAAGTGAGACAAATTTGCCTCTCTCACAGAATATATTACCTGTTGGGGAGACATAACCATATCTCTTTGCTTCTAAAACATACTTTTTTTTTTTTTAACATCTTGGAAATTGAAATCCACCTTATAAGCAAAGGCATGTCATAGTTTAATTAGCAGAATATTTTTTCTTTCTTATGATTACTTGCATCTTAGACTTAATGGAATACGATGACTATATAATCGATTAAAGTACAACATGGCATTTGGTTTATAAAGGCTGTGAATGAGGTGTTATAGAAGCCCAAAGGAAGGAAAAACTTGTTCTGCTTGTAGAATTCTGGGGATATTTTCATGGAGAGGGTGATAACTGAGCCAGGCCTTAAAAGGATGACTAAAAAGTTTGCAAGGTTGGGATGAGGAGGGCTATTTCAGGTTATGTTGGATTTTACATGTCAGAAATTCATTTAAGGAGTCTTCTATAAACAATGCAAAATTCAGGCTTAGATCAAGGAATATTAGTATACGTTAAAGTTGAACTGTAAACCTCCTGTAGGCAGGAGCTGTGTCTTACGTGTATGTTTTTTTCTATTTCACACATCGATGAACATTGCTCAATATAAATAATCCTGATGCTGAACTAGGGGAAGGCCCACAGGTGGAGAATGTTGATTGCATAGGAGAATGGGATGGGTAGATCCTTGGGATGGATTCAAGACAAATACTTGAAAAGGAATGAGAGTTTATGATTATAAAAGGAAAAAATGAGTAGTAAAAATTAAATAACAGAGGAACTTACACATATGTTCATATGTTTTGAGAGACAGTTGCTGTGAGAATCTTAGCAGTGGGGGAAGTTTTGAGGAGAAATCAAAGGTGTTTAAAGTCTCCAGGTTGTTTCTGTCCCTCAGAAGTTCTCATGTAGGTGCCTCATAATGTGGCCAGTCATAGAGGGTTTAGTACAGTTCTGTAATAATGAGTCAAGTCACCACAGCTTTTTGTTCACAGAAGCGGAGCTGCTTTTGCACAGAAGTATAGGAACCAGATAGTGATCTGTGCTGTGGTAAGTGGGTACCTGTGCCTGGTGTGGGGTTGGGGGAGAGGGTGGAAAGTCCTTGTTGTAGTTGAGGGTGTCTAAACCAGGGACTTGAGGGAGAAGAGGGAAGAGGAAGACACTAGATGCATATGATGACGAGTACTAACTGGATTTATGTAAGGTAAATACACTTAAAGTGGTTTGTAAATCCTACGCATTTTCCCATATATTTAAATCTACATACGAACCAATTTGAGACACTGACATTTGACAGATATTTGTCATAAATAGGACAGACTATGATAATATGCTTGTTGAAGGAGTAATTTGATTGTTTCATAAATAATCAAATTGATTATTTGTTTTTTAGTTTTATAAAGTTAAAGCACATTGTATTTTTATTTCTAGAATTTCTCTCACCTTTTGTCCTCATTGGTAGGATGTCAGTACTTAAATTGATTTTAATGATAGGGCGGGTAATAGTTTCTAGTAACCTCTTGATAGACTTTCATCCATTTCATGGACTCCCTGCTAGCCGACTGCATCCATAAATTCAGTCAGCAAATAGGTACCCAGCATCTGTATTGTGAGGCTTGATATGTTCCTTATGAGGTTGAATAACATGGGGCTGAACTCCCACTTCCATAATGTTCTAATAGGGAAAGAAGTCGTTCTGTTTTCTTTCATGAATGAAACGAAACAAGTGTGCTTTAACCCTTAATGTTTGTTTTATATTTAAGCTCACATTTACTGCATGTTTATAGTATGCCAGATACTGTATGCAGCACTTGGTATATTAACTCATTTACTCTTCAGAGCACCCTATAAAGTTGAGTACTGTCAGGTGCAAAAATGAGGCCTAGAGTGGTAAATAATTTGCTCAAGGCCACCTAATCCAAACACATTCTGTTTCTAGAACCCTGGCACCATTACCACTTACAGTCTCTCACCGTATACTCCCTATGTACTGCAGTGTGTTTCCTGTGACCAGTTGTGGAAACAATTCATTGTCTCTTATGTGTCAGACTTTGTGCTTAAGCATTATATATATGTTAACTCAGTTAATTTTGGCAGTCCTATGGAGAAGGTAGTGATGGTGACCTTAGTTTTTCGAACAGGAAACCAAGGCTGTCAGAGGTTAGTATCTTGACCAAGGGCATATAGCCATATGTTAGGCAGCTAGTAAGTGAAAATATTTTATAAGTCTGGTCTAGGTGAACAGGACTATCTTTACAGCTAAGCAATATGATTTTAAGTTACCTTAGTGTAATTGTGGTAGTATGTTCAATAAGTTCTTTAGGTGAGCACTCTGACTCTTTATCACCCTTTGGGACACAGGGCATATGTACCACAGAGAGAATTAGAATAAAAAAAGGTTTTATTACTTTGTGGTATCCTGTGTTGATAGGGAATTTGAGGCTAATAAGAATATTTCCTTTACTAAATATATGTATACCATAAACCAGTTCTGAATGAATTTTGAAAACCAGATTCTAAGAATGTAAGGCACAGAGGAGTCTTATATTTTATTTTCATTAATATTTGTAAACTGTTAATATTAGAATTTAATGTTAATTTGTATTAAGCAATATTATTAAATCAGCATATATTGATAATTAATGTCTGTGCTATATTTATACACACTGTTATTTAATTGTATTAATATAAAATGAATAAAATTATCAAGTATACCAAAAAATATATACTTCCTGAGGCCTGTATTTTCATCACTTGCTTCTTGATCAGGATGTGACATGTCAGTATAGATATAAACTTTCTACTATCTGAAGGAAATATCTCCATGAAATGACTTAAAGAAAATCCAAAGATCATAAAAATTATATGTATAGAATTTGTGTTCTTCAGATAATCCTGCGTGTCATTTTTATGTAGCATTAACTCATTTGACAGGGATGGTGCTATAACTTTATTCATTTGACGGGGATGGTGCTATAACTTTATTATTGTTGTTTACTGGATAAATAAGAAACAAGATACATCAATATTTGAGTATCTGCCACTATATACCATACAATGTATACCATACATTGTAGAGTAGATATTTCTTCTCTACTCATGGGGCCTATACTTTGTTCTACGTGAGTTTTGTTTTATATCACTGTTAGGTTATTGCTATTTTTAGTAGATGAGAAAAATCAAGGCCCAGAAAAGTTAAATAATTTGCCCAGTGTTACAGAATTAACACATGGGAATGTTGGGGAAAGAACGCAGATTCCACCTAGACTCAAAATTATTTTTGCTGTTTTATCATAAGTCCTTGGGGCCAAGGAAGTTGCTTCCATGAAAAGTTTTTAAAGGTTTTTCTTTTTTCCCCCCTCAATTTTAAATACCAAAGAGAGTTAAAGACCAATTTACATTTTCTAAGAGATTGATACACCAGAGTAAATTTATAGTATATGAGGACGGAGTAAATTTAGTCTGTATTTTCAAAAGATGTGATTGAGTTCATTTTGTCTATCTGTAAGTTTGTGTGTGTGTACACATTTACATATATACATTTACTCATTATAAACATATTGAGTAAAAAGTTAAGGGGATTATATTCTACATCTGTGGACCTATTCATCACCATCCTTGTTCTCCTAACCCTACCCTATAATTAAGGATACCAACCCATTTTGGGGTAATCCTAAAAAATTAGCACACCTCCTCACACTATACCCACACCCCAAATCACAGAGAAAACTGGATTGTTGAAATCAAAGTATTCAGACAGCTCTCCGTGCTTTTTAAAGGATCCTTTGGCAGCTGTCTGAGCTGGCAGTGATAACTATGTATAATTTGCAAACTGGAAGACAAACATGTTTCATTCTATGAGCAGTTTGTGTTGAGCAGAGGTAACTGACATATTTAAGAAAAGAGCTCTGTGCTGGTAACATGTCTCTTCCATTAAATAGTTGTGTTACCTTTGGGAATGGAGGTCTTGGTTTTTTTCCTTTTGTTACAATGAACTATTTGTGTTTGTGTGTATTTTGTAAAATGAAATATTTGAGGTAATTTTGTTTAGTGTTAAAAATTCTATAATTTTAAGCACAAATGTGTAGAAACCAAATTGCGCTTATATTTTATTTCAAGCCCATTTGAGCCAAGAGGAAAACTCAGGAAAAATATCATTTAACAATATTTCTAGTGTTTAAATCGAATCGGTTACTTTTTGAAGTAAAACTGTGAAAGAGATATGTCAGTATTTCAAAAATGTCGGGTTTTGTTTTTGTTTTGGCAAACCTTTGAAGCCAAATTTGGTATTGAATCTAATGCTGTTGCCTTTTAAAGAAGGTCATTCATCTAGGTTTGAGTCATTACTAAGGATTTGCAGAATTTTTTTAGAAAATGATTTGCCACCATCCTTTTAAACTAGACGTATGCCCAGCCATCAGCAACAGCGAAGATGAGGACCAGGGCCCTAAACACTTGGGCATTCAGATCGCCATCTGGGACCTCATCTGACTACTCAGAATGCCCTTGCTGGTGGATATAGGCGTTGAAGATCCCTGGTCAGAGACCAGCTGCCCTTTAAGCCAGGGAGTATGCTTGCCTAGGCCTGAGCTTCTCTAGCCAAGAAGAAGCATCGATAGCCCTGTGAGAACAAACACTGCTGCAGTAGCCAGAGAACTCTCTTATGCAGTATTACCTTCTAACCTTTCCAAAAGCTAGTTCCTGATCTTCAGACCAGAGATTTTACTGTTGTCTTTGCTGCCTTCCTGTTTTCCAACTTTACAGTAACCATCTCAATCCACCTAACTATTTTATTACCTTAGCACCTCATGACTTAGATTTCTAGTCAGCCTGCCCCACGGATGATAGTGTAAAATCTACAAATTTAGAAGTAGAAGAGTTAGGTGGATCTCTGTATCTCAGTTTCAAAGGAGAAACTGTCTTACTTCTTATTCTAGAAGGTGAAGAATATGACAGCTGATTTGTAGTCCAAAGAGGTCTCATAAGAGCAGTTGTATTTTCATCTGTTTAAACTTTAGAATTTTCTGCTTGGGATATTAAAGCAGGGAGAACTCCATTTTCAGCTTCACAACTACTGGCAAAGGGGAGTTTAATATAGATTCCAGCTGCTACCTCGGGAAGAAAGTACTTCTTTAAATGCTGGATTGTGCTGATGTCAAGATGATTCGTAGAGGGACTTCTATGAGGAATTTTTTAAAAATTAAATAATGATAAAACAGGATTTTTTTAAACAAATGAGTTTCAAAAGCAATTTTTAATATAATACTTGCTTGGATTTCATTTGGTAAAGTTAATTTTAATTTATAGAAACACTTTTAAAAGTATATATTTAATTCCCTATGATTACTGAGAAACAAGAGTTGTTTTGGGAATCATGTCTTAAAAAGGTTATGTGAGGTCTAGCACTCAACTGTTATACAGAAGTTTAAAAAAAACATAAAGAAAATTGTGCCTTCAAATATCCCTTAAAAGCACCCCTAGTAAAGGATTTACTTATTTATTTATTTATTTATGTTATTAAGAATCCTACATGCTTTTCAATATGTTAGCCCAGTTGTTATAGTAAAGGCAATCGAACACTCAGTTCTCATTGGTTAGGAATAGCTATTTGTTTTTGCATAATAATACTGTAGGCTTAACTTAAAACGAAGGAGACATTGTGGTGCTGGTGAAATAGAGATGGACAGGAATCAAGACCTGCCCTCAGCCCCCTGGTCTGCCAGGTACTGTCTGTGATGTGGGGATGGCCTTTAGTGTTCTTGAGCCTTAGTCGTAATCACCTGTAAAATGAAGATAACAAAATGCCTACTAAACTGGGTTTTTCTGAGGATTAAATGGAGTAGCATGTGGAAATGTTTTGTAAATAGCAAAGCACTGAATGGATGTAAACTATTATTATTATAAATTTACCCTTACTCTTTTTTTCTAAATTAATATGTGTATGTGTTTAATATTTTGCAGTCTCATTTTCTATCACATGTTCATTTTGTTGCAACATACAGTGCCATTCTGGTAATGTATTAAACATTCAATAAATATCCAGTAGAAAGAAGTGAGACTTCTCTGTTACTTAGCTTAATTGGGTGTGTTAACTATGGGTTTTATTTTCTGTTTTCTGATGCTTTGACATCTGGGGCCTCACTGACCCTGGAGGGACTGCCCTTTCCAGGGTTAACAAGTTCCTAGAGATAGTAAACAACTCCACCTTGAGTGTACTTTTCAAGAGCCCACCCCACAACCACATCCTTTATGGCCGTCATACTTCAGGCCACTATCTACCTGCTCTAATCATAGGACCAGGTACCAGACAACAAAGGACAGACCTCATGCTCCAGAGCCCTTTGAAATTATTCACACTGGCCAGTCCTAAGCCTGTTTGCCCTGCCTCTGTTCCTCCTGCCTCGTGCCTTTTCCTTTTTGTGGAAACCACAATAAAGGATCCTGTCCACAATTCCTCTCTGGCCCTCTGCCTCCTGATCCACCCTGGTGCCCCCCAGTGTGGCCCGCTGGGGCATGGTAACTCTTACCCTCCTCTGGGTAACTGAATAACAAGCTGTCTTTTCATTGGCAATCTTCTCAGCTTACTATACCTCAGATTTTCTGTTAATACATTATATTTTAAAACAGTGGACTGCTGATTTATTTTCTAATTTTTATGTCAAAGAGTCTTATTACAAAGAAATAGTACTTAATATTGCTAAGTTTAAAGTTTTCTTCAGAACTAACGAAAATAGAGATTCAGAATGGTATTGAGATATGTATGTTTGTGTGCAGGTGAATATATACATATGTTCATGTATATAAAAAAATTTTTTTTAACCATATTGGAAGATGACAGAAATTCTCATCTGTAAGCTACCTTTACACACCATCTTTGGTTCAGCTCTTTTTGTTTATAGGTGAAAAAACTAAAGTTTGTTTATAAGTGAAAAACCCCAAAGTGGATATGTAGTTTACCCAAATCACATCTTTAGTTATTGGCAAAGTCAGGATAACCCAGGTCCAACTCCCTGAGGCTTAAATAGACATGCAAGTGTCGTAAGCATCTTTATTAGGAAGAAAATTGTAGATAAGTTTTTCTTGCTTCTTCTCTTTCTCAAAGGAATAAGATCTTAAAGTTAATTTTGTTTTCTCCTGTCCCAAGTGTCAGTATTTTGGTTGCTAAATAATTGTTCCAATTGTTATAATTTTTTCATTTAGCAAAACTAAAATTTGATATAGTTATTAAATTTTATTTCATAAACTATTTTTAATTCTAGAATCCAAATATTTTATGTGCACAGTTCACCCATTTTGTATCTCAGCTCTTCATTTTTTTAATTTTTGTTTTTGATGTTAGATTTTCAAACTTAGAAACTTGTAGCAGCCTTTATGCTAGACACTTTGTTGTAGACATTTTTCCGTGTTTGTACTTTTATGGTAAATTTGACTGGGCCAAATAATCATTTTGTGAACTGAGATAATATGGGGAGAAGTTGTTGAGAGATCAGTGAATTATAGTGGACAAAAAAATGAGTTAGGAGTTTTCGTGGGTTTTCTCAGTGAGTTGTTTTTAATTTTTTTGGTAGACATAATCTTAAGAGGTACATAATACAAGATGTGGGGTGAAATAGCTTTCTGCTGTGTTCTGTATTGCTGGGTCTTTATATAAATATTGGATCAAGTTTGGCTTTTCCACATTTGAAGAAATAGAAAGGGGAGGTGGCTTTTCTTTAATTTTTATTTTATATTATAGTTGATATACAGTGTTGTGTTAGTTTAAGGTGTACAGCAAAGTGATTAGGATACATATATCCATTCTTTTTCAGATTTTTTTCCCATAAAAGTTATTACAGAATATTGAATAGAGTTCCCAGTACTACACAGTAGGTTCTTGTTGATTATCTATTTTATATATAGTGGTGCATATATGTTAATCCCATACTCCTAATTTATCCCTCCCCCAGCCTTTCCCCTTTGGTAATCATAAGTTTGTTTTTGAAGTCTGTGAGTCTCATTCTGTTTTGTAAATAAGTTCATTTGTATCACTGTTTTAGATTCCACATGTAAGTTATATCTTACGATATTTGTCTTTCTTTGTCTGACTTCACTTAGGATGATAATCTCTAGGTCCATCCATGTTGCTGCAAATGGCAAAATTTCATTCTTTTTTATGGCTGAGTAATATTCCATTGTATATATGTACCACATCTTCTTTATCCATTCCTCTGTTGATGGACATTTTGGTTGCTTCCATGTTTTGGCTATTGTAAATAGTGCTGCAGTGAACATTGGGGTGCATGTATTTTTTCAAATTGTGGTTTTCTTCAGGTATGTGCCCAGGAGTGGGATTGCTGGATCATACTGTAATTCTCTGTATTCTCCTTTTACCTTTTTAAGGAACCTCCATACTGTTCTCCATAATGGTTGTACCAATTTACATGCCCACCAACAGTGTAGGAAGGTTCCCTTTTCTCCGCAACCTCTCCAGCATTTATTGTTTGTAGACCTTTTGATGATGGGCATTCTGGCTGATGTGAGGTGATACCTCATTGTAGTCTTAATTTGCATTTCCCTAGTAATTAGCATGTTGAGCATCTTTTCATGTGCTTTTTGGCCATCTGTCTGTCTTCTTTGGAAAAATGTCTATTTATATCTTCTGCCCATTTTTAGATTGGTTTGTTTGTTTTGTTTTTGCTTGTTTTTGGTATTGAGTGGCATGAGCTATTTGTTTATTTTGGAGATTAATCGCCTGTTGTTCGCTTCTTTGCAAATATTTTCTCCCATTCTGTGAGTTGTCTTTTCATTTTGTTTATGGTTTCCTTTGCTGTGTAAAAGCTTTTAAGTTTAATTAGGTTCCATTTGTTTATTTTTGTTTTTATTTTCATTAGGAGGTGGATCCCAAAAGATAGTGCTGCAGTTTATGTCAGAGAGTGTTCTGCCTTTGTTTTCCATGTAGCTGTCCAGTTTTCCCAGCACCACTTACTGAAGAGACCGTCTTTTCTCCGTTGTATATTCTTGCCTCCTTTGTCGTAGATTAATTGACCATAGGTGCATGGGTTTATTTCTGGGCTTTCTATCCTGTGCCATTGATCTATATTTCTGTTTTTGTGCCAATACCATACTGCCTTGACTACTGTAGCTTTGTAGTATAGTCTGAAGTCAGGAAGTGCGATTCCTCCAGCTCTGTTTTTCTTTCTCAGGATTGCTTTTGCTATTTGGGGTCTTCTTTGTTTCCATACAAATTCTGAATTTTTTTGTTCTAGTTCTGTAAAAATGCCACTGGTAATTTGTTAAGGATTGCATTGAATCTGTAGATTGCCTGTGGTAGTGTAGTCACTTTGACAATATTGATTCTTCCAATCCAAGAACATGGTATATCTTTATCTGTTTGTGTCATCATTGATTTCTTTCATCAGTGTCTTATATTTTTCAGAGTACAGGTCTTTTGCCTCTTTAGGTATGTTTACTCCTAGGATTTTATTCTTTTTGATGCAGTGGTAGATGGGATTGTTTCCTTAATTTCTCTTTCTGATCTTTCATTGTTATTGTAAAGAAATGCAAGAGATTTCTATGTATTAATTTTGTATCCTGCAACTTTACCAGATTTATCGATGAGCTCTAGTAGTTTTCTGGTAGCATCTTAAGGATTAGAAAGGACAGTTGGCTTTAAATTGGTCCTCCACACAGATACTAGTGATAGTTCTCCATTTCCTCAGAAAACTGAATAAAATGTGATATAATTACATTGGAAGGAGAAATTTAGGTTAAACTAAAGAAATACATTCTTAATAATGTAAGTAATTAAATACGGCATAATTTATTGAGGGAGGATTTAAATCTCTACCCTTGAAAATCTTTTATATATTAACTACTTTTCGGATTGTTCTAGAATTGCATGTCAGTTGCTCACCAGGGATCCTCTAATTTTCTAAATAAGAGAAATTAAGTTTTTTGATCATAAATAAATAAGAGAAACTAAGTTTTTTGATCATAGAATAAATCTGGCTACTTCCTGCCAGATTTCCCATCTGCCAGCTCTTATACCTGGTCTGCTAGAGGCCCAGAGACACTCTTATTACAAAAGCAATCAGCTTTTGTAGTTGAAAATGAACAGCTATAAATGGGAGGTGGGTAATGGTCTGCTCTGCTTTTTCTAATAGTAGCCTGATTATCTTGGCTTCCTCCAGTCTGCAGAGACAGTGCCTTGCATATAGTTGGCGCTTAATAAATATATGACTCAGGAGATGCAGCTCTATTGAAAAAAAATTTGTATTTAAAATACTTGATTCCATTTTCCATAGTATGTGGTCATTTTTCAAAAATTGTCAGTTATTTTAAGGACTGATATTCATTTTAACTGTACTAATAATAAGCATACAGAAACTTTGGATTTCACCTTTCAGAAAGCTTTGCCTTTTTTGTTAATTGAATAAGATATGATCATCTTATTAATCCCATGGTAGCTTGGAAATCTCTATTTTTTTTCTTTTTTTTGCGGTACGCAGGCCTCTCACTGTTGTGGCCTCTTCCATTGCGGAGCAGAGGCTCCGGACGCGCAGGCTTAGTGGCCATGGCTCACGGGCCCAGCCGCTTCGCGGCATGTGGGATCTTCCCGGACCGGGCACGAACCCATGTCCCCTGCATCGGCAGGTGGACTCTCAACCACTGCGCCACCAGGGAAACCCAAAATCTCTATATTTTATATTACTATAAAATCTTCTGATTTTATTTAGTGACATATTAGTTCTATATTGAGTTTGTGTATTATAACTGCTAATAAAAGTTACATTAAACAATTTTTTCTTGTGTTTTTTTTTTTTAATTTTTATTTATTTAATTTATTTTTGGCTGCATTGGGTCTTCATTGCTGCACGCAGGATTTTCTCTGGTTGCGGAGAGCAGGGGCTACTCTTCGTTGTGGTGCGTAGGCTTATTGCGGTGGCTTCTCTTGTTGCAGAGCGTGGGCTCTAGTCACATGGGCTTCAGTTTAGTTTCTCCGTGGCATGTGGAATCTTCCCGGACCAGGGCTCGAACCTGTGTCCCCTGCATTGGCAGGCGGATTCTTAACCACTGCACCACCAGGGAAGCCCTTTTCTTGTGTTTTAGCATTGTAGTTCCTTTTTGTACTGAAATGTTAGATACTCATTGGACAGCCATAGTTTAGATACTGTAAATCTGGCCAAATTTTACACCTTGTTGTTTTAGGATTTTAAAATCATTTGTGGGCTTCTCTGGTGGCGCAGTGGTTGAGAGTCCGCCTGCCGATGCAGGGGACACGGGTTCATGCCCCGGTCTGGGAAGATCCCACATGACACGGAGCGGCTGGGCCTGTGAGCCATGGCCGCTGAGCCTGCGCGTCCGGAGCCTGTGCTCCACAACGGGAGAGGCCACAACAGTGAGAGGCCCGCGTACCGCAAAAACAAAAACAAAAAATAAAATAAAATCATTCGTAATTCTTTGTTTACTAATTAAAACTAAAATTTTTATGTGACACAGGTCTACTGGTGGCCTTTGAACTTAAGTTAGTAAGTTGTTAGGGTTTGTAAGAAATATAACTAAATGTAGTTTTATTTTATTTTCAGGCTATTCTCTAAGTTTATACAGGATTTAGTAGGTTGAGAAATAACACTTGCATGTTCCTTTCCTTTTCAAAATCATCAAGGGTAAGCAGGCAAGAGTCTTCCTTGATAATGAATAGATCATCATCTGCCCAAGCTGATAAAGCACATTGAATTTTTCCGAGGGACAGCAAAATAGAAATAGAAATAATTAAACTCCCTAATGTGACAAAGGGGATAGGGATATGAATGTGATCCACTGTATTTTTTTAAATTAGTTCTTTTACTTTATATGATTCATTTCCCAGCTATTGCTATATATCATGGTTAAATGTATGTATGTAGAAATAATCTTGAGATACCTTAGCTGTGAGTAATTAATGAAATAAAATATTAATACAGGTGTATTGTAATTCATTCATGGTCTTTTGGTGCTTTATTGTGATGAAGAAATTAAAAGGACAAAATACTTAAACTTAGGAGTTCTTAGAACTATTTAAGAGGAAATGTAGAGATCATTTGTTAAGAATGAGGCTTTGATTATAATTTTACAGTGGAGTTCATTCATTTCCTTGTCTGCACACATCTTTAAATTATTTAAGTTAGTCTCTTCCATCAAATGCACAAACAGTTCTGTCTTCTAAGGTTTATTTCTGAAAATGAGATTTTAAATTAATCTGTGAATTTATGTAAGTGAATAGAACCTTTTCTTTGTCTATGTTCTAACCCCCCCCAAAATATGCCAAATGTTATTTCTGTTCAAGAAAGTCAATATAATTTTAAAAATTCTCCCCCCCACCCCCAAAGATGTGCTCATACTCATCTTAATTGGAACTGAGAAGAGGTGACTAGAACTGAATTCCCCACAACTGAAGATGGGTCTGGATTGCATGGTAGGGGATGTAGGATGGTTCTTACATGGTTAGAATGATTCCCTCTATGGTTTTAGAGAAAATCTGTGCCTGGTTCATGTACACTTGGAAGTAGAAAGCTAGTCTTTCCTGGTTGCTCAGTTTGCTGTTTAGAGATGAATCTTAAAATAGCCATCTATGGGGTTAGACTGATCTGTGACAACCTAACAGTGTTGGCTCAGCCTCCCTTGGCCCTGAACTGCACAACTATTTTAAGCTGTGAGCCTAAGAACTGACAGGGCATACTGTACCCTGGTAGCAGTGAGGGCCACTTCTGTGTTTCCAGGGCTGGACAGATCAGCTGTAAACTTCTATGCAATTAAGACTATCATTCTGATGTTTTAGGAATCCTCATACCAAACTACACAAGCTAGCTTGCCTTGATGTATCAGATTTCATTAAAATAAATACCATTGTGGGGGGAAAGAAAGATAATTAAAACAGAAACCCTATATTTTACCTGTTTATTTTGAGCACTGCTTGTTTGGGCGAACTGCCTATAAAAGAGAAAAATCCCGTCATTTGATGATCATTGTTAAAAGATTTTGCTGTTTTCATATACCAGTACACTATTTCCTGATTCCATGATTGCCTTTGCCAATTCTCTGCTGTCATGTCAGACTGCTTTTACCCCTATTATTTCCTGTCATTGAGTTGTTAGTGTCCCTGGTTGCTGATACGCTCTTTTTCTTATTACTTGTAACCTCTCAACTACGTATCTTTTTTGTGATTAGTCCTTAAGTTCCTACTAAGTGTAGGCACAGAGCTAAATTCCTAGGACATAAAGATGGTATAAGACATAGTCCCGGCCTTCAAAAAGGTTCTGTTCTATGAGGAGACAGAATATCATTAAAATTAAAGACAGTACATAGAAATAATATAGTAAAAGCAAGCTGAATGATAAAAGGTAGTTATATTGAAATTAAAAGCAGGAAGATGCCACTGAGAGCCAGGATAGAAATGAAAGGCTTTATGATGCCTAGGAGGCTTGAACTGATTCTTGAAGGAAGGGGAAGCCCCCCAAAAAAGCATGCAGTAAGAAGGAATGCATTATTGGCCAAAGAAACAACAGGTACAAAAGAGAGGAAGCTGTAATGTGCTTTACATATTTAAGAAAGAATTGGTAGATCCTTTTAGTTAGAACCAGTCCCCTGTGGATACAGTACTGTGTAATCAAAGTGGAGACTTTGAGGGAAATGGTAGAAGATGCAGTTGGCAAGATTGGTAGAAGTTTGGTTATAGACTGAGAGTGTCAGACCAAAGACAGGGCACACATCACTGAAGGAGTGTGTGAATGTGTTAATTTTTGGAGGGATAGAGGAAGGGAAGTTTCATTTATGAAGTGGTATTTTAGTTTTATTGTCTAGCAGACATAGGAGAAACAGGAAAGCCAATTTTGGGACCGTAGAGTTAGCTCAGATATCAGTGATGGGAAATCAGAACTTGGGTGTAAAGTGTGACTCAAGAGACTTTAAGAAAACAATTGACAGGATTTGATGCATGACTATAGAGAGGAAAGAATAAGGTAAAGGTAATCCTTAAGAGTTTGAGCCCAGGTGGCCATGAGAATGATTGCACTGTTAAAAGAAACGACATTGAGAAAAGCAAAGTGATGAACCTGAATTTTGATATTTTTAAAGTTTGAGTTAATAGTAAAACATTTCTTTGGAGATGTCCAGTTTGTATTTGGAGATTGTATCTGAGAAGAGGGATCAGAGTTGACGTTCCAGATTTGGAAGTCTTCTACATAGAGCTGGTAGTTGAAATTATGGCAGTATGTGAAATTGATGAGGGAGACAGTTTTGAGTTTGAAGTGCAGTAGAGTGACAACTAGCCTTAGGGTTACACTCAGTCTTCTGGGGACAAAGGAAGGGTTGAGTCTAGAGAAGTGAGAGCAGTCAGGGAGATAGGAGGAGGACAGGGTTGTATGTCGACAACTAAGAGGAATCTCAGAGTGTTAAACATTGAAAAGATGACTTGGAGAGTGAGTGTTGAGAAAAGTTCGTTGAATTTTGTGTTTGAAACTTGATGAGATCCAAGAACTGTGCTGTTCAATATGAAAGCCACAAGCCACATGTGACTATTTAAGGTAAAACTAATTAAAATTAAAAACTTATTTTCTCAGTTGGACTGCATTTCGATAGCTAATAGCCACATGTGGCTAGAGGCTGCCATATTGGAGAGCCCTGATACAGAATTTCTTCATTATTGCAGAAGGTTCTATAGGATAGTACTATGTTGTGCAGCTTAGGGAATGTTGCAGCAAAACTGTGAAAGCATTTAAATGGATGAATGAGTGGTGAAAATATGACCTAGCAAGGGTAGGATACACTTTGGATAAGTTTGATTAAAACAGGAAGAGGACACTATATTGGGGGCTAGTAGAGAAAGGCTTCTTAGGATTGATTATGTTCATTCATTTGGTAAAAATTTATTGCAGTCCTATTAGTTGCTAAGTACTATGCTAGGTATGGAGACCACAATGCTAAAGAAGGCATTAAAGAGTACGTAAATATGTAAGTGGAGCAGGGATGTGGGCGGTTGGTTAGAAATCAGATTAGCTATGATGTAGTGTGATAATGCTTTAAATAGAAGTAACTGGCTTCTGTGGGGACATAAAAGTGCATAGTTGGCCCCGCCCTCCATATTTGCATGTTCCACATCTGTGGATTCAACCAACTGCAGAACATAGACAAAGGACAGGTAAACACTTCAGTGGTTGGTTGAATCCATGGATGCGGAACCTGTGGATATGGAGGGCTGACTATGGAACTTGAGCAGGTTTTGGTTAAACACAGAGCGTCCTGGAACCAGTCCCCTGAGGATACAATACTGTGTAATCAAATGAGGGAATTTGTGAGGAAGGATTCTTAAGGAGGTGATACAGGATAGCTCAGATAGGATGGCAAGAAATTAGCCAGGTTGGCAGAGAAAGGATATTCCAGGCAAAAGGTCAGAGTCATGTCATGATGTGATCAGGGAACCACAGATAGTTTCATGTGTTCAGACCAAGAGTTTATATGCTCTAGTTGTGGTGGCAAGGGCCAGGTCATGGAGATTCTTCCCTTGTCATGATAAGAATTGAAAAGGTGTCCTGAAAGCTATGAGGAGCCCTTGGGGAACCTTAAGAAGTGGAATATCATGGTCAAATTTTCATTTTAGGTTGCATAATATGGACTTGGATGGGAGGGCGCTAATCTGATTTCAAGGAGATTGGTTCAATAGGAATATAGAACTAGTGGAGAGGGAAGGACTGGAGAGAGAGAAGAAATATGTTTTCTGAGGCAGTATTAGAAGACGAAATCAATTTGTTTTCTGAGGGGAATTACCACTGGATATGGCAGAAGTTCAAAGAGGCAAGGGACTATTAGCAAAAGACGCCAGATGAAGCCAGAAGAGGTTGCTGAATTGAGAGTGTGTTTGCAGTCAGATAACTAGAGAGCAAGGTGAGGATGAAGATGGAGTTCAGAAGTTTTGGAATTAGCAGTGATTTTAGCCAGAGTTTGTGGTTCTGTGCCTGAACCTTGGAATTAGACAGACCTTGATTCAAGTCTTGGTTTTACCACTTAAATCTCAGTTAAGTGTTTTTCTAGATATTAGTGTCCTCATCTGTAAAATGGCAATAATAGTGTTACTTTAGTGGAATAATATATGTAAAGTCTTTTGCACAGTGCTTAGAGCACAGAAAAGTTTTCACTAGGGCTAGCAACCATTTTTTGTTATTATAATTATTTTTCTTTTATTGAGTTCTTCCTTTCTATTGTCAGTGTTCTTTTTCAGGGACTCATCATCTGGAAGGTAAAATAGCTGCTTCTTAACTGGCTTCTCTGTCTCTAGCTTTGCTGTCACATACTTGACATTCCAGAGTTTTCCTAAAACCCAGATTTGATTATGTACTCCTTTTCTCTTCGTCAGAGCCTTCATAGGTTTCCAGTTGCAGACTTTTCAAGTTATTAATGCTTTTTTTTTAATTAAAAAAATTTTTTTTGGCTGTGTTGAGTCTTTGTTGCTGCGCGTGGGCTTTCTCTAGTTGTGGTGAGCAGGGACCACTCTTCGCTGTGGTGCGCGGGCTTCTCACTGCAGTGGCCTCCCCTGTTGAAAAGCACGGGCTCTAGGCTCCCAGACTTCAGCAGTTGTGGCTCGCGGGCTCTGGAGCGGAAGCTCATCAGTGTGGCGCATGGCCTTAGTTGCTCCACGCCATGTGGGATCTTCCCGCACCAGGGCTCAAACCCGTGTCCACTGCATTGGCAGGAGGATTCTTAACCACTGTGCCACCAGGGAAGCCCTAAAGAAATATTTTGGGTTACGAAGTTAAGATATTTTTACTGGTAGGGTTATATAGTAAAGAAACTTTGGAGATTACTAGTGTTTGTTTTCTTACAATCAGCATTCTCACTGCTTGCTTCTTAATTCTGTTTAGATGTCCCTTCTAAGTGTATTCATTCTGTAAAAAAAGGTAGTTCTTCCTTTCACTTTCTTGAATTCAGGTATCAGATTAGTGAAGTTTAGGGTTCATTTTTAAAACGTTGCCCAAATCTGCTCTTCATGGTCGACATCTGCTCTTCATGAATAATGGCAACCACTTTAGGACTTAAAATGAGAGTGAAAAAGCTTAATTACCACCTGCCATTCCTCATCAATAGCAGATCCTAAGTGATTGGAGTTGCCTTTCCTTCCTAGTTCAAGGAGGTTCAAAAGAGCAACACCTTCAAGCATGAAAATTGGTTGGCTTTAGGTATACCTAAATTGGTATACTTAGGTATACCTCTGAGATACCTGCTCTTGAAATACAGCCTAGTGTCTTATTAGGTGTTGTTGAATTTCTGACCCATTTTAAGAGATGCATAGCTTGTAAACCAAGCTTGACCTGGTTGTGTGTGGAGTTTTGTTTTTTTCAATAGATGGTAATGAAAAGCAAAATCTTAAATTGATGCATAGGGCTGGTTTAGGCAGCTTTCCTATCTAATCTGTGTAAAGGTCATGTTAGAACACTGATAAAGTCATGTCCATAATGTAATATGGAGGATATAATGATGGGTCTTCTACAGGTCTTATTTGAAAATTATGAATAGAACTTCCACACTCCATTCACTTGATTGTTTGGCAATGTTGTATCTAAAATGTGACCTTGAATCCATTAATTTTCTGTTTAAGACATTGATAACTCTCTATTGCCTCCAAAGCCCAAATAATATCCCTGGTTCCCAAGGAGATACCATAGCCACCTGGAAAAGAGTGCAGCGCTCTGGATTCAGGCTGAACAAGGTTCACACCCTGGCTTTGTAACTTGATAGCAGCTGTACTTGATAGCAGCTGTATAACCTTGGGAAATTTACATAACCTCTCAGAGCCTTCAGAGGGGGCATTAGGTGATAAAGGATAAAGTAGTTGATTATGTATTCTGGCCATTTAATAAATTCAGTAAATGTAGGTGACTATTATATGGCAGCTATTCTCTGGTTGGGGAAGGGAGGGGTGGCCATGATATTTTAACAAGGATCCACCCCTCACACCCCCACCCCAGAAAGTCACTTGTTTAAGAAATTGAATAAGGACCTTCCTGATCTAGCCCTCCAGCACTACCTTTAAGCCCCTCGTTTCCTGGAACTGTAATCTCCAGCAATATGCTGTCTCAGAGTTATGCCTGTAAATATACCCATTCCCATTGCCTTCCTGTTTACCTTTATTCTTTCTACGTGGCAGTGGTTTTATCTCCTCCATGAAACCTTCATTGTTTCTCCTTTCCAGTAAATCATCTTCCTCTGTACTACTTAGGCATCTTATGTATGTTTTTGTTGTAGCACATATTATAATTATTTGTTTAAACTTGTCTTCCCCACACGTTCGAACTTCAAGTCAGACTCTATTTATCTTTATTTCTCCAGCAGTGTTAAGCATGTAGCAGGTACTCAGGAAATGTTTGTCGAATGAATAAATCTCACTTGTACACTAAGTTCTTATGCAAAGATCTAAGACTTATAGAAATCTGAACGGCTGTTATTAAGTATTTGTACTTAACCAGTTATGCAATTTCAGATGTATTGGAGTTAACATTGAGTGTTTATTGTACTCCAGACATTGTGCTAAGTGTATTACGTGCGTTATCTCAGTTAATTCCTGCCACTCAAAGGAAGAAACTACAGAGATTTAGAACTCAAAGACAGATCTGCCTGACTTCAAAGCTCTGTTTAATCTATAGGTATTGCTAAACTGTCTGTTGTACCTACTCAGGGACTCAGTATAGGTTTACAACTTGTACATGACCCATGATAGGTCATGGAAATCATTTGCTAATATATAGTTCACCTTCACTTAAGAAGTGCAGAGAAGACTCAGTTATTTCTTAATGTTCTCAGGTTATAGTTCATCTGTAGAAAAACACAGTTGACAGCTCTTCAAAAAGTATTTTGGAAGAAGTATTTTGGAATAAGCATAATTTCAAACTCAAGGTATTATTCTTTTTACTACCACTGTACTATGGAATCTATCCAAGTCATATATCTGTCAAAGTCTGTTCCCAAATGTATATTACTCTCTTTGTAAGGGCTTTAATTCAGAGTCATGTAGTTGCTTTTTTTTTTTTTAATGGAGATGCATATAGTTTATCGTTTTTCTAGGCATATAAATGTACCATGTTTTAATTTTTCATACATTTTATTTTGGTTCTGGTTGTTTATAATGAATAAATGAGGGCCATGAACATTAGTTGAGTTATGGAAGCTCAGTTTAAGTAGGGCTTCTTAACCTCAGCACTACTGACATTTTAGACCAAATAATTCTTTGTTTTGAGGGCCTGTCCTGTACACTGTAAGATGTTTAAGAGCATCCCTGGCCTCTATCCACCAAATACCAGTAATACCTTCCAAGTTGTGAAAACCAAAAACGTCTCTAGATATTGCCAAATATCCCCTGGAAGACAAAAATACCTCCAGGTGAGAATCACTAGTTTAAAGAGACTTACAGCCAACAAGAGTAGAATTTTTAGTTAACTTTTTTTTTTTGAACAGCTTTATTGAGGTGTGATTCATATACCATATGATACAACCATCTAAAGTTTACATTCAGTGGCTTTTAGTGTATTCACAGAATTGTGTATTCATCACCATGATATAATTTTAGGACATTTTCATAACCTCATAAAGAAACCCCAGGGACATTAGCAGTCACTTCCCATTTCTTCTTCCTACTCCCCCTGCCCCCCAGCCCTAGACATACCTGGTTATCTTATTATGTTTAGGAATACACAGCCTTCTTGTCTGTTTTAAGTTAGATTATAAGGCAACCAAATCCTATTTCAGGGTATAGTTATTGAAAATTATTTGCATCAAAGTAAGGAGGCATATATTCTTTCCTTCAGAGGCCTTTGTATAGACAGACTCCCAGTTAAATCTGTAGAGGAAATAAATAAACCAAAATAGGCTGATTTAAGAATCATTTTAATGTTTTCACAAGAGTAAGAAGTCCCTCTAGCCCTCCACAGCAAGTTTTATATTATGGAAGTCAACAGTTTTTGTTTTTCCTGTTCAAATCTAGTAGATAACCTTATATCCTAGACTATGTGTAAAAAACACAATTATGAAACATGTACTTAAAATAGTATTTTGAACCTGTGCGTCACTATTATTAAATAGATCATTTTCAGTGAATTGGTAGTTGGGTTAATTTTTTTACTGATAGATAGTTGGGGTTTCTTTTATTTTTCAAATGTATAGGCCTGTTTTACGTACACAGTAATGTTACCTGTCGTTCAAATCTTGTAAGTCACGTTTTTTTCCATAAGAATAAATAAGGACCAGTTGGATTATATTCTCTTATTTATAAAACAAAAATATTAACTGTCCTACTTCCCTCAAAGGGTTGGTGTGAAATGCTAAGAGGATCAAATCAGTCAAAGGAAATGGACAATAAGGTTGTATCTTCATCTTTTATTATTTCTACTTCTCCCCTTGTGTTCCCATTGTATTTAAATGTTGTGAAGGCATCAGAGTTTTTAAAATGTCATTTATAGCTGACTTTGCAGGGCTTGACCAAGCCATATTTCCTTTGGTTTTAATATATGTGGGTAAAGCTTATACATCATAGAAAATATTTTAAATAAGACAAAGTGTCCTTAATAAATAGAGCTACACAAAAGAAATGATCTAAGCCATAGTAGACAAATGGCAAAGGATTTGAACACACAATTCAGAAAAGGTATTCAGATGGCCAACACATATTTGAAGAACATGTTCAGTTCTATTAGGAATCAGATAAATGCAGATAAAAGCAATAATAAAGTTCCATATTGGGTCTGTTAGTTACCAGCAGGTTTTTTCCTTTTAAAATTAATCTTTAATATGCTAGTAATACATGGAAACATTTTCCTTGTTTTAAAAAAAGTGCAGCTAACACTCCTGCTGACTACACTTCAATCTCAGTCCCCCTTTTAGAAGTAAGCACTGTTAATCAGTTTGTTACATATCCTTTCAGACTTTTTTCAATTTATGTGTTAGTGTGAAAATCATTGTAGGAAATATATAGTGTCTGTAGTATGTATCATAACGTAAACATCAGTAACTTTGTTTCATTCAGCCATATATTTTAGAGGTTTATTTAGGTTAGTGCATAAAGATTTCTTTCATTCTTTTTATCTATTACAGAATATTCTTTTTTTTTTCCAATATACACTTTAAATTTATTTATTTATTTATTTTTGTCTGCGTTGGGTCTTCGTTGCTGCACGCGGTCTTTCTCTAGTTGCGGTGAGCGGGGTCTACTCTTTGTTATGGTGCATGGGCTTCTCATTGTGGTGGCTTCTCTTGTTGTGGAGCACAGGCTCTAGGCCCTTGGGCTTCAGTAGTTGCAGCATGTGGGCTCTAGAGCGCAGGCTCAGTAGTGGTGGCACATGGGCTTAGTTGCTCCACAGCGTGTGGGATCTTCCTGGGCCAGGGCTCGAACCAGTGTCCCCTGCACTGGCAGGTGGATTCTTAACCACTGAGTCACCAGGGAAGCCCCAGGATATTCTTATTGTATAATAGTTCTGCAAATATGATTCTTCTGGAAACAATGTTAAGAATGAACTTATAGAGGACAGTGGTAACGGGGAGACCAGTTAGGAGGCTATTGTAGTAATCAAGCAAGAGAAAATGGTAGCTCGGTAGGAGTACCGTTTTTGTGGGATAACCTGTCTGATTCCTAGACAGATTCCCTGTGAAAAATCTGTGTGGAAATGTTCCCTGGCAGATGACAAGAAGAGTCTGACACTCATGAGAGGTGTTTGAGCATAAGGTACAGATTTGGGAGATACAGCTTACACATAGTAGTAAAAGTTATGAAAGTGTGTGAATAAACCAAGGAGCAAGTTAGAATGAGAAGTTGGAACTATGTAGGGGTGGCTAGAGAAGTGGGAGGAACAGCAGTGGTGAGTAGTGAGAAGCCCAAGAAGGAGAGCATTTCAAGAAGAGGGTGGGATTAGCAGCTCCAGGTGCTCCAGAGGTGAAATAAGATCAAAGGGAAGAGTATGTTTGGGTTTACCATCAGAGAAATCGTTCGTTCTGTCATCATTTTAGCAGAATGATGAGTTGGACACCTAATTTCAGCAGTTTAAAGAGAGAATGGGAAGGACTTCCCTGGTGGCGCAGTGGTTAAGAATCCACTTGCCAATGCAGGGGACACGGGTTTGATCCCTGATATGGGAAAGATCCCACACGCTGCGGAGCAGCTAAGCCCGTGCGCCACAACTACTGAGCCTGTGCCCTGAGAAGGCTGAGCACCGCAATGAAGAGTAGCCCCCGCTCTCCACAACTAGAGAAAGCCCATGCGCAGCACGAAGACCCAACGCAGCCGATAGATAGATAGATAGATAGATAGATAGATAGATAGATAGATAGAAAGAAAGAAAGAAAGAAAGAATGGGAAATGAGGAGTAAAGGCAACCAGTGTAGGTAAATCTTTTAAGAATGTGACGTCAGTTTAGGTTTAAATGCTGATAGGGAAAGCTAACAGAGAGGAAGAGTTTCTGAGATTGTAGGGAGTTAGCTCCAACAGTCAAGTTTTAAGGACAGAGTAGTCAATGGTGTCACATGCAACAGTGCAGTCTTATTTGTGTGCATTGAGAAAATGCACATTGGATTTGGCCTTTAGGAGGAAATCTGTGAGCCAGGAGCTGAGTCCCTGTGGTGGAAGTCCTTTGAATGCCAGACTTTGGTCAATGGGGAATGAATGAAAGTTATTGAGCACAGAAGTGATATGATCAAAACAGCATTAAAATGTGTTTTTCTTTTAAATTTTCCTTTATTAAGCTTATGTTATTTAGTGGCTCTGTTGTTTGGGCTCTGTTCCACATCTGGAGATACAGCAGTGAACATAACAGGCAGGATCTCTGTTACCATGGCACTGAACATTCAGAAGTGAGGCGAAGACAGAAAAAAATAAAAGGACAAGATAATTTAAGGCAAGTAAGACAAAACTTGGTGATCATACAGAAATGGACTAAGGGGAACTATGATGATGTGGTCAGGAATGACATTTCTAAAGAGGAGGATTTGAACTGAGATCAGACTGTTACTAACGAGTCAGCTGTGCAGAGATCTGGGTGCAAAGGCATCCTCGCCCAGACTAGAGAGTGTGTGCAAAGGCCCTAAGCAGGGAATGAGCCTGATTTGTTTGAGGACCAGAGGAAAAGGCAAGTGTGTTAGGAGTAGAGCGAGCAAGGGAGAGACTAATAAAAGATGAGGTCTGAGAGGTGGGTGGAGTTAAACTTGAGCAGGGCCTTAGAGGCCTTAGTAAGGAGTTTGGTGGCTTGTTCTTGATCGGTCACAGAAATGAAAGAAAAGTAGTATTGAGCTGTTGTTGAACTGTCTGGGACATCTAGGTTAAGAAGTCAAGAGAGTTGTCAGGCTTAAATATTTAAATTCAAATATGGTTTGCTTAGTATTATTCCTTGAAATAACTCCTCAAGTTGTTTAGGCATTCAACAAATAAACGTTCGTAGGGAGGCTTGAGAGTCTGTTGAAATGGTATGATCAGTCAGTGATCATGGATCTCTAGCAGTTCTTTGACATAATGAAGGGCATCTTAAATAAATATCATTGCAACCTGAAAGGAATGACCAACTGTTGTATAAACAGTAGCTGGAAAAATTACGGCCATAAATATCTCATGACTTCAGGGGACATAAAGAATACTTGCCAACCTGAAATACCTGCATCTCCATAGGGACCAATCTATAAAGACTTTGTATAGTGTTTAGTGCTGGTTTGGATAGAACTCCCATTTCCAAAAATGCTTTTTTCCCCCCAGTAAATAGGGAGTATGTGTATCACTGTGCTTCTAGATGCATAAGTAGTTTGCATAGTTTGCTTAGCCAAGGTCATCCTTAAGGAATCTGGTTTTACTGAGTATGTAGAACTTATGTGTGCCCGAAAGCTGCATTGAGGCATAATAATTATACTTTACATATTGCTTTACAGTTTACAAAGCCTTTACCCATTAGAAAATCAATTTGATCTTCATAAACAACTCTTCAAAGTAGGTGAGGGACAGGAATTTTAGGGAGGTCAGTATTATTAGAGGTGAGGAAAGTGAGGATCTCCAAGTGTACAGTCACTGAATGGGACGTGAACTCACAACTTCTCACTTTACTTTTCATTTCTTTACCTATCACACCTTGTTAATGCAAAGGTGAATGAAAATTTAAACTTTACTAGAAGAACTAAAATATGTGTCTCTACTAAAGCAGTGACAGAACACATTTTTTTTTTATTATTAATTTTTGGCTGTGTTGGGTCTTCGTTGCTGCGCGCAGGCTCTTCTCTAGTTGCGGCGAGCGTGGGCCACCCTACCTTGCTGTGTGCGGGCTTCTCATTGTGGTGGCTTCTCTTGTTGTGGAACACAGGCTTCAGGCACACAGGCTCAGTCTTTGTGGTTCATGGGCTCTAGAGCGCAGACTCAGTAGTTGTGGCGCACGGGCTTAGTTGCTCTGCGGCATGTGGGATCTTCCCAGACCAGGGCTCGAACCCATGTCCCCTGCATTGGCAGACGGATCCTTAACCACTGCGCCACCAGAGAAGCTCCACATATATTTTATTTGTGTTAAAGTTATTGGTACTACCAAAGGTTTCAGATTGCTGTGACTACACAGAGGAGGGTGAGATTGACTTTGGCTGGCAGAGTCAAAGGTTTAATTTTGTTTTGAAAATGTGTGCTGTTTTCTCACTTGCTAATTTTTATTGTCTTTTCTTGGTTGCTTCGCATGTTTAAAGTACTACATATGCAGCTTTAAAATAAACCCTTTTATTTTATATGCAGTACTCACATGTTTGTTTCTGCAACCATATTTTATTCTTGTATTGCCACTCAACTCAGTGGAGACTAGTAATAATGATAGCTAACATGTAATGAACAATTCTTTGCTAGGCGCTGGTGGTGGTAAGGGGTTTGTAAAAATTAACGTATTTAATTCTTACATCAACTCTGAGGTGGGAGCATTCCTTCATAAATGGGTGTTTTCTGCCCCTTCACATACTTGCTATTCCCACACCTGAGAAAGCAGAACTATGTTGAGAGAAAGTATAATTATAAGGCATACTCATATACACTCAGGATCAACTTAAGCCATGTAAATTTTGTCATATTATATATTGCTTATCATATTTTTCCCTAAGCCAACATAGCCAAGTTGGTATGTGTACTGACCTGAGAGGTGAAAACTAAGCTATATAACATGAGTGAATGAAGTAATAATATCCTAAATGTCTGTTCTGTGATTTTAGTGACAGTATGTAATAATCATGCATGGTTTTGCATTGTTAAAAAAACTGCTTAACTCAATGTGTAAAATAAAAAAAAAAGACTCATCAGTAAAGAGATGTTTGCTTAATTTAAAGTGTTTAGGAATGAGAAATGTCCATTATACTTAATCCTTTGTTTAGTTACTTTTTATTCCTGTATTTTTATGGAGTGAATGAGATGTTGCTTACTGTGGAAATGGTCATAATAATGCTTTTTATTTATATAACATCTTTCATCTGAGGATCTCAAAGAATGTCTCATGAATCATCACAGCACTTCAGTGAGGTAGTAAGGTAGCAAGGATTATTAATCTTCATTTTACAGATGGAGAAATTAAGCCACAAGGGGGTTAAAATTTATGTATAGTCCCACCAACCAGATATAGAGGAAGCCTGAGCTGCTAAGGTTAGAATATTATATTTTAGGAGGATTGGCATAGTATAAAACTTAAATTAACCCCTTTGCTTTTGTACTTTACACAGATAATCTGTTAGAACAAATATGGTAGCTTT
Source organism: Leucopleurus acutus (assembly GCF_964270905.1). NCBI lineage: Eukaryota > Metazoa > Chordata > Mammalia > Artiodactyla > Delphinidae > Leucopleurus > Leucopleurus acutus. The sequence goes on along the minus strand of NC_139144.1, from coordinate 35,325,410 downwards.
AAAGTGTCCATATGGAAATTTTCTAAATCCTTTTTTTAGGAATAGAAAACATTGTAATACTCTTTTCCCCTCTCATTTTTAGGTCAGCAGCAAGGACAAGATGGAGTGAAAGTCCAACAAGCTACAATAGCTCCTGTAACCGTAGCAGTTGGAGGAATTGCTAATGCAACTATAGGTGCTGTTAGTCCTGACCAACTCACACAAGTGCATTTGCAGCAAGGCCAGCAGGCTTCTGATCAAGAGGTGCAGCCTGGCAAGAGGCTTCGAAGAGTTGCCTGTTCCTGTCCTAATTGTAGGGAAGGAGAAGGAAGGTAAATGCTCTATTGCCACCCAACTCAGTGGAGACTAGTATAATAGCTAACATGTAATGAACAATTACATGTAATCAAGGCACGTAGGGTATTAGTTAAAATCAAGCCATTGGCTGAGTACTTCGATCATTAGAACATCACTAGCTTTATAGCCCAAGAGTTGAGATACAATATTGTTATGAAGGGGATTAGATTGAGCTATTCTGGGAATGGGATTTCAGTGGTCCTCTACCATGTACCTTATACTTTCTTTTATGGTTTTCTTTCTTCATTTATTTATGTAAAATTTTAAAACAACTTTATCGATGTAAAACTTACATACCATGTAATTCACTCATTTAAACTGTACATTTCAGTGGTTTTTAATATATTCACAGAGTTGTACATCCATCACCACAGTCAATTTTAGAACTTTTTTGTTCCCCTGAAAACAAATGCTGTATTATTTAGTTATCACTCCCTCTTCCCTCCCAGCTCTAGGCAACCACTAAACTAATTTCTGTGTATAGATTTGCCTGTTCTAGACATTCATATAAATGGAATCACAAAATATGTGGGTTTTGTGACTGGTTTCATTCACTTAGCATGTTTTCAAAGTTGATCCATATTATAGCATGTGTCAGTTCTTCATTCTTTTTAATGAACAAAATAATATTCCATTGTATGGATATACAATATTTTACTTATCCATTCATCAGTTGTTGGACATTTGGAACTTTTTCCACCTGTTGGCTATTACGCTGCTACAAATATTCTTATACAAGTTTTTGGTTTTGATTTGCATTTCCCTGATGACTAATGATATAAAGTATGTTTTCGTGTGCTTACTGTTGGCCATTTGTGTATCTCTTTTTTTTAAAATTAATTTATTTATTTTTGGCTGCATTGGGTCTTTGTTGCTGTGCATGGGCTTTCTCTAGTTGTGACAAGTGGGGGCTACTCTTTGTTGTGGTGCACGGGCTTCTCATTGCGGTGGCTTCTCTTGTTGTGGAGCACAGGGTCTAGGCACGTGGGCTTCAGTAGTTGTGGCATGCGGGCTCAGTAGTTGTAGCTCACGGGCTTAGTTGCTCTGCAGCATGTGGATCTTCCCAGACCAGTGATCGAATCCATGTCCCCTGCATTGGCAGGTGGATTCTTAACCACTGTGCCACCAGGCAAGTCCCTGTGTGTCTTCTTTAGACAATTGTCTATTAAGATCTTATGCCTATTTTAATTAGATTATTTGTCTTTTTATTATTGAATTATAATAGTTCTTCATATATTCTAGATACAGGTCCCTTATCAGATTTATGATTTGAAATATTTCTTCCCGGTCTCTGAGTTGTCTTTTCACTTTCTTGATAGTGTCCTTTGGAGCACAAACGTTTTTAATTGTGAAGTCCAGTCTTTTCTTTGGGTGCTTCTGCTTTTGGTGTCATACCTAAGAATCCATTGCCCAATCTGAGGTCACAAAGATTCCCACTTTTCTTATAAGAGGTTTATAGTTTTTGTTCTTACATTTAGGTCTTTGATCAATTTGGGGGTTAATTTTTGTGAGGTAAGGATTCATCCAATACCATTTGTTGAAAGACTGTTCCTTCCCCATTCTTTGGATGGTTTTGGCACCCTTGTCAAAAATCAGTTGATCATAGACAGATAGGTTTATTTCTAGACTCTTCAATTCTGTTTCATTGATCTGTATGTCTGTTTCTATGCCAGTACCACACTGTCCTGATGACTTTGGCTTTGTGGTAACTTCTGACATTGGGGAGTATGAGTCTTCTAACTCACCCAACATGAAAGGGTTTTTGATTGTGTCAGATGCTTTTCTTCATCTGTTGAGATGGTCATGTAGTTTTGTTTTTTATTCTGTCAATATGGTATATTACATTAATTGATTGTTAAATGTTAAAGTACTTTTGCATTCATGGGATAAATACAACTTGGTCATGCTATGTAATTTTTTTTATATGTTGATGGATTTGGATTTTTACTATTGTGTTGAGGATTTTTGCATCCATGTTCATGAGAGATATTGGTCTCTTGTTCTCTTATAATGCCTTTGGTTTGGGCAAAGTTATTACTGGCCTTGTAGAATGAGTTGGGAAGTCTTCTCTCCAGTTTCATTTTTTGAACGTTTGTGAAGAACTGGTATTAATTTTTAAAATGTTTTGTGAACCTGTGTAGCTCACTGGGCTTTTCCTTTGTGTATTTTTTTGACTACTAATTCAACCCCGTTACTTGTTCTGAGTTCTGTCTTGTTCTTGAGTCAGCTTTGGTACTTTGTATCTTTCTAAGAATTTGTTCATCTTATAGTTTTTTAAGTAATTGGTATACAATTGTTCTTGGTATTCCTTTATAATCCTTTTTATTTCTGTAAGGTTGGTAGTGATATCCCCTTTTTCATTTCTGATTCTAGTAATTTGAGTCTTCTTTTTTTTTTGTTAGTCTCCCTAATGGCTTGTTGGTTTTGTTGACCTTTAATCAGCCTTTGGTTCCATTGATTTTTCTCTGTTGTTTTTGTATTCTCTAATTCATTAGTTTCTGCTCTATTCTTTATTATTGTCTTTCTTCTGCTTGCTTTATTTTGGATTTAATTTGCTCTGTTTTACTGTCTTAAGATGGAAGTTTACATTATTTAAGATCTTTATTTCCTTCCAGTTATATTGAGATATAATTGACATACAGGACTGTATAAGTTTAAAGTGTACAGCATAATAATATGACTTAATACATCATGAAATGATTATCATAATAAGTTTAGTGAACATCTATCATCTTGTGTAGCTACAAAATTAGAGAAATAGAAAAAATATTTTTCCTTGTGATGAGGACTCTTAGGATTTAGCTCTCAACAATTTTCATATATAACATACAGCAGTGTTACTTATATTTATCATGTTGTAGATTACATTCCTAGTATTTATTTACCTTAGAACTGGAAGTTTGTATCTTCTGACTGCCTTCATCCATTTCCCCTCCTCTGGTAACCACAAATCTGATTTCTTTTTCTGTGAGTTGTTTGTTTGTTTTTGAGGTGTAACTGACCTATAACTCTGTTAGTTCCTGTTACACAATATAGTGAATCACTATTTCTATACATTTCACAATGATCACAGTAAGTCTAGTTATGATATTACCACTGTACAAAATTATTACATAGTTATTGACCCTATTCCCCACGCTGTACATTTCATCTCCTTGACTCATTTATTTTTTAACTGACAGTTTGTACCTCTCAATCTTCCTCACCTATTTTTTTTCCTCCCTCCACACCCCTCTTCTCTGACAACCACCTGTTTGTTCTCTGTATCTATAACTCTATTTCTGTTTTGTTATGTTTGTTCATTTATTTTGTTGTTTAGATTCCACATATAAGTAAAATCATTCAGTATTTGTCTTTCTCTGTCTGACTTGTTTCACTTAGCATAATATTCTCTAGGTCCATCTGCGTTGTCAAAAATGGCAAGATTTCATTCTTTTTTTGTGGCTGAGTAATTTTCTATTATGTGTGTGTGTGTGTATATACACACACACACACACGCACACACACACACCACATCTTCTTTATCCATTCATGTATTGATGGGCATTTAGGTGGCTTCCATATCTTGACTATTGAGAATAACGATGAAGTGAACATAAGGGTGCATGTATCTTTTCTAATTAGTGTTTTCACTTTCTTTGGATAAATACCCAGGAGTGGAATTCCTGGGTCTTATATTAGTTCTATTTTTAATTTTTTGAGGAGTATCCATACTGTTTGGTGTAGCGGTTGTACCAATTTACATTCCCAGCAACAGTGCATGAGGGCTTCCTTTTCTCCATATCCTTGCCAACGTTTGTTACTTGTTCTCTTTTGGATACTAGCCATTCTGACAGGTTTGAGGTAGGATATTTTTAAATATAGATATTTACAGCTGTAAGTTTCCCTCTAAGCATTACTTTATATGTATCCCCTAAGTTTTGGTATGTTGTGTTTTCATTTTCCTTCATCTCAAAGTCTTTTACAATTTCCCTTTTGATTTCTTCTTTGATCCATTGGTTATTTAGGAGTATATTGTTTAATTGCTAGGTATTTGTGAATTTCCCAGTTTCCTCCTATAAATGATTTCTAGTTTTCTCCCACTGTGGTCAGAAAACTTTGTTATTTCTGTCCTTTTAAATTTACTGAGATTTGTTTCACAGCCTAGTATATGATCTGTCCTGGAGAACATTGCATGCGCTCTTGAGAAGAATGCTGTTGTTGCTGGAGTGTTCTGTGTATGTCTGTTAGGTCTTGTTTATTTACAGTGTTATTCAAGTCTTCTGCTTCCTTGTTGATCTTCTACCTAGTTGTTTTGTGGAAAATCACTGAAGATAGTGTATTGAAATCTCCAACTATTATCATTGAATTGTCTATTTCCCCCTTCATTTCTGTCAGTTTTTACTTCTGTTTTGGCACTCTCTTTTTACTCTTGTTTAAATGCATGTATGTTTCCTGATGGATTGACCCATTTATCCTTATCAAATTTCTCTCTTTATTTCTAATAACATCTTTTGTTTTAATGTTTATTTTGCCTGGTATTAGTATAGCCACTCCAGCTTTCTTGTGGTTGTTTGCATGATACCATTTTCCATCTTTTTACTTTCCAATATCTTTGTATTTTTGTGTCTTTAAATGTAAAGTGTGTCAGCTATAGATGGTACATAGTTGGGTCTTGTTTTGAATCTAATCTGACAAAACCTACCTTTTTATTACTTTATATAATCCATTTACATTTGATGTTATTATCAATATAATGAATTTATGTCTGCCATTTTTACCTTTTGTTTTCTATGTCTCATGTCTTTTTTTGCTCCCTTATCCCTCCCTTACTGCTTTCTTTTGAATTAAATTAATATTTTAAGTTGTAATATAGCATTATAATTTCATTAATGATGTTTTCACTGTTCTTATTTCTCTAGTGCTTGCTCTAGGCCTTACAATATGTTAATTTATCATAATCAGTTTAAGATTTACGGTAACTTAATTCCAGTGAGTTATAGAAATGTTACTCCTATATAGGTCTGTTCCCTTGTGCTTCTTTTTATGGTATTACTGTTAAATACATAAGGGTTACAAACCCCACAATACGTTGTTATAATTATTATTTTTATAAATTTATGTCTTTTAAATTTGCTGTGTTAACTTTATCATTTCTGGTTCTCTTTATTTATTCCCATGAATTTGAGTTCCTATTTGGGGTCATTTCCTTATGGCTTTGCTCCCAGCCACCTCCTTTGTGCTGTTATTGGCAGATATGTTACATATGTTGCATTTCTCTAATGTTACAGTCTTGACAATACATTTTATACATATTGTTTTATAAAATTGCTTTTTATTTTTTTATTAAACCACATTTTTGGTTGCTTTGGGTCTTTGTTACTGCATATGGGCTTTTCCTGGTTGCGGCAGGCGGGGGCTACTCTTTGTGGTGGTGCACGGGCTTCTCATTGCAGTGGCTTCTCTTGTTGCAGAGCACGGGCTCTAGGCGTGTGGGCTTCAGTAGTTGTGGCACGCAGACTCAGTAGTTGTGGCTCGTGGGCCCTAGAGCGCAAACTCAGTAGTTGTGGCACATGGGCTTAGTTGCTCTGTGGCATGTGGGGTCTTCCCAGACCAGGGATCGAACCCATGTCCCCTGCATTGGCAGGTGGATTTTTAACCACTGTGCCACCAGGGAAGCCCAAAATTGCTTTTTAAATCAGGTGAGAAGAAATATGCACTTACACTGTCCTTTATAATTACGTAATTGCCTTTGCTAGTGCGCTTTTGTTTCTTTATATATATTTGAATTACTTGCTGGTTTCACTTGCTTTCAGCTTAAAGAACTTCCTTTAGTATTTCTTGCAAAGCGAGACTACTAGCAACACATTCTCTTAGTTTTTGTTTATCTGGGAATATCTTTATTTCACCTTCATTTTTGAAAGATAGCTCTGCTGGATATAGGATTCTTGTTTGAGGTTTTTTTATGAGCGTTCTTTTGTTTTTTTTTGTTGGTTTTTGTTTTGTTTTTGAGTACTTGAATATGTTTCTACTGAGAAGTCAGCCTTTAATCCTACTGGGCTTTCCCTGCAAGTGATGAGTCATGTTTCTTGCTGTTTTCAAGATTTTGTCCTTGTCTTTGGGTTTCAGGATTTTTAGTGTAAAGTGTCTATTTGTAGATCTCTACATTTATCGTATTTGGAGTTTGTTGAGCTTCCTGAAAGTGTAGGTTGATGTTTTTCATAAGTTTTCAGCTGTTATTTCTTTGAATATTTTTTCTGCTTCATCCCCCACTCCCCTTTTCCCTCTCGTCTCCTCTCCTCCTGGTATTCTCATTCATATGTTGGTGTTCCACATTTCTCTGACATTCTGTTTATTCTTCTTCTGTTTCTTGTTTGCTTTTTGGGTTGCATAATCTCTATTGAACTGTCTTCAGTTTCACTATTTCTTCCTTCTCTTGAGTCCCTCTTGTGAATTTTTCATTTCAGTTGTACCTTTTATCTCAAGAGTTTCCAATTGGTTCTTTAAAAAATCATTTCTAGCTCTTTATTGATATTCTCTGTTTGATGTGATGTCATTATACCTTGCTTTACTTCTTTAATCATGATGTCCTTTAGTTCTTTGAACGTATTCATAATGGCTGCTTTGAAGTCTTGTTAAATTTGTTTGCTCTCACAGGCAGTTTCTCTTGCCTGCTTTTTCTCTAGTGTATAGGTCGTTTTTTCCTTCTTTGTTTCTGGTTTTTGCACGTCTCATAATTTTTTGTTGGAAACTAGAGAAATAGTATATTGTAGCAACTCCTAGTACTGCCTTCTGTCCTTCTCCCACCTCTGGCTTGTTACTGTTTTGCTTGTTTGTTTAGTGAGGAGCTGGATTATTTTAATGAAAATCCCTGCCCCCACTCCCCTGCCCCTCTCCAGTACGAAGCGTGTTGCTCCTTAGTGACCCTGGGATGACAGTGGTTTTGGTAGGGATATTTTTGGCTCTTTCTCTGACCACACCCAGCTGTTAAGCTCCACTAATTGCCAGCTGATTGCTCTGTTGTTTTCAGTAATACCCTGAAGCATATATTGCTCCACAGCCCGATCCAATCAGAGTTTTAAAAGGCAGAACTTAGGTCTGTGCTTGAGATTTATTCTAATCCTGTAGGACTCCTACCGGCTACCTCTTTCCTCAGTTCTTTCTGGCAACCTGTCAGTCTATAGTTTAGCTTATGTCTCCAGTGAATCTATTAGTCTCCTCCCAGTTGCCTTTTGCAACAATCTCCACTGTCTTTAAGATCATCCTTAGGCTCAAACCTCTCCACACTTTGTTGCAAATGAAGTCAATTTCTTGGGAAGAGATTTGGAGCCTTCTGTTTTATGGTATACTCTCCCTCTGGCCAAAATCTCTGTGTCATGGCTCTTGAACTGGGGGTTGGGACAGTGACACATTTCTCCCTATGCATTCTGTGCTCTAGGAGCTGAGTACGTGGGGGCAGGAGGTCAGCAGTAGCCTCAAGTTTTATTGGCTGGTCACTCCAGGCTTGGAACCTCTGATTTATGAACTACAAATGAGCTGGGTCAAGGGTCATCTGGACCCCATTGTTTTCATCATGCCTTATCCAAGGTTGAGCCTGTGTCTCAGGGGTTGGGATTGGGTGGAAGAAGGTTGTTCCCCATCTGTCAGCCACACTCACCTGAAACTTAACCTCAGTAACAGGTAGCTGCGGGTAGATTGAGAAATGCTGATGTCCTGCCTCTCTTGGGGAGATAACCCAGCAACTAGAAGGGTGGGAGAAGAGGGAACCCTGTTGTTGATTGCACAAGTCTGTAGTGTTTCTGTGTCAGGGGAGGTGGAAGGAGGAGGGAGACACAGAGTGAGTATTGGTTCAAATACAGCAGACTCTCATTCTTCTTACCAAGTTCTATTTGATTTTCATGAATAAATGTTTCTTTATTTGCTGTATACTCATAAGGCCATTTCCAGAGATTGTAAATGTTATTTGCTTTTTTTGTTATCATTTGCACTGGTTTCACTGGGGAGTAGGTCCAGGGAGCTCTTCGTGCTGCTTTTGCTGGAAGTGAAACTCTGAACGTTACACTTTTAAATGAGGATTACCATTCTTTGGTATTTTAGAGGAGAGTTTTCAAGTGTCTTGAAAAGTTTAAAGAGATTTTTTTCCCAGGGGAGGAACGTACTAGGAAATGAACATGTGAATTCCATGGCAGAACATACATTCTCTAAAATTAATGTGTTTTCATACCACTTTTGAGTTTTACTACACAGTGCTGTTTTTTTCTGATTTTTAACTACAGTTGTGGCATCATGATTTTAAAAACTCATTTAGAAAAGCATCATTTAATTACCTTGATTCCCTTTTACTTTTCCTGAATTATAAGCTTGGTGTTTGGGAGTGTAATTAATGTTTGGTTTCTGTTTTTGTTTTTGTAGAGGCAGTAATGAACCAGGAAAAAAGAAACAACATATCTGTCATATTGAAGGATGTGGAAAAGTTTATGGCAAAACATCTCACCTACGAGCACATCTTCGCTGGCATACTGGAGAAAGACCTTTTATATGCAACTGGATGTTTTGTGGCAAAAGATTTACAAGGAGTGATGAGCTTCAGAGACATAGAAGAACCCATACAGGTTAGTTGATTTATTTTAGGACTTGTACTTATTATTTCTTTTCTCAGTGCTTAGATGAAAATTATAGTGATAGTTAGCTATCAAATTGGGAAATATGGAAATTAAAGAGAGAAAATTCATTTTAGTGATTATATGAAAGATGTTTAAGATCAAAATTCTTTACCTCATTTCTGAGATATATTTTATTCTACTTTTCGTAAGCTTTATCAGCATAATTACATGACTTGGAATTTATTCCATTTGCTTATCTTGCATTCTTAGCATGTTGAACTCACATATTACTTTTTGTCAGTATTTAAGTTGATGAGAAGAGAGTTGAATTATCATCTTGTTGGTGACCTTGATTAGTTTTTGTTCAATCCAGAAAATTGACTGAAGTATCAAGAAAAGTATAACAAACACCTACCTTAACTCTCACTCAGAATTGACAGCTGTTAACATGCTGTATTATCTGTTATTTTTTAACAAAACAAATCATTATAAAGTTAACATCATCTTTGTCCTCCTACCTCTCAAAGACAACAGCTACCATGAATTTCAAGTGTAAATTTTTAGTGTAGTTTTAATACTCTTACATATTTTCTTCATGGATATATGTGAATATTGTTTTGTGTTTTCTATGAAATTTTATGTAACTGATATATTACAGTATAATTTTACTTACTATGTTTTGACATCTATCCAAGTTCATATATATGTGTACATATGTGTATGAATACATGTCTGTTTCTCTTAACTGCTATGTAGTGTTCTATCACATGACTCTACTACACTGTATTGATCCATTTCCCACACTATTTAGATGAGTTCAAGATTTTTGCTGTCACAAACTTTACTACTTTGAACATACAGTGAACATGTACAAGAAGTAGAATTATTGGATCTTAGAGAATGTGTATGTTTGATTTTGCTAGATAACCACTAGAGTCTCTAAAGTGGCTGTTACCATCTCTACTTCACTAGTGTTGATTGAGAGTTTCCACTTGGCTTATGTTCACTCAGTAGCATCAGGCTTTGAAAGTTCTTGTCAGTCTAAAATGGTTTCTATTTAATTTTTTAAATTAGCATTTTTCCTGATTATAGTGAGATAAGCATCTTTTCCTGTGTTTATTGGTCATTTATATTTTGTTTTCTGTTGATTCTTTTGATCTTTTTTGTTGTTGTTGTTTTCCTTTTTCTTACTGATTATATGTTGCAATTTTCCCCAGTATTGCTATCTTTTTATCTTAGTGCTATCTTTTGTCATATGGAAGTTTTATATTTTTATTTAGTAAAATATAAGGATATGTAAATATATTCCTTTGCATTTTGCTTTTTTTTAAAATGAAAATTTCTCCTATCTCAAGGTCATAACGTTTTTAAAAACATTTTCTTCTAATTGGCTTTAAGGTTTTCTTTGTGTAAGTTTATTAGTCTAAAAAAATTTTTTTTTTTGATGATGGACTAAAAAGGGGATAAAATTTTGTTTTTCTTTCATGTGGAAAGCCATTTCTTGAATAGTCCAGTTCTTTCTTCATTGATATGTAATGGAACTTCTCTCATATGTTGATGTCCTCTTTAAGAATGGCTCAATTTCTGAGTCCTTTGTTTTGTCTGTTTGTCACTTCCTACAGTAATACTATACTGTTTTAATTACCAGAAGCTTATATTAAATCTTGATATCTGGTAGGGCAGTTTTCCTTGTTTTGGTATATAACACTGACCTTCTCTATTTAGAACATGTCTGGTATATATATTTGGGACTCAATGTTTAATTATTGAATAAAGTAATAATTTGGGTAGATTTTTTTGAATTAGACATTAAACTTCAGCTTGTATCAAGGTACATGTAGGACAAAAGGGGAACTAGAGCTGACTTTTATTGATCAACTACTGAATATCAGATGTTTCAAATATATCAGCTCATTTAATTCTAACAGAAGCACTGTAAGCTAGAAATTGGCTCCATTTTACAGATTAGAAAATAGTCTCAGAGAAGAAATAATGGTTGCTAAATCTATTTAAAGTGATAAATAAAAATTAGTTTGATATGCACACAACTTAGTAACACAGAAGAGTCTTAGTGTAATGGCTCAATCACTGAGTTAACATTATATTAAAAATAAGAATTTTAATTAAAAAAAGTTTTAAAAACTCTGTATGGTATTACATTTGGGTTTCTAATGACACCTCACCTTTCATATTGGCAAATACGTTGTGATTAAAAATTAAGCCCATCGTGAGCCATGGCTGCTGAGCCTGCGCGTCTGGAGCCTGTGCTTTGCAACGGGAGGGGCCACAACAGTGAGAGGCCCGTGTACCGCAAAAAAAAAAAAAAAAGCTGCAGCTTCTCTATCACTGGGGCTGCCACCCTGTGGCCATCTCAGTGCCTCAGTCCTCCCTCCTGTGCCCCATCGTCCAAGGCCATCCTTCTTCAGGCAACTTTCCTGCCCACACGCTCTGCCCAGGACCTTTCCTGGGGACAACTTACCGGGATGGGACAGGAAGACAGTATAGTAAACTGTCCAGAGGTAAGCCCTAGAGTAACCACTAAGAAAATAGAAAAAAAAAATACAGTTAAAAAAAAAAATTAAGCCCATAACAATATTGATGTCTGTTTTAGAAAATACTGTGCTGTTTATGTCAGTATGAGTGGATGCAGTATTTCTGCCCTGGTTTAACAGTGGGGCAGATTAGGGAAGCCAAGAAAATTTGGAACCTCTCACATTGTGATTTCATCATTTTGTTTGAGAAGCGATGAGTTTCTAAAGTTCCTTTCTGTTGCACATTCATACTCATACAGATAACACAACGCAGATTTACTGAAGGATTTATATAAACTACTTCAAAAGATTAATGAGTTGGAAGCATAATTTCTTTCTTTTTTTTTTTTTTTGTGGTATGCGGGCCTCTCACTGCTGTGGCCTCTCCCATTGCGGAGCACAGACTCCGGACGTGCAGGCTCAGCGGCCATGGCTCACGGGCCCAGCCGCTCCGTGGCATGTGGGATCCTCCCGGACCTGGGCACGAACCCACGTCCCCTGCATCGGCAGGCGGACTCTCAACCACTGCGCCACCAGGGAAGCCCTTTTTCTTCTTTTTAAATGGTCCACACCATTATTGTCTTCTAATAACCTGAATAATTCAGAATTTAATATACTTACAGCTTACTTTCAGTGTTTCAGACATCTTGAATACATCATACACAAAATTGTTTATTTAAACATGTTATTTTGAAGTGTTTGGCTTAACATCAGATACCTTTTACTTTTAAAGAAGTAGTACAAGTAACTTTCATTCTAAGTGTTTATTAAAGTTGTTGAAAAGAAAATGAAACAAGTCTTTTGAAATAAATAAGTATTGATTAAGCATTTTATATGTTAAGTTGAAAGCCTTGGTCATTCATGGCAGTAACTGTTTTCTCTAATGCCCAACCACTGCACTAAGTAGAAATTCAGTTATCATCTTACTATGAGTGGACAAGTGAGTTATTTTTATTCACTGTTGAAAATAGTGCAGATTTTTTTTTTTTGCTTTCTGTAAAATAAAAATTTTTTTTCAAAAGATACATGGATATGGTATTTAAAAATCAAATCATGTAGAAGAGCTTGGATTGTTAAGCAGACTCTTTGGCCCACCCCATCTGCTCCCTGGAGAAAATCATGTTTAATCCTTTAACTATTTTTACTTTTTTATTCATCCTGTGATGGCTGTGCATACCTGTATAATATGCTTACACTGTTATTTATTGATACAGCAATATTAGACACTGACTATTCTTGCATTAAGAGTTAAGAATTTACCTCACAGATGGCCAGTAGGCACATGAAAAGCTGCTCAGTGTTGCTAATCATCAGGGAAATGCAAATCAAACCCACCTGTGAGAATGGCGATCATCAAAAAGAATACAAATAAAAAATGTTGGTGAGGATGCGGAGAAAAGGGAACCCTTGTACACTCTTGGTGGAACTGTAAATTGGTGCATCTGCTCTGGAAGACAACATGGAGGTTTCTCAAAAAACTAGAAATAGAACTACCATATGACCAACTAATTCCACTCGTGGATATGTGTTCGAAAAAAACCCCAAAACACTAATTTGAAAAGATACACACAGCCTAATGTTCGTAGCAGCATGATTTACAGTTGCCTAGATATGGAAGCAACCTAAGTGTCGATCAATACATGAAGTGAAATAAGTCAGATAGAGAAAGACAAATGCTGTATGATATCACTTATATGTGGAATCTAAAATATGCAACAAACTAGTGACTATAATTTTTTAAAAGCAGACTCACAGATATAGAGAACGAACTAGTGGTTACCAGTAAGGAAAGGGAAGGGGGTAGGTACAATTTAGGGGTAGGGGATTAAGAGGTACAAACTATTAGGTATAAAATAAGCTACAGGGATATATTGTACAACATGAGGAATATAGCCAATATTTTGTAACTATAAATGACGTATAACCTTTAAAATTGTGAATCGGTATATTGTACACCTGTAACTTATTCAGTATTATACATCAACATACTTCAAATTAAAAAAATGAACACTCAGTTGTAAACTGACAGAAATCAGTACTCCCCCCAAAATAATTTATCTGACTTTACACCATCAATGACATTGCATTTTTTCTTTACCTGTGTGCAGGCCAAATGTTGTCTCATGACTCACCACTCTGTGATACCGTATTACCATGTCTGTCCTTCAGTTTCCATCCCTTTCACCTTTTAACTTCTCTCACCTAAACTTTTACTATCTCTTCTCTTTCTCTTGATGTTAAAATGCTTACATTTTCTTTAATAACCACTGCCTTCGTTTTTTTATAGCTTAGTTTTTAAAGTTGAAAATTAGTAAATAAATAATAATTACATTATGTAATGGACTGTGATTACGTGTCCTTTCCTGTGTATTTTTTGTTTTTTTTCCCCTGAAGTTTCAAATTGCCTTCTTCCCCTTCGCATTGGTTAACTTTATTACCTCCTTTTGTTATTTTAACTTTTCAAGAAAAGTATCAACTCCATCAGGTTTCTCCTTATTCCTGGAGGACTCCAGCTTTCCTTTCAAACACTGATTCCTGTCTAGGGCTGCTGCACAACTGTAATCCTGAGACTTTTCTTCCCTGCTCTAATGGTTTGGATCCAGTGTTCTCCAGATCTCACATCTTCAGCTTTCTTAGTTTATTCCCTTGGTTTCTGGAAAACGTTATGAAATGCTTCCTACAAAAAGGCATACAGAAGAAATTTGTTTGAAAATGCCTTTATTTTACTTTTCCATTTCATTGATAATTTGGCTAATACAGAATTCTAGGTTGAAAATTATATTCACTTAAAACATTAATGGCACTGCTCTGTTGTCTTCTTGCATCTGTTTTACTAATAAGAAGTTCATTGTTCTCTTCTCATATTTTTTTGTAGGTGACCTAATTTTACCCCTTCAGCTTTAAGGAACTTATTTATTTTATTTATTTATAACTTTTTTATTTTGAAGTAACTTTATACTTACAGAGGAGTTGCAAAGATAATATAGCGAGTTCTCAAATACCCTTCACCCAGCTTCCTCTATAACTGATGTCTTCCATAGCACAATGTTAAGAAATTAACATTGGTACAATACTATCAGTTAAGGCTTCCCTACAAATATACTTTTTCTATTCCAAGATTCAGTCCAGAGTACCACATTGCATTTATTTGTCATGACTCTTTAGTCTCCTGCAGTCTATGAAATTTCCTCATTTTTTTTCCTGGTCTTTTCATACCTTGACACTTAAAGGTTAAGTATCTTGTAGAATATTCCTCAATTTGGGTTTGTCTGATATTTTCTCATGATTACATTGAGGTTATGAATTGTTGCTGGGAAGAATATCACAGACATTATTGTCCTTCTAATCGCATCATATCAGGGAGTACATGATGTCAATATGTCTTGTTATTGGTGATGTTAACCTTGATGAATTAGTTAAGATAATGTTTGCCAGGTATCTCCACTGTGAAGTTTTTCTTTTTTCCTTTCCATATTTTGTTTATTAGAAGCAAGCGACTAAGTCCATTCAATATTCAAGAGGAAGTGAATTAAGCTCCACCTCCTAGAGGGAGGAGTATCAAAGAATCTGTGGACTTAAATGAACACAACCACAGTAATTAGTAAATATTTTAGAGGAGATTTTTTGAGTCTGCACAAATGTCCTCTTTCTCTTTAAAGAAAATACTATTTTCACTTTTAGCATTCCTCATTGTATCTTTTCTTTTTTCCTGAATATCCATAATTATAATGGGTATTTTAATATATTTTCTGAGGAAATAAAAACCACAATATTTGTTAGCATACGAAAGCTGAGGAAAGAGTTGATAAAATCTCTCTCTGAAACAACTACAGAATCATTTCTTTCGCCAAAACATGAACAGACTTTTAATCATGTACAATCAAACATAACTGAAAACAAAGAGGGATTATATTCAGCTACAAGTAACAGAAAGCACCCATACTTTTCCTGATATGAGGAAGGGGCTTATTCTCACATTGAAGGAGTGGGTCAAGGCAGCCACTGCACAGTGCAGCAAACTCCCATGTCCTTGTTTATCGCTGCACCATTGTGAATGTATGGTGAATCAGGAAAACATACTCACTAACAATGTTAACAGCATAAGGTGTTTCCTACACAAATTAGACATGATGAAGCTGTAAATCTACAGAAGGGTAATCTGACAATATTCCCAACCATGAAATTCTGAATTATTTTCCAACTGGACACAGGATGCCTCACAGAAAAATTCAAACTCTGACAGATTTTTATGTAGAATTGTGAAGACATCAGAGGAAAACTACACTTCTGATAATAGGAATCAAACAGTTGTTGGTGGTTTTGAGGATATTCTTGAATACAAAGACCCAGAATCTGGAAAATACGATGAAAGGTGGTGTCCTCAAACCTCCTATGTATCTGTCTCTCTCCCAGCGTGGTGGCTCCAAAATCTGAAGTATGCCTTCTCATCTGCCTTTAAATTGCACACAGATGACGCTATTGGTGAATTCTAACATGGAACCACAAAGGGGATAGATTCTGGAAAATCTAGGTCCTAATATTACTCACAGGCAGGATATCTCCAACGCTAGATTTTTTGTCCTGTCACAAGTCTCTCTTCTTCAAAGTCTATTCACCAAATACCAGTCAGAAGGAATGAAGAAGCAAATGGAAAAACATAATTTACGTGAATGTACACCCTTTGACAACCTGGCCATACAGAAAAAATTATTCCAAGTATTTAATAGTAGAGAAAATGGAAAAAGGCTCCTATACTCACCACCCCCGATAAAAGATCTTTCTGTAATAAAGGTACGGTATATATAATAGATTAAGGATATTCAAGAACTGCCACCCAAGGCCAGTAGGAAAATACCAACAAATACCAAGCCTAATTGCATATTAGAACTACACTTTATGCGGATATACGTATATGTACAGCAGATTCACTTTGTCACGAAGCAGAAACCAACACACCACTGCAAAGCAACTGCACTCCAACAAAGATGTCAAAAAAAAAAAATACACTTCAATCACCCATAGGTCCAACAGACTTAAAAATGGAAAGAGAAAATATCATTATCTGATTAAAGGAAAAATTGCTACCTTTTAACCTTATGAACTATTATTAAAAGATGACTTACAGAATTACCTCACCTAAATACTCATTTTTGAAGGTAACTAGTACAGATCCAATGTCAAGAAAGACACTTTCATAAAGATCCTTAGTAAATACACATATTTACAAATTTTTATAACAAGTCTTTTATATTGAAGATTTTCTAAAACATTATTCCTGGATTACTTTCCAACAAGTTACCTCACGTTACTGACATTTATATTTGTTTCTCATGAGAGTTTTCACATATAAGTATGTGGGCCCACTGAAGTCTTTCCTAGGCTCTATAAAAACTAGGTTTATTATCTAGTGAACCCTTTCATGCTTTTGCAAAGTAGAGAGATCAGAGAAGGTTTTCCCACATTCTTCATATTTACATGGTTTCTGTGTAGTATGCATGTGTCTCTGAATGCCTAAGACAAATGTAGGCTTTCCCACATTCCTACATTCATAAGGCTGCTCTGCAGCTTGAATTCCTTCATGCACTTGAACATAAGTGGAAGCAAAAGTTTTCCCACATATTGTACAGTCATAGGTTTTTTCTAGTATGAGTTCTTTCATGTTTTTGAAGAGAACTGGAAAAACGAAATGCTTTAGAACATATTTTACACACACACACAGTTTCTTGCCAGTGTGAGTCCTTTCACGTGTTTGAAGAAAACTGGGAATAATAAATGCTTTCCCACATTCTACACATTTATATTGTTTCTCTCCAGTGTGCAGGCTCATGTGTCTTTGAATGCCTGAGAGAGAAAAATGTAGACTTTCCCACATTCCTTACATTTATAGGGTCTCTCTCCAGTGTGAATTATTTTCATGCACTTGAACATAAGTGGAACTGAAGGTTTTCCCACATATTTTACATTCATAGGGTTTTTCTCCAGTATGTTTTTTTTCATGTTTTCGAAGCTATCTGGGAATACTAAATGCTTTATAACATGTTTTACACACATACAGTTTCTCTCTAGTGTGAGTCCTTTCATGTATGTGAAGAGAACTGGGATATTGAATGCTTTCCCACATTCTTCACATTTATATGGTTTCTCTCTAGTGTGCAGTCTCTTGTGCCTTCAAATGCCTGAGGGGCAAACGAAGGCTTTCCCACATTCCTGACATTGATAGGGTTTCTGTCCAGTGTGAGCTCTTTCATGCATTTGAACGTAAGTGGAAGCGAAGGATTTCCCACATACTTTACATTCATAGGGTTTTTCTCCAGTATGGGTTCTTTGATGTTCTTGAAGGTATCTGGGAATACTAAATGCTTTACAATATGTTTTATACACATATGGTTTCTCTCCACTGTGACTCCTTTCATGTATTTGAAGAGAACTGGGGTTAATGAATGCTTCCTCACATTCCTTACATTCATAGGGTTTTTCTCCGGTGTGATCTCTTTCGTGTTTTTGGAAACCTTTTGAGAACGTAAACCTTTATGCCATTGCTTATATTCATAGGGCTACTCTCCAGAGTGAACTCTTTCATGTGTTTGGAAACCTTGATGAATGATTACTGAAACTTTTTCCACATTGCTGGAATTCATACAGTTTCTCTCCTGTGTAAGTTCTTGTGTGAGTGCCTCTGTAAGGAACTGTAATATTTGTAAACTTTCCCACTTTCCTTACATTTATATGTATTATACAGCCCTGATCATATTTTTTAAAAATCTTGAGGTTTGTGTTCAGTGTGACATTTCATGAGTCTATTAAGAGATGAATGATGCATGAAGACTTTTCCACATACACTGCATTCACATGGTTTTAATCCAGGAGTTTTCTTGTTCTGATCAAGAGGTGGAGTAAGGTTGAAGTTTCTTCCACGTGGACTACTGTCTTTACTCTCA
This sequence comes from Leucopleurus acutus, assembly GCF_964270905.1. NCBI lineage: Eukaryota > Metazoa > Chordata > Mammalia > Artiodactyla > Delphinidae > Leucopleurus > Leucopleurus acutus. The sequence continues at coordinate 35,307,023 of NC_139144.1, read as the reverse complement.
GAGAATCTCACTGTCATATGATTTCTTGGTTTTCCCCCCTGGTTTTTGTACTGCTCTTCAATGTCATCACCATCCCATTTTGTTCCTGCTGAGGCCAGCTTCCTGAAGGTTTCCTGCATCACATCTCTGTAGAGTTTCTTCTGTGTAGGATTCAGTAGAGCCCACTCCTCCAGGATGAAGTTCACAGCCACATCCTTAAAGGTCACTGAGTCCATATCCAGCTTTTTGGGGTCTCCCCGAGTCCCTCCTACACGTCCCACGACCAGTGCAGAAAAGACTGGGACAGTTAAGGGCGGGGGACGCCTGATATCGTCTGTGGGATGTCAGAGTCCGTGGGGTGTCAGTCCGTGGGATGTCGGAGTCCGTGGCGACTTTCTTGCTGGTGTGGTGCATCACCCCGCCCACCTGTATCTTGCCTGCAGATACAATGTGATGTTCTGTGTGATGTTACTGTGATGTACTAAAGGTCATTTTCTATTTCCCTCACGTTCGTGCAATTTTTAATTGTGACTCTTATATAAGGAAGATCTATCTATACTTTCTTCCCCAATTATTTGTTTATTCAGACATTTATTTTTACCACTATGGTATGCATTCATGAGTATTTATTTATAGAGTTATGATCCAATCCCATCGTTACATGCAAATCTCAGATATGCCAGGTTCAGTTCCAGACCACCTTGATGAAGTGTGAATATCTCAGTAAAGCCAGTCACATGAATTTTTTGGTTTCCCAGTGCATGTAAAAGTTAGGTTTACACTATACTGTAGTCTGTTAAGTGTACAGTAGCATTACATCTAAAAAAATAATACATATACCTTAATTAAAAAATACTTTATTGAGCTTCCCTGGTGGCGCAGTGGTTGAGAGTCTGCCTGCCGATGCAGGGGACACGGGTTCCAGCCCTAGTCCGGGAAGATCCCGCATGCCGCGGAGCAAGTAAGCCCGTGCACCACAGCTACTGAGCCTGCGCTCTAGAGCCCGCGAACCACAACTGCTGAGCCTGTGCTCTAGAGCTCGTGAGCCACAACTACTGAGCCTGTGCTCTAGAGCCTGTGAGCCACAACTACTGAGCCCACGTGCCACAACCACTGAAGCCTACGCACCTAGAGCCTGTGCTCCGCAACAAGAGAAGCCACTGCAATGAGAAGCCCGCGCACCCAACGGAGAGTAGCCCCTGCTCAACGCAACTAAAGAAAGCCCGCGTGCAGCAACTAAGACCAAATGTGACCAAAATAAATAAATAAATTTATTTTTTAAAATGTCCAGGATACAATCCAAAATTACTCAACATACTCTGTATCTGACCATGATACAAGATAATCCACAAGTTAGAATTATTAGACAAAGACTTTAAAGCAGATATTATAACCATCATCCGTGGAGTAAAGGTAAGCATGCTTACAATAAAAGGAAAGACAGAAGTTCTCAGCAACAAAATGTGGCAGAGTTGGACAGCCACATGCAAAAAAGAAACTTTGACCTGCATACCTCATATGTTTTATAAAAACTAACTCAGAATCACTCAAACCTAAATCTAAACCTAAAACTGTAAAACCTTTTAAATATGGGATAAAATCTTTGTGGCCTGAGGTTAGACCAAAGTTTTTAATACAACATCAGAAGTACAATCCATAAAAGAAAAATTGACAAACTGGATTTCATAAAAACTAAAAACTTTTGCTCTGTGAAAAATTCTGAAAACACCAGACACAGACTGGAAGAAAATATTTGAAAATCATATATCTGACAATGTACTTTTATCTAGAATATATAAAGAAGTCTCAAACCTCAAGAGTATGTGAACAACAGTACACTTTTTAAAAATTGGCAAAGGATCTGGACACTTCATTAAACATTATACATGTGGCAAATAAGCACACGAAAAGATGTTCAACATCGTCTTTTATTTGGGGGAATGCAAATTAGTACCACAACAAGATACCTGTATACACCTATTAGAATGGCTAAAATAAAAAACAAGGACACCAAAACCCTGACAATTATAAGTACCGGGGAGATTGCAGAACTGGAACTTCCTTGCTGGTGGGAATGCAAAATGACACAGCACCTTTGGAAAACATTTTGGAATTTTCTTATAAAAGTTAAAACATACACTTAACCATATGACCTTGCATCCACTCCCAAGTATTCACCCCACCTTTGAATATATATGGAAGATTTATTTATAATCACCCAAACTGGAAACACCCCAAGTGTCCTTCAGCTGGTGAATGGATGAAATATTGTGGTGTATCCATACATTGGAGTACTCTTCCCCAACGTAGAGGAATGAATTATTAATACACACAACCACATGAATGAAATTCAGGTGCATTATGCTAAGTGAAAGCATCCAGCATCAAAAGGCTACCTGTTGAATGATTCCATTTGTATGATGTAATAGAAAAATCAAAACTATACAAAAGGTGAACAGATCAGTGTTTTCTAGTGTGTGATGGAGGAGGGAGTTTGACTGAAGAGACATCATGAAGGAGTTTTTGGAAGTGACAGCAGTTCTTCTACATTTGAATTTTGGAGATAGCTACATGACTTAATGCATTTATCAAAACTCATAGAACTATGTAGCAGAAAGAATGAATTTTACTGTATGTAAATTAATACATTTTCAGAAGTGTGAGACAACTCTTATCTTTGCGAAATTGCAGTCTAAAAAGGGAGAGAGATTTTCTAGTTTATTTTTATTTTAACAATCCAAAGAATTTCCTGCTCAGCCTCATGCATATGCCTCAATGTCATGAAACATGTCTCTTTATCAAGAATGATAGGAGTTGGGCTTCCCTGGTGGCACAGTGGTTGAGAGTCCGCCTGCCGATGCAGGGGACACGGGTTCGTGCCCCGGTCTGGGAAGATCCCACATGCTGCGGAGCGGCTGGGCCTGTGAGCCATGGCCGCTGAGCCTGTGCGTCCGGAGCCTGTGCTCCACAACGGGAGAGGCCACAACAGTGAGAGGTCCGCGTAAGGCAAAAAAAAAAAGAGTTAGAGCCAGAGGGACTCCTGAAAATGATTTTGTGCAATTCCATCATTTTATAAATAAGGACTAATGAGAAGCTTAGTTCCTTGAGCCAAGTTGAGTTATTTAGTAATGGGGAAGAATGAGCCATGGAAGCAGTAAACAAATACAGACAGGCAGTAACAGTAGTAGTTAACGTATCTGATCCCCTTCAGTGTGCTGGGTTTCTAAATGCTTTTTTAAAATCCATTTTCTCATTTTATCCTTTGAGCAATAATATGAGGTAGGTATTTCTGTTACTCCCAGCTAAAAATGAAGAAACTGAGAATTGGAGAGAGAAGTTGCCTAAAATTATATGACTGGGAGGTGGAGTAGAGTCACCTGGACTAGAATCTAACTCATACAAGAAAGAAAGTATGATATGTCAGAACCTACAAGCAGTTCAGTGTTTGGGAACCATGATATTTGTGGCAATAGATAAAACAGAAAAGGTAGGCAGAGGTCAGTAGGATGTTATGTACTATTTGATTTTGTTTTTTTCTGCAGCCATAGGAAATGAGGAACCATTGAAAGTTTTCAGCAGATAATTAGATGGTCACCTTTTCATTTTAGACCATTTAGTATTTGTATGGAGGATAAATTTATAGGGAATAATTTTGAGACCAATCAGCAAAGACAGTAAGGACTTTTGGTAAGATACCCACTAAAACAAGTTGTAAGGTATATTTGGGACCAGTTTAAGAGATGTTTGTGTAATAAAATTGACAGGACTTGGTGATTAATTAGATGTGAGAAAAGAGATGAAAGGTACCAATGATGACTACTACCAGTTGAAATGGAGAATACAGGAAAGCGATAGGTATAATGTAGAATTGTCTATCTCCCTTCAATTCTGTCGATTTTGCTTCTTATGGTTTGGGTCTCTGTTGTTAGGTACATACATGTTTCTAATTGTTATATCTTCTTGGTGGAGTGACACTTTTATTATTATAAAGTATCCTTACTTGTCTCTAGTAGTAATTTTTATCTTATTGTTCTAATATTAATATAGCCATTCCGACTCTATTTGCACAGTGTATCAGTTTTCTGTCCTTTTACTTTTAGCCTATTCATGTCTTTGAATTTAAAGTGAGCCTCTGGTAGAAAGCATATAGTTGTATCATGTTTTTTCTTAATCCGGTCTGTCAATTTCTGCCTTTTGATTGGAGTGTTTAATACATTCATGTTTAATGCAATTACTGCTAAGGACTTCTGCCATTTTGGTATTTGTTTTCTATTTGTCTTCATGTCTTTTATCTTTTTTGTTCCTGTGTTTCTCCATTATTGATATTTTGTGTTAAACAAATATTGCTCATGTGTTATTTTAATTACCTTGTAATTTCTTTTAATATATGTATGTATGTATATATGTATGCATATATATATACACACACATATATATATATATGTATGTATGTATGTTTTTTTAAGTTATTTTCTTAGTGGTTGCCTGCTTTGGGGATTGCAGTTCACATCTTAAAACAGTCTAGTCTGGATTAATACCAACTTTATTTCAATAGCACGCAAAAGCTTTTCTCCTACATAGCTCTGCCTCCACTTCTGCTGTTTTTTTCACTAATTACATCTTTGTATATTGTACCCATCAACACAGATTTGTAATTACTGTTTTATTCAGTTGTGTTTTGAACTAGATGCAGGAAAAATGAGTAAAAAATGCCTTTACACTGTCTTTTATATTTATCTATGTAGTTACTTTACCTGGTGTTCTTTATTTCTTCATGTGTATTCCAGTTATCATTTAGTGTCTTTTCATTTCAGCCTGAAGGACTCCCTTTAGTATTTCTTATAGGTGCAGATGTGCTAGTGATAGATTCCTTCAGTTTTTATTAATCTGGGAACATCTTAATTTATCCTTATTTTTGAAAGATAATTTTTCTGTATATAGAATTCTTGATTGACAGGTTTTTTCCTTTTATCTCTTTGAATATATCATCCCATTGCTTTCACACCTCCGTGATCTCTGATGGAAAAAATCAGCTTTTTTCTTAGTGATGATCCCTTGTAGATGATGAGTCACTTCTATTTTGCTGCCTTCTAGATTCTGTCTTTGTTTTTCGCTTTAAACAGTTTGATTATTGTGTCTCAGTGTGAATTTCTTTTCACTTAACCTACTTGAAGTTAACTGAGCCTCTTCAATGTGTATATTAATGTTTTTCATCAAATTTGGGGAGTTTTCAGCCATCATTTCTTCAAATATTCTTTCTTTTTTTTTTTTTTTTTTTTGCGGTATGCAGGCCTCTCTCTGTTGTGGCCTCTCCCGTCGCGGAGCACAGGCTCCAGACGCGCAGGCTCAGCGGCCATGGCTCACGGGCCCAGCCGCTCTGCGGCATGTGGGATCCTCCCGGACCGGGGCACGAACCCGTGTCCCCTGCATCGGCAGGCGGACTCTCAACCACTGCGCCACCAGGGAAGCCCCAAATATTCTTTCTTTTAAAAACCTAGGACCAATAAGTCTCTCCCTCTTTGCTGAGAGGCTTTGTGTGCATGTTGGAGCCCCCATCAACACTCAGCCAGACAGTTGACAATGCTACCATAGCCTTCACTTTCTGCTTTTGCAGAACCTCAAAGGATAGGCATAAGTGAGAGTTTGGTTCTTCTCAGCCCTTTCCTGAGTAGACTCACAGCCCTAAGCATGTATGTGGCCTTCTAGATTCCAAGGAGTATGTCAGCTTTTTCTTTTAAGCTTTTTGTTTAGTCTGTTTATTGTTTGGCCCAAGTATTATTCATTGTTTTGGACATCCATGAAGTTAAAACACTTTCCTATAATTGTTTTAGACAAACACATGCCGTTCTCTACCCCGGAAGAAGACTTTTTGCATTGGATATTTCCAAGGAAGGTTAAATAGAGAAGTATTTTAAGTGGGGTCCTCCAAAGAAACAATGATGATTCTTTGGGAAAGAAGTTTTGAAAGGGCTCCAGCTCTGTTCTGTTCCCTCTGGTGACTACCAGGCTGCTGGGGAGTAGAAAATGGAACTAGGCAAGTTAAAACACCACAAAACTTGCTCTTCTTACCAAGATTCAGACATTTTCTTTATTAAACACTCCCTGAGTTACTGGAATGCTTGATTAATTTCCAGAGTCTGAAAGGGTTGATTTGATTGTTTTTTCCCAGTTTCTGATTCCTTTCACAGAGGAGTGGATTTTTGGAGATCACCATGTTTACTGACATTACCTCTTTCATAGTTTGGGGGACTTTTCCCCTTTATTTCTGAGAATTATAAGGATTGGAAAGTTAATGGGTTCTGTTTGCGACATGTTGAATGATGCTTTCTATGGCACATCTTGGAGATGTTAAATTCATAGTTGAGGAATCTGGATCTTGATGTACCTATCCATTTATAGATGATAGTTAAAACCATTAGAGTAGATAAGATTGCCTTTTAAAAAAATGTTTAGGGCTTCCCTGGTGGCGCAGTGGTTGAGAGTCCGCCTGCCGATGCAGGGGACACGGGTTCGTGCCCTGGTCCGGGAAGATCCCACATGCCGTGGAGCGGCTGGGCCCGTGAGCCATGGCCGCTGAGCCTGCGCGTCTGGAGCCTGTGCTCCGCAACGGGAGAGGCCATAACAGTGAGAGGCCTGCGTACCGCAAAAAAAAACCCCAAAAAACAAACAAACAAAAAAAAGTGTTTATAATGAAATGACCAAAGGGCTTCTATATCTGAGTAGATAATTGCTGAAGGAAGAAATGAAAAATTACTCGTGATGCACATTTGATATCTACAAATTTATGGTCTCAAATCTCATCCAGTCTCTCAGACAGCCTATCAATCTTATTCTTTTTTTCAGCTTCCTCATTACCTTAGCAATTACCTAAACCTCCTTAAGTCTTCTGAATTCCCTTGTCACTCCCAGTTAACTTTCCCTTACTCTGTCTTCTACTTCAAGAAAATTTGAGCCATATAAATTCTCTCAAATTATCATTCCTCCCCCTTTTAATTTGTTTTTATCCACAGGTAATGATAGAGGAGAATTGAGTGCACTTATGAAAAGATTCATTTAGATATTCTAGGCTGAGTAGGTAAGGGAGAGTGTCCAGGAGGGACTGATAGGTCCCTCCTGATAGACATTGGAGGGATCCAGGGACTACAGGTTTCTCAGTTTGAATAATGAGGTTTTTTAGAACAAATCAAAATATGATTTCTGTAGAGTGAGTTATATATAAAAGTCTGATAAGAAATTGTATATATGCTACAAATGGACGTTTAGTTGAAAGTTATTCATTGAGCAAAGGGTGTGTTTTTTACTTAGCTGTAATAAATGCCAGACATTTAAAAATGTCCCTGTAGTGGGTTGAATTGTGCCTCCCAGAAAGATATGTTTAAGTCCTAATCCCCAGTATCTGTGAATGTGACCTTCTTGGGAAATAGTTATTTGCAGATGAGATGAATTAAGATGAAGTCATACTATGCTTAGTGTCTAGGATTTAGGACCTAGTGCACCCTAAATCCAATGACTGGCATCCATGTAAGGAAGGGAGAAGACACAGAGACACAGGGGAAAAGGCCATGTGAAGACAGAGGCAAAGATTGGAGAGCTGCATCTACAAGCCGATGAATGCCAAGGATTGCCAGAAGTCACCAGCAGCTAGGATGAGGCAAGGGAGTATTCTTCTCTAGAGCCTTTGATGGGCGCATTGCACTACTGACACCTTGATTTGGGGCATCTAGCTCCATAACTGTGAGAGAGAGAATATCTGTTGTTTTTAAGCCACCCCGTTTGTGATTTTTTGTTTTTGCTTTTTTATAGTAGCCCTTGGAAACTAATATAGGCCCTCAGTTCACTCCTGAAATTATTTTAATTGATAAATATGCAGGTATGTTATCAAATGACAAACGTAGAAATAACATCAGTAATCCATAAAGTATGTTTTATATATTACATTAGCTTAAGTTTGAGGGTAACACTTTGAAAATGAGATTGTAGGCAGAACTATGGCAGCTAGATAATTGGCTCTTGATGGGTACCTCAAATACGTAAAGCTTAAAAGATCTGATTTAGTTCCGTTTATCCTTTCAAGTCTATGATTCCATTTGAAAATCTCAGCAAATTTTTTTTCTGAGAGAAATTACTGTTAACATCATGTTAGCAAATAATCTACATAATTTCTAAATATGAATCTTCTACTTAAATCCTTTTAAAATACTACCATATTTTAATAGTTGTGTAATACAGCTTGGCATTTTATTAATAATATAGGTGAAATAAGCAATTTTTTTCCTGTATTCAGTGTATTAAACCAAAATCATTTTGCTTACATCCTTGAGATTTTCTTAGAGAAATAAAATTTGGAATTTCTTCTTGATATGCTTTTGATACTTGTGATGTAGATATTTCACAGATCTTGATCCATGTAACAGATCAGCTGTAATTTTTTTTTAATTAGGCTTTACCTTTTTCAAGACTATGTCTTATATAACTATCAGTTCTCTATTGCTCCTATAGCAAACTACCACAAATTTAACAGCTTAAAATAACACACATTTTTATATCACTGTTTGTTTAAGTCTGAAGTCCTAGTAGGCTCAGCCGGGGTCCTCTGCTTAGCCTCTCACAAAGGTGAGATCAGGGTGTTGGCTGGGCTGTGTTCCCGCCCCAAAGGCTCTGGGAGAGCATCTGCTTCCAGACTTACGCTATCAGCCAGATTCAGCGTTTGCTGTTGTAGGGCGTAGGTCCCTGTGTTCTTGCTGCCTGTCAGCAGGTGGGCAGTGGGGCTGGCATTTGCTCCTGGAGGTGACCCACGTTCCTTCTCACACTTTCCACGTGGCACCCCTCCAGCAACAGCGGGTCAAGTTCCTCTCACACTTCTGATTTCTCTGATTTCTCTTGCTGCGTCTCTCTGATTCCAGCTGAAGAAAGCAGTCTCCTTTTAAGAACTTATGTGATTAGATTGGGCCCACGCAGGTAATTCAGAACACTCTCCCTTTGTTAACCTTTATAAACTTAGTTACATCCCTTTTGCCATGTAATAAAACGTATTCACAAGTTCCAGGGATTAGGGCACAGACATCTTTGTGGGGGATTGGGGCATTTTGCCCACCATAACTAACTAATATCAACAGTTTTGATAATTAGTTGCATTAATTATAAAAAGTATTAACCCTACTAAAAATAATTATAAAAATAATTAAAATAATTATAAATATAAATACAAAAAAGATATTATAGTGTATTTAGTTAGTACAAGAACCCTGTACCTCCCTGTATCCATATATTATAAAGTACAATGATAATGTTTGCTAAGAGGTAAGAAATTCAGAAATTGTCTTACACCATAGAAAACACACTTCTTTGTGGAAAAGGTTAATAAACTGAAATGTCATTCCCCTAATGATAGTTGAATTGTACAACATAATTTACTTATTTTGAGATTTTATCCAACTTTCATTGCTTGAAATTAATTGGATACCCACACCTCTTAGGAGTAGACTAGAAAGTCCACACACAAACCATGTCCCCATCATTTCTCATTTATCTTACAGTTTCCTGCTGAGTAGGTGGGGACTTGAATTTCTTTCTCATTTGGTACCAGTAGCTCCATGTGGTTACAAATGACTCTCTCAAGATAACGGAAGCTTCTTAAAATCAGAGACTCTGACTTGTTCAGATTTGTATTACCAGTGCCTGGCACATTACAGATGTTCCACAAATATTTGTTGAAAAATGACTGAGCTCATGAATATCACAGCTAACAAATGTTTATTAAACAGCCAGTGTGTACAAGTTGATCACCCATTGATTCAGTGTTTACTGAATGATCTCGTGCCTTCAAGCCATCACTTACCTGATTTCTTTCTGATTATTCTTGGCCACTGTTGCTGTAAAAGAACAGAGGTCTCTGCTACAGGTGATTCAGTACAAAAAGCCTGAACTAGAAACCAGGTGCCTTGAATTCTGCTCTGATATTAATAAATTGTATGTTTCCCAAGCAAATTAATTAATTTCTGAGCCCCAACTTACTATCTATAAAATGAAAATGTAAAATAAGATCCTTAAAATTTCTTCCAGCTTTTAAATTTTTACACTTAGAATTTTTCTTTTGAAGTAAAATGGGAAACTTGAAAGATAAAAGAGTTCAAGATTGATCCTAAACATAAACCCTCATTTAATTGTTTTTAGCCCTTGTCTGGCTGTTAGCATTCATAAGATGCAAGTCGTTTTACCTTAAACCTTAACTGCCTTTATTTTTAATGTCTTTAAGAATTTTGTCTCAACTATTTATTTATCCTTTCATTTAATTTTTCAAGACTGAAAGAGGAAGAAAATTTCAATGAGAAACCTCAAATGCAATTTTTTAAAATAAAACAAAGAATAGGGGATAATATCTGACATGGACACTATAGATTTTCTATTAGTAAGTCAAAAGCAGGGCCAGGTAAAAGAAGCCAGCTGAATTGAATATTCTTATTATCCAAGTTCTACTATCAGACTGGGAAAAAATATTGCTTCTTTCCCTTAAGTAACAATTTTAAGGGAAGGACTAAAGCTAATAGTTTATCCATTATGAACATGACAATATACCAATTAACCAAATTTTTATGTGCCGCACCCATTATACACAAAATGAAAGGACTTTTTTCTGAAATACAGAAGTAGTTAGTTCCAGTAGAACTATCTTATAACTTAGAGAGAGAATATATAAGGATCACTCCGTGTACCAGAACCTAATAGTCTTAATTCTGTGAGACCTAAAAATTCTGTTAAATTTGAAATGTAGTGTTTGCCCCACTCTTATTTTTGCCTTGTGAAGAAACTCAGTACACTACAAAATTATTAACTGATTTTATTTGAAGTAGTTCTAAGATATTTCCTGCCTCTAGGCATTATATTCAAAACCTAGACAATAGTTTTTAAGGAAGGGCGGATATGAGCCTTGAACATTATGTATTGTTATACCTGGAAGAGATTTTTGAGATCATCTGTTAGAAAACCCTCTTATTTTGTAGATAAGGAAACTGAGGAAACAGCTTTTATTTTCAGTTCTTAGCAGAATCATGACTTTAAAGTCAGGTACTGCACTGTGTGTTGGATGGCATTTTAAAATAAAAACATGAAGTATTTTGCAACTACTCAAAAGTATAGTATGACCAGAAGAGAAATTATTTTAAATTATAATTTAATTTAGATAAAGTGAATTACTATTCATTTATTATTTTTCTGTTTAGGTGAAAAGAGATTTGAATGTCCGGAATGTTCTAAAAGATTTATGCGGAGTGATCATCTCTCCAAACATGTCAAAACGCACCAGAATAAGAAAGGTGGTGGGACAGCTCTTGCCATTGTTACCTCCGGAGAACTGGACTCATCTGTAACAGAGGTGCTTGGCTCCCCAAGAATTGTCACAGTTGCAGCCATTTCTCAAGATTCAAACCCAGCAACTCCCAATGTTTCAACCAACATGGAAGAATTCTGAAAAGTTATTTATAACAGAGACCTCTAGTGCTGCACTTAAGTTTACACACATTTGAAAATCTGGAAATGGGCTGGTCAGGTGAATTACAAAGTAGGAAATCATGTTTTCATTCTTGGCTTCTTTAAGTATTCCAAGATTTTGGGTCAGCACATGAAGTGTTGAATTTTTAAAAATATAAAAAGCAAACAGATGTACTGGAAACAGGTAGAAAAGTATTTCCTCCATATTATACGTTGTAGTTATTTGGAGATCTATCACATTATCTTTAAACTGAATCTTCCCCTCTCTTAACATCATGTGTTAACATGTTTAAAAAGACAGACCTCAGTAGTTTGTAGGCTGGACCTTAATTGGACTTGTTTTCTTTGAAAGTACTTTGTTATAAATTCAGTCAGTAATAATTTATGTGGATTTATTTTTTTTTGCAGTAGCACAGAAAACAAATAGTTAACTGATGATAGAGATAATACTTTATTTCCTTAGCTTGATTTTTGGAAAATCAACTGAAAATAGTTTTGGCCGTCTTTTCTAAATATTAGTTCTTCAACAGTTGAATTAGGTAAGTTCCAAAAAAGTAATCTGAGAGGCATCTCAGATCTTTATTACCACTACATTGTAGTAGTGCGTATGCAGACAATCAGTGAAGTCCAAGTACTTTCTCCATTTGGAGACACAAGAGGAACTTAGAGCTAAACCTTAGGTTAAATTTTAGATTGAAACCTTAGGAAAATACTTGGGGGAAAACAAAACTCATAATAGCTTCAGAAAAATAAAATGAGGCAATTTAACAGGTAAGGTTTTGAAGTTAGGATTGATTATATTCCTAACCCTAGGTTGAACCACAAAGTTCATTTTAAATGTTTATATTGGAAATATTTGCATAGAGTTTAAATCGTTCTGTAGTTTCATATTCTGTAAATATGAATTATGTTGACAATGTGCAAAATTCTTTATGCTTTGACTTGGTAGCCAAAGAAAGAATTATCACACTTTTTTTAAGGCCAGCAGAAAATTATCTTTTAACTACATTACAATTTCTGTTTTCCTCTTTACTAAAAATTAGCGAATCCCATTTTATTTCTAGCACTGTGTTAGAGGCTGATTAAGAATTTATAACACAGTAATGTCTTTATGTTATGCCAATAACTGAATTTTCCCTAAGAAGACAGCCTAACAAATATATAACAGATGTGATACTATGAAACAAAAATTATTTTTTAAAAATCAGAATAATTTCAGTCAATTAAGTGACTAAAGAAAAAACGTATTTCATTGTTTATACAAGGGTCTTAATAGGAAAGATGGCCAAAAGTTTCATATAAAAAAAATTGGGAGTATACCAGTAGCTTAAATATTAGTAAGATATTTAATAGTTTAAAAATATATTTACAAAGAATTATAATGGAATTGGAATTGACCATTTGAAAACTAAAGTTTTTAACTGCTCGGTTTATTAACACCATTAGTTTGGGGACTGTTTGAATATAGGTGTATGTTTTCTTGTGCATTCCCTATTATTTCAGGAAAAGTACTACTCATGCGAAATCTCTTCCAAAATTGTGATGTTTCTTGTATTTTTGATGAAGGAGAAATACTGTAATGATCACTGTTTACACTATGTACACTTTAGGCCAGCCCTTTGTAGCGTTATATAAAACTGAAGGTCTTTTGTGCTTTCAGTTTGTATAAAAAAGCTTTGAGATTAAAGGAAAAAAAAATTTTTACACTGTGGTTATAAATTTCAAGTTTCTTAAAGCTTTTGTAGACTTGTAACAAAGTCTTTAAATTTTAGTTGGATTTTGTAAATTGTTTTGTATATTTTATTTAACGTACTCTTAACAACTGATGTATCTGGCTTTAAAACATCAGAATCAGTTTGTTGCTTTGTTTGGTACAGAGGAGCATTTGGTAGTATTAATTTTAATTTTATTATATAGGAGCTGAAACATCAAATATATATTTTATCTATCATTATGCTACACAATCAGTGCTATAAATTTTTTTATGCAAAGAAACTTTCGTAATGTTTGAATCATGTTTCCTCAGAGTGACACTTTTTGTTGTTGTTAATACCGAGTATGAGCTCTCTGCACCATTATTCCATGAACCAATTTTAATGCATACCTATGTATGCTCCTCAGAAACCGAAGTTATTTTTTAATCAACAATGAGGCCTATTATAAATTTAACAAAATGAATTTGGATAGCTTTATAGCATATAAAATATATTAATTTGTGTTAGCAGGTGCACATTTCACCACTGAAATTAGAAATCTTTTGACAGTCTGTTCTGCATACCATTCTGAATCCACTCTTCTGTCTTATAAGAATCGTAAATTTCAGTGTCCTTTATTTGACTCAGTGGGATATAGCTGTTATAAGTAATAGGGCACAGATGTGCAGTAGAGTCTTGTTTAATGACATTTCACTGTTCATTCCCTTTGCCACTGTTATAAAACTTTTCTTTATTGTAATTATCAGTGCAAAGCTATGTATTTATCATGGTAGAACTCCAGTGTTAGAATAGTTTTTTCTTACAGTATACTTTCTTTGGTTAGGTTTGTGTATGTGTTGCTGATTACATTAGAACTTGATGTTAAGTCATTATTTATCACACTCTCATGAGAGCAGTAATAAAAGTGTGTAATCTAGGAGAAAAAGTTAATTTGTCAAACTTAGATAAGCATGATGTTTAGGTCCTATTTTTCAATTTTATAACTGTTTTATTGCAACAATATTTGTATTTAAGTCTTCATTTTAATGCCTTGTGGTGTTTTTTTATGCATGTCACTAAGTTGTCATCCCACATAAATTGATGTGCAGCATAGGGTATTAAATCTACATAATGATTTTAAAACAGAAATAGTTGATGGTAAAATGTAAATGTTTTGCAAAAATTCCTTATAAAAAGTTTTGTAGTAACATTTCACTTGTAAATTTTTTTTTGTAAAAAAAAAAGAAAAAAAAAAAAGATGAGTCCAGAAAAAAACCTGTTTCCCATATCCTAGAATTTAGACAATTATTCTGCCAGCAAAGCCTCTGGGGCTGTAATTGACATTTTTACAGTGCTGATTTGTATAAAATTTGTTTTTTGTGGATTTGGAAATAAAATCATGTACAAGTTGTTGCCTGCAATAACAATTGCAAGTAACCTATTAAAAATTCCCTTGAGTTTAACATGTTTCTTCATTTAATTATGTATGCTATAAAACAGCAATAAATTGTTTGAACTATCAACCTTTTTATAATGATGAACACTGGAAAGTAAATGCTTCTCACTAGAAAACATATTGGCAACTCTTCGTAATTCCTGGTATTAAGATCTGGTCACCATTTCTCTGAACGTACCACCAAAGAACACCAATTCAAATTTCATGTTAATTTGTAGCCATTGCTCTAGACATGTATGGAAATTAAAATTTGATTTAGGGACTTTTTTTACTTAAATATTTTTAAACAGTAAATGTTAGGAAATTGTAGGAAGACCTAAAAACGAAAACATAATTAAGATGTTTTTTAAGCTTACAGAAACACTAAGAAGCAATGTATGCCATATATATAGATGCCACAGTCTATAAGCGGAAGCTATTGTCTTTTCCTCTTGGGAGAGCCCTGCAAATCTCATGCAGAACCTTAATGGACATAATGAATACATTACTATAACAACTGCAGTTAACAGATTTCCAAACCCAGGACAGATTAGATATGGCCAAGTGAGGGGCAGGGGATGTTAGGCAGCAGGGAAGTACATTGATCTACTAACAGAAGATGCCAAAAATTCTTTTTAAATCTGTAGCGACCAAGGCTTACATAGTGTTTGGGTAGATCGCGTTGTATAGTAAAACCCTAAGGTAAAGACATGGCTAGTGTAATAATATGTGTTCATTAACAATTCCTGAATCAAGAAACAGTTAAATTTATTCTACTCTGCCAAACAAGACTAGTAAGGAATAAATTTTTCAAAAGATTTGTATCAAACTAAAAATGTAAACTTCAGTTATCTGAAAAATTCACATTTGGAAGCATCAGAATGATATTGTATAAAAGGGATAATGCAAGTAGTAAACTTTTTCTATATTTTTTTATTTTTTATGTGGTAGTACCAGTTTGATTCTTGGACTTCTAGGAACTTCATACTCGGAACCAGAAACCAGGCGCCAAGAGTGAGTCAAAGAAAATACCAAAAAAGTAATGCTTTTTACTTTATCATAGATTTTTTTTTAACTGGATTATATTTGCTTTACACTGCTGTGTCAGTTTCTGCTGTACAGCAAAGTGAATCAGCTGTACATATATGTATATCCCCTCTTTTTTGGATTTCCTTCCCATTTAGGTCACCACAGAGCACCAAGTAGAGTTCCCTGTGCTATACAGTAGATTTTCATTAATTATCTGTTTTATACGTAATAGTGTATATATGTCAGTCCCAATCTCCCAATTCATCCCACCTCCTGCCCTTTGCCCTTGGTATCCATATGTTTGTTCTCTACATCTGTGTCTCTGTTAATGCTTTGCAAATAAGATGATCTTTACCGTTTTTCCAGAGTCCACATATATGTGTTAATATACGAGATTTGTTTTTCTCTTTCTGACTTCACTCTGTATGAGAGTCTAGGTCCATCAACATCTCTGCAAATGACCCAGTTTCATTCCTTTTTATGGCTGAGTAATATTCCGTTGTATATATGTACCACATCTTCTTTATCCATTCCTCTGTTGATGGACATTTAGGTTGCTTCCATGTCCTGGTTATTGTAAATAGTGCTGCAGTGAACATTGCGGGTGCATGTATCTTTTTGAATTATGGTTTTCTCTGGGTATATGACAAGTAATGTGATTGCTGGGTCATATGGTAGTACTAGTTTTAGTTTTTTAATGAACCTCTATACTGTTCTGCATAGTGGCTGTATGAATTTCCATTCCCACAAACAGTGTAAGAGGGTTCCCTTTTCTCCACACCCTCTCCAGCATTTATTGCTTGTAGATTTTTTGAAGATTACCATTCTGACTAGTGTGAGGTGATACCTCATTATAGTTTTGATTTGCATTATTAGAAATAGTGATGGTGAGCATCTTTTCACTTGTTTGTTGGCCAACTGTATGTCTTCTTTGGAGAAATTTCTATTTAGGTCTTCTGCCCATTTTTTGATTCGGTTTTTTGTTTTTTTGATACTGAGCTACATGAGCTGTTTGTATATTTTGGAGATTAATCCTTTGTCAGTTACTTCATTTGCAAATATTTTCTCCCATTCTGAGGGTTGTCTTTTCATCTTGTTTACGGTTTCCTTTGCTATGCAAAAGCTTTTAAGTTTCATTAGGTTCCACTGGTTTATTTTTGTTTTTATTTTCATTACTCTAGGAGGTGGGTCAAAAAAGATCTTGCTGCAGTTTATGTCAGAATATCATAGATTGTTGACATAAAACCACTGGTGTAATAAGTTAGGAAAGTTGAAGCAGTGCTCAGCACAACACTAAATATAATAAGGTATAGTTCACGATGCTGTTCATGGTAAAGTCAAGATATCAAGAAAAAAAGATGGCATAGCTTGTTTATTTTTATTTAAAATTTCAGATGCTTAAAGAGTGCAGACTTCAGGTATGTACAAGAAATAAATACTTTATTCTTCAATACATCTGAATTACATATTATTGTATTTACTGCCCAAGCAATAATGTTTGATTCACACACAACCAACTTGTAATTGTGTAGCAGGATTTTTAAGGCATGTATTCTGTTCTTCTAAGGGTTGCTGATTAGTGTACGTCTTAGGCTGTGTTCTTCTCTGAAGCAGGTGGCAATGAAATAATTTATTTTTGGGTACCTGAGAGTGATTTCAAATGCAAATAGTAAGAGCGAAACACAGAGCAAGGGAGGAAGGAAGATGGTACAAACCTTCGTTTTTGTCTAAGGTAATAGTTTGGCAACTGCTAGGACAATTTCTCCTGGAGGAAAATGTTCCAATTAATAGGGTTTCTAGATTACAGAATTTTAATAATCAAGTTTTCATGTATAAAAAGAAAGAAATCAGTATGCTGTTTATAGTACTTTAGCCCAGAAAAGCAAGTTATGTATGCATATACATATATATAACAGCTCTTTACAATAAGGATTTGATTTAGCAAATGAGTTAGCAAAGTACATATTTTGTATTAGACTGTACTGACATAAAATCTATTCTCTTTAAATAGAAAAGGTATTTTCCTGATAAATCATGCATCACTATGCTGCCCACAGTTAAATACAGATACTTAAGCCTTAAGTACATTGTACATTCTCTTACGAAGTCAACCAGGAAAATTGGGTGATAGTCAAGCGGAATTTTCACATGCGCTTATGATATTTGAAATGTTCCATAAAAACAATATTTTTACCACAGTAAAATTTTTTTCAAGGAAACAGTAGCTGTGTTTCCAGTTAACAGTATAATTGTGGAACTGTTTAAAATTTTTGTTCAGTGGAAACGTAATCCACAGGGTTTTGTGTTTCCTATATGTATTTTAATAAAATTAAGTACATGTATATAGATAAAATATATGCTATGTGTAACATTTTAGCTATATATCACTATAACATTAGGATTGGATTAGGAAGTTCAAACTTCAGCATAAAACTATTTTGTTTTTAAAGCTGCTGAAAGAAAGACTGCAAGAAATAGATAGGCCTAAAAATACACACATACCCTAAAATGCTGTATAAAAGATTTGTACCAATAGTTTCCATAAAACTACATTTTTATCTAGCCCTTCTACTTCTGGAAATTAATTTGCTTCAGGACTTAATGATAGCGATGACTAATAGGCTTGTATTTTGAGTCTCCACTCATTGGACAAATACTGAGAGTCTATTTGGTACCAGGCACTAATCCATGTATCAGACCAAGAAGAAGACAAAAAACCCTATCCCCTGCCCTCACAGAGTTCACACATAGATTTGAAAGTGGTAAGGGCAACGGGGACAAGTAGGCTAAACGTGAAGAGTGCTGGGGCTGCGATTGTAATTAGGGGGGTCAGGAAGCCTCCCTGAACTGATGTCTGAGTAAAACTGGAAGTGAGGAAGCAAACCTTGCCGATCAGTATCTGAGAGGAAGCTGGGAGAAGAGGAATCAGCAAAAAGGATGAGCCCTACGCCTGACTGGACCACAGCTAACGCGCAATAGTCTAGAGGGGCCAAAAACGAGGAGAGCAGGAGAGAGGTAAGAGGTGGCGGTGCATCCTTGCCATGGAGATAAAGGCCTGCTCATAACGCAGAGGGTTGAGCAGCCTGGTAAAAGCAAAGCCGGGTGACACAGAGATCACCAACTGGGAGGCTGAGGAGTGTGGGCTTGATTCCTGGTTCTGCCACTTCCTACACAACCTTGGGCAAATTATCTAACTACCACTTCTGCATCCTCTTTTTCTCATTTCCAAAATGGGAATAATACCTCGTAGGTGTCTTAAGAGGATCAAATAAGGTAACTCTCAAGCCTCTGACACAATAGTATTTAATAGATAGAAGTTATTGTTATCATAACTCAACCCAAAAAGGGGCAGGGAGGATGGAATAGTTCCCAGTTGGACCAATCTTGAAATGCTTTGGGTACCAATATGTTGAAAAGTTAATGCTCAATATCCCATTTTAAAAAAGAGAAATTTCAGTGAGAATTTCTTGATTCAACTGTACATTTTTTCTCAAACTACCTATGAGCTAGTTTCTATCTCAGATTTATATGATGGTCATCTTTTCCCAATGCTAGGCAAAATTAAAGTTTCAAATCTTAGTTACTTTCTAATTTTTTTAAATTAATTTTATTTATTTATTTTTGGCTGTGTTGGGTCTTCGTTGCTGTGTGTGGGCTTTCTCTGGTTGTGGCGAGCAGGGGTTACTCTTCGTTGTGGTGTGCAGGCTTCTCATTGCGGTGGCTTCTCCTGTTGCAGAGCACAGGCTCTAGGCACGCAGGCTTCAGTAGTTGTGGCACGCGGGCTTTAGTAGTTGTGGCTCGTGGGCTCTAGAGCGCAGGCTCAGTAGTTGTGGCGCACAGGCTTAAGTTGCTCTGCGGCATGTGGGATCTTCCCGGACCAGGGCTCGAACCCGTGTGCCCTGCGTTGGTAGGCGGATTCTTAACCACTGCGCCACCAGAGAAGCCCAGTTATTTTCTAATTTTAAAATGTTAATTTCAACTACTTGCCTACCTAAGTGATAGCGGACAACCAAACGAGTGAACTAAGAAGCAAACCAAACGGTAAAAAACAGAAACATCGCCCATCTGCTGTTCAAAAACTTTTATTTTGTTGTTAACATGTGGAAAACTTTCTATATCTAAAATCATCCCCTGTGTTTAGAGATACACTTAAATAAACAAAATGAACCTGAGCTTACAGGGCAAAAGTACTCCTATGTTTTCAGTTCCCTGTTAAATTGCAACCATGAAAAAAAAACTGTGCATTTTGGTGTCCAAACCTTTTCTTATCCTAGACAACTTTCTCTCAGACTTGGTTCAGAAAAGAATAGGATGCTCTGCATTTATGAGCTCTAAGCTATCTTCACTTAGCTTTTCAGATTCTTTGCGGAATAAGATAAGATATAAACAAATAAATTGTCCAGACTGGCTTCGTGCCCTGCCAGGCTCAGAGGCACCTCCGCTGGCTGCTGCCCTCCACTTCCAGCACCTCTTCCATGTCACTACCTTAACTGGGCTTCAGATCCTGTTCTTAACTCTGACTTGCCTCTTTCATTCCCAAGCTAACCTGTAGAGATGCTTTTTCCAATCAGCCGGTCCATTTAGCACATATTGTGTGCCACCAGGTTCAGGTGTAAGGGATGCTCTTCCTCTTTTCTGTATTAATCCTGCCTCCTTCCATCTCTCCCTTGGCTAGATTTCTAGAGCACCTCGAGATCCCCTTCCCCGACTCCTAAGATGGGCTGGCCAGCACTTGCAGAGATGGGAGTGCAGTAAGCCCTCATCCGCAGGGAGCAGCCAAGGCTCAAATCATGTTGGGCCACAGGTTAAGATGAACAAGTCTCAAGTCAGAATCAGAGAGGCAAGAAGTCAGACCCTGGGAGCTAAGATCAGACAAAAGCAAATTACAGGGAAGAGGAGGAAATTAAACTTGAGCAGTTGTCTCCCACACTCATTCTTCTTTGAAGCATACCTTTCTAGACGGTTGGCTTGACTCAAATTGTGTTATTTATTATCTTGCTATGAAATGTGGTTTAATAAATATTTTACTGATAGCAGTATTATTTTTGAGATGTGGAAGCCATAATAAGGTTATATTTTCTGCTGGTAAAATTGTTCCTAGCTTGTATAATTTTATGTTGGAATTAAATACATCAGTAATTCATGGTTCTAAAGGGCATCATGGTTTTGAAATGTTTGGCCACCCTAACATGTTTGGAAAACCACTGTTGAGGAAAATAGTATAAAGGCAAAGGGCAAGCTAACTGAAAAAAGATTCCAACTCAATTCAGCAATGTTGTAAATGGTTACGACTTTAACTGTCTTATGTCTTTGAAGCTTTTATGTTAGCTTATTCTTTGTCAAATATATATATGTATGTGAAATATGTGTGTGTGTGTGCATGTTTGGTGAAGCATCATATACATTTCTAATTGCTGTTTGTAAGTCAGAATTAAATTATAAGTTACTATGGTTTTGTATTATAGTCGCTTCCTGTCATTTTCTATAATTATATGGACAGAAAGGTAATATTGTTAGAAAATTATACCCTATTCTAATGATGATATATAACCTTTAATTCTCATTTTTATGGAATAAATCATGACTAGAACAGGGTTATGGGTCCTATGAAAAGAACCTCAGTTCTTCATTTATTTTCTTGTTTGTTTTGTTTCTCAAAATCCAGGGGATGTCAATTTGTATTAAAAGTCTGTGTAAGCAGTGATCTTTTTTTTTTTTTCTTTTTTTGTGGTACGCGGGCCTCTCACCGCCGCGGCCTCTCCCGTTGCGGAGCACAGGCTCCGGACGCGCAGGCTCAGGGGCCATGGCTCACGCCCCCAGCCACTCCGCGGCATGTGGGATCTTCCCAGACCGGGGCACGAACCCGCGTCCCCTGCATCGGCAGGCGGACTGTCAACCACTGCGCCACCAGGGAAGTCCGCAGTGATCATTTTTTAACATATAGAAATATTGAATCAGTATCTTGGGCACACAGAACTAACATAGTGTTGTAGGTCAATTATGCGTCAAAAAAATACATCAAACAAACTAATAAAACAAAAGAAGGAAAAAAAAACAGTCTAGTAAGTATGTCCACCCATTCCATAAGTAACTAGGAGTGCTTTTATTCTTATGTCCAATTGTAAATCCAGACTTTGACATAAAATAGGAAAAGATAAAAGGGTGAACCTTTCTAAAGAATTTTACTGATCATTTTGTAGATCTAAGATTTATTGTTCTGTATTTTTAGGAAAAGTGTTACCTTGTTTACAAAATGTTTTTAAAATATTAATTTTCTTTTAAATAGTATCCTTATTCAAATCCATGATCTTAACAAATTCTTTAAAGAATGCGATGAGAAAAGAGGTAATAATCACCAGAGAATATATTCAAATAAAATATTTGTCTTCAGTTTATACATTTTGTTCTAATAGAAATATTGATCAGATTTATGATTTAAGTATTTATGCCTCTTACTAAATATGTCTTTTAACTCTGGCATTGTTCAGAATACTCTCAAAGTAATTATGATCTCTAAAAAAAATAACTGTTTTATTTTATTTTTTGTAGGTGAGCTATAACTTGGCCTAAAATACATCAAGCTTGTGAATCCAGAGGACATTGCTTTGTTCTCAAGAATCTACAGCACCCAATCAAAATTTAGACATATTTAGCTATCAGACTAAGAGTTACCCTGTTCCAAGTTCAGTTCATTCCCTGTAAACAAAAGAATATAACAATAATTATTGTTCCTGATTATTATAGATAGAGATAACAGTCAAAAATTTTAATAACAGACACAGCACAGCACCCATCAATCAGAAGGGATTGATTGGAGGGAGGTCCCAGAGCCCCTCCCTGTTTCTGCATCCTATACTCCACACCCCCATCCATCCCTCCAACCCCACCCCCCTGGCATTACTCTTTCAGTTGCTAGATCTTGGGGAGGTCCTGGGGTGGTAGTAGGGGGATTGGGAACCAGAGTGGCTATTTAGTTTCCAGTATGGCATTATCTCAGCATTTTAATAACCGGTGTGGCTATACTGGCATCCTAGCTGAATGTGAACAGTGACAGGTAGGTTTATACTCCAAAGTGTGCCATGAAGAGTATTAATGATGTAGCATTTCTTAAAAGAATGCTCCACTGTTACCTCCAGGAATTTCTTCTGTGCTGATAATGTTCCATTTTGCAAGTCTTGTTGCAGATGTATGGGCAGTAATAACGACCACAGACATGCCTCTTGGCAGACCACAAAAGTAAGACAGACCGCAATTGCAGAGATGTTAAAATGTGAAAAAAGGTGCATCACAGAATCAATGAACTACACTTCAAGATATGTTTATTTCCTTTCTGCTTCCATCAATTCCCTCTCTTCCCCAACACCCTGAGCTTGCCAACTGTAGTTTTGTTGACCATTTCAGGATCAAACTACTGAGATTCACAGGAGATTACTTTATTTGCATTGTCTGTTTACATGGGGAGTTACGGGTTTGGATGGCCACAGGAAAAGAACTGTTAGTGCGCACTGAAAGGATGTTTTATTAATTCTAACCTTTCCCAGCCCAAGTAACCTTGTTGTGTGTCACAGAGAATGCCCTCTCTGTAAGGAGCTGGAATTGCTGGGAAAGCTTTGGGGACTTCTTGGTGCTGGTAGAATTTGGGCATTCTAGGGTATTCTAATCCTTGGAGATTTGGGGATATTACAAATTATATGTGATATTCTATATCCTGGAACAATTCATATTAGGAATATAAATATATATTAGGAATTCATATTAAGAACATATATATTTAGGGAGAAAAGCAAGAATGCAAACAATGCTTACTGGTTTAGGAAGAAAGCTTAGCAGCTTTACAATGGGTACATCAGCAATGTAAATAGAAAAGAGAAAGGCAGATTTACCTGATATAAACACACTGCTCTCCTCCTCAAATCTCCCTCCACTAACTAAGTAGCACCTATGAAAGGGCTTTGTAAACTGTTGAGCACTAGACAAATGTGTGCGCTGCCTCCACGGAGGGAGGGATCACGAATCCTCATTTAATTTCTACCTGTGCCCAACTCTGAGCACTTTCTCTAAGCTTTCTCCTCATTTCTGATTTCAAAGAAAGGTTTAACAAGCAGGAATAGAAATAATAATGTGTTTGATACGATGTAGGAGATATTCAGAAATAATTGTGTTTATACTCCCTACAACTTAACTCATATTCTTTTGTAGAATTTATTTAATCTCTAAATCCTCTTCCTTCTCTGGAACTAGTGCTCCAGAAATGTAACTTCTTTTCTGTTCTCTTAATTAATTAAATTAATTCATCTCTTTTTACACATTTATTTTTCTCTTCTCCCTTCAGAGGCTCTAACCCTTTCCTTGACTAAAATTTTTTGGGTTACAGAAGTCCTTCCCTTGTTGGCATTTTATTTTGAAGTGCTTATTTCAATTCAACAAATATTCGAACGGTAGTATTGCTGGAGGGTCTGTCTTAGATGCTGCAGGGGGTAAAATAAATAAATGGCACAGTCCCTGACAGCACCTGCCTTCAAAGGGCTTTGTTGCTAATAAGGAAAAATAAGAAAGCTGCACAAATAACTATAATGCAAGGTAGAGTACATCATACAGGTACAGGAAGAGATTACACTGTAGACTGGTGAGGATTTCCTCTCCAGAGCCCTATGATCCTTGTTGCTTGCTTGCTTCTGTCAGTCATTACAAGTACACCTCAGAATTGTCTCTCTAAATGTTACAAAATTATTCTTTCCTGCAAATCTGTTGGCTTTCTATTACATTTCCCCCTCTATCTCCTAAATTCATGCTTAGACTCTGCAAAGATGCTTTAGGTTGTCTTTTTGTTGTTGCTATTTTTTATTATTATTTTTTTAATCAAAACCAGCAGTGGTAAGAAACTGTAGCTTAACTATTGTTGTGTATCTGCTTTGAATGGCCTTGACCATATGAGTTGACATTCCTGCCTTTGATTTCCATGTCCCTTCACTTGGTATACAACCCTTCTCTGCCCCCACTCTTGACCATGGCACATACCT
Source organism: Leucopleurus acutus (assembly GCF_964270905.1). Classification (NCBI taxonomy): domain Eukaryota; kingdom Metazoa; phylum Chordata; class Mammalia; order Artiodactyla; family Delphinidae; genus Leucopleurus; species Leucopleurus acutus. The sequence goes on along the minus strand of NC_139144.1, from coordinate 35,282,379 downwards.
GATGGCCTCAACAGTGGCACCCCATTATATTTGTCCTTTACCCACTTGTTTCTGTCTTGATATCTCTGGAAATCCAGACAGTAAAATTCCTCAAATCACATAGTTTTCTCAGTTTTACCCTGTTTTTCTTTTTCTCCTTCCAAAATCTCAAGTTGACCTTAATCCAGGCTTCTCCAAGAATAAAGTTCTTTTAATGTTTAGCCACACTTAGGGGGAAAAAAAGTAATAAAGTCTTCATAATTCTTGGGAAATTGTGTTAGTGTAAAGAGATACTTCCCATGATGTTATACGTTTATGGGGAATCTGAGAAAAAAACACATCCATACCTTTCTTGGTTGACTACCAAATGGACAGTTTTTACCCTTTTTCTTCACTAGCAGAACCCACATTTTGCTCAGGCTCCTCCTACTGGGTATATCCTTAAAAGGAAGCTGGAGTTGGATCTTGATCTCATTTCCCTTGACAAACCCAAGTTTAGATATGGACATGAGATGGAATACTGGCCAGTCAGATGAAAAGGAACATCTTCTGGAGGGCTTCAGAAAGTTTTCTTTACACAAAAATGAAGATGCTGTTTTCTTGCTTCTGGACTTTGTCACCTGCAAGGAATGCTAGAAAACATGATTGCCACTTAGCATCCATGATAGGAAAATAATTGACCGGTTGGAGACCACAGAAAAGGGAGATGAACAACAGTCTCATCCCAGAGTCCTTGTGTTAACCAACCCATGGCTCTTCTACAACCAGACTTCTCGGGTGAGATTATAAATGTTCTTATTGTAGGCCACTATTACTTGGGTTTTCTGTTAATTGAAGTTAACTGCAGATTTTTGTTCATTACAGATATGAATTACTTCTGAAATACACAATTTTTAAAAAAAGCCCAAAACGGAAGTCAAGATTATATTGTCCTATAGGACATTAAGGAGTATTGTATCTAACCTAGCGACCTTATTTCAATAGTCTTTCTCCACTGCCTGTGAATCTCTTTCTCTGATTCTCCTGGAACCAACTTCACCATTTTGTTGATATCCTCATTAATGAGTTGAAGACATCTTTGACATGTCTTCATTCTATATTTTGAGTTACTATGTGACTTTTTGAAAATTGTACTTAAATAGTAACACTATGATTTAAATTTTTCTGCTGAATTTTAAAGTGGTTTTTCACTTCAATTTAGTTCAACTCTTATTTACAGAATTCCTGTGTCTCTGGGGTAGGAGATGCAAAGGTAGAATATAGGCGTGAGAGGAGAGACTAAGAAGCATTGTAAGGTGTTTACAGTGATTTCCAGGCTTGCTTAGTAACCACTGGGTGCCCCAAGGATTGCTTTGGACCATACAAAACAGCCTTCCAGGAGCTTGTGTTCATTATAAAGGCTTTCCAGGAGCCTGTGTTCATTCAAGCGTCTGATGATATAACTAGAAAATCTTATAGGTGGTTATCAGACACAATTGACATCCTAAAAAGAAAAACTGTTAAGGCACCAAATCTTGCTGGGTACAACCTATTTATCAATAATCAGTTATGATAATGGATTATTGAGGGCAACACTCCTTCATAGTTCCTATGGGAAACAAGGGGTTTGAAGTTTTTACTTTGAAATGAACAAATGGAAAGGACTAAAAAAACTTTAGTTTGAGGACTGCCCCTCAAAATTCTGGTTACTTCAGTCTCAACAAATGTCATTAATAGGCCATACTGAAATCCATTTCAACATCACGGAGACTGTTACTAATCTGGAACTTTTCCCCCTTGAGCTTTTACTCTTGGATTGAATAATAATTCTATATATTTTCAGAGCACTTTGCTATTTACAAAGACGTCATGCATTCTTTCATTAGGTGTATTAACATCCCAGTAAGTGGCAGGTGAGGTTCAGAATCAGGATTTTGAATACCTAGATCTTGGATTGCCACAACTAGGAAAGCTGAATTGCAGTGTTGGCTCTTTTCTGGAAACATTCTAACAGCTATGGGCAAGGTAAATTAAAAGCCCTCGGCGCGAGTCCTGAATCCCGGTTCCACCATCTCCTTGTTGCTTAGTCACTTTGTGACTTAGTTTCTTTGCTCATTAAATAAACTGACCAGTCGAAGCCCTGCCTTTCTAGGTATTAAATAAAATAATCAAGGGGATGGACTTAGCACGGAGCTCAGCACAACCCAGCACTGCTCAAAACACAGCAGTTAATCAATACTGGTTGCCATTCTCCCTTCCCGGGAGCCCCAAGATGTCCAGTGTGCCAGGGCGTCAGAGGGCAGCGGAGGAGGCCATCGAGTGGCTCACGCCGGTCGAGGGCACGCTCCTCCCCTCCAGAAAGCTGCTCCACTCGGCTCTCACTCCGCCCACAGAGGGCCGGGGCGGGGACGCCGTTCCCCTGGAAACAGGACGCGGCGGCTCAAGACTCGCCAGAGCCCTGGCGCGTTGCGCTCGGAGTGCGCGCAGACGCCGGCTGCCAAGTGGGAGCAGGTGTGGGACTAGCGGCCGCGCTCCCGGTGATCGCTGGAGGAGGTGGGCGCCTCTCGGAGCGCGGGTGTGGAGGTGGCCTCGCCTACCCGGGGCTGGGCAGGGGCGCGCGCATGGAGCCGGCCAGCCCCACGTCCCCTCAGACGTGCTGGATGGCAGCCCAGGTGGCAGCCCGGGAGGCGGGAGGCTTCCGGGAAGTCCCGACCCTTCGCCTAACCCCGGGCGCCGGCCCGGAGGCGGCGGGCCTGGTGGAGTATGAAGAGGAGGACGAAGACGAGGAGGTGGCGGCGGCCAGGAGAGCGCGGAGTTTCGCCCAGGACGCGCGGGTGCGCTTCGTCGGCGGCCGTCTGGAGCAGATGCTGGGGCTCCCGGAGGAGAAATGGAGCCAGCATTTGGAGAGCGAGGACAAGCGGCAGGTCCTGGGGGAGTTTCTGGAGAGCCCCAGCCCCGCCTGTCTTGTGTTCAGCGTCGACGCCTTGGAGCGGCTCGCGGCGTCCCAACAGGTAAGGGGCGACGGGCGAGGGAACCAGGTCACGCCTCCCGCCCAGCCTGACGGACACTTGAGCGGGACAGGCCAGTTGTGCTTCCTTGGGTTCTCTCGGGGCACATAAGCGGGCGCTTTAAAAAACTTCAATCAAGTGCCTGCCGAGAGTCCGCAGCGTCCCCCACGTGTGCCCACTCTGCTGTTAAGTGGTTGTTGGTTAGTTTTCTAGAAGGTCAGCCTTTGGGCCTGCTTCACCCGGATAAAGCAGGAAAAGCAGCGCGTCCTTCAGCTGCCTGGGCGTGAGGCGCGAGGTGAGTTCTCTTTGCCAGATAACTTTCTTTTAAATCGCTCTTGTGTCACTCCGGAGCCAAATGGGGTGTTTGGCGGAGCCCAAATAACTTGTCATGGCTCAGTCTGACTGTCAAGCACACTTCATCCCAACGAATAATACTTAGGACTCCTTTTAAAAAAGAATTGCCCGGAAATCTGCGCTCAGGACAGTTCTCTCTCCCTCTCCCTCCCCACTCCCTTTTCTCTTCCTTTTTTTTTTTTTTTGTTTTTTTCCTTTTACCTTTTTAAATCTAGACTTCTTGTACACTTGAGGGTTAACGTATCACCTACGATCACGGCATTTATACTTAAAGAGTTTGCGAAGACTTTGGAGTAAGATTTACAATTTTGAGATGCCTCACTGTCAGTGTTGTAAAGTGATGCCATCATCACTAGATGTGGTCGTAATAATGGCGGGGAAATAGGGACCCAAAGAAAGAGAGTAACTAGAGTTAGCCTTAGGGTTTTGTGAGTTCTGAATTGTTTTTGTTTTGCTACTCTCCTAATTTTAAAAGTTTGTCAGTGGAGTGGACAAGAACAGTTTAGTATCACTTAAACAGTCATGATATCTGAAGAAATGACTTGATAGTTATGGAAATGTTAGAATATCTGATTAAACACTGCTTTGAGTATAGAAATACAATTTAACCTCTTGGTCTTTATCTCGGTTTGGCTTACTTCTGAACAAGAAAATGTTACACAAAAGAATAACCTTTGCTAAGATGGAAACATTCTAATTTCTTCCTGTATTTGTTTAATTATGAGACTTTATGGTATATGATGATTCTAATTGACATGCTTTTGAAAGGACATTCCACACCAATAATACTGTGAAATTAACATTATAAAAGAACAAAGAAAATTGTATAAACTTTGCAGAAGAGCAGTGGAGCAATCTTATTTATAAAGGTAGGTAAGATGCCAGGTTTTGTTTCGTACGGTAGCAATCTACTTACAAGTTAGATACAGCAAATCCTGCTTGTTAGCATGGAAGCTACATTGTGGACTTAAAATAATTATGTTACTCTTGTTTCAGATTCCAAGAGATGCAAAACATAAACTTGTTTATATTGCCAAGAAGAGTACTGAAAACATTGGAGTAAATGATTTCTCTCAAACAGTTTTATTTGGAGAGTTACCTGCCTCATCCCTTGGACATGTAACTGCTTTCCTAGACGAGGTACTGGTCTATCCTTAATATTTTAATCTTTCATTTATCTTTATGACACTTGGAATTATTCAGGACAACTGTGGCTATTAAAAAGAGAATTTAGAAGCCAGTCATCTCATTAGCCAGGTGGACGGAAAATGATAGTATTTAGACTGTTCCTGAAATGAGCTGATATTGATGCTAATGTTCAACAGGTGGTTAATTTGCAGGATCCTCCTTTTCCTCTCTTTCTAAATAATGGAAGGAAATTAAAAAGCAGCTTGAATTGAATAGGTTCCTGTACTTAGCTATAGGTATTAAACTTCATCTTCAGAGTAGAGACAAATTTACCCTTTGGAAAGGGGTATTATCAGTTTTTCAGATTCCTGTTAGTTTCTAAGTGCACTCATGTTAGATAATGGGAAAGGGTAATGGAAATAATGTATTAGGAATGACTGCCTTAAAATTCCTCTTTCTCTCCCCTTAAGTCAGAGAAATGCTCTCTAAACCTGTGTTACTGGCACTCTAATGTGCATTAGAACCACCTAGGGATTTTGTTAAAGACAAACTGATAAATTAGGTTTGGAGTGGGGCTGAAATTCTAGATTTCTAACCTGGTGCTGATGCTGTTTGTTCATGAACCAGCTTTGAGGAGCAACGTGCCAAATAACTAGGTTTGGAAGAACCAGAGCAGTGATTCTCAAACTTTGCTGAACATTTGGACCACCTGGGGAACTAACATGCCTCGGCCCAGGTCACACCTCTTACCAATTAAATTAGAATGTCTGGGGGCGGGTGGGAGCCAGGCTGCAGTAGTTGTTAAAGATCTCCAGGTGACTCTAATGCACCCCAAACTCTGGGAAACACTGGGTTAGTATTGCTAAACCAGATTTCAGTAGCCAAAGCAGTCTTGCCAACGCCAATATTTAACATAGGAATAATTGCCAACATACTTTTTACTAATGATTTGTCAGTCTCCATCTTTCACACCTCTTCTCCTTCCTGAGTCTCTTCTGCTGTCTTCTTGAAAGGAGGTGTTTTCTTGCAATCTCTGGGCTAACTAAAGCTTCTGTCCCCCAACTTCAGTTCTACCTTGGTTTCACTCCTCTTCTGTTGAATTTACATGGTTTTAGTTGATTTCATGGAGTTAACTAGGAAGAGAGTTTTCTATCTTCAGCACTTGAGACAGTTTTCGGTATGTAGCAGGTGTTCAAGAGATTTTTATTGAACTGAATCTGATGACAGGATTTCACATGGTATGTGAATGACCTTTGGTCCTGTGAATCCAGGCTGCCATCAGCTGGCCTTGGAAGGGCAAGGCAGCACTCTTCATTGGAATTCTTACTCTGTCTGTGTACGGCGACAGAAGATACAAAACCTTTCCCAGTTCATCGGAATTTACCTCAATACCAGGGTCTGCACAGCCCTCTGAAAAGTTTAAGTGAAAGAGAGTAAGCTGTCCCTGAGCACATCTATAGAAGGCACAGAACATTCAGAACCTCACGGGTTTAACAGGTTTGGAAGATTCTCATTTATTTAATTATGCTTGAGGATATGAGCATTAGGAGGAAAAAAGTGAGGACATCACACTCAAGATGTCACTTGGGTTTCTTTATGGACAAGGCTTAAATTCAGAATGAAGGGGCCCTAAGGCAAGACTATAGATTTTTAGATAAAAAAATGTTCAAGGCTTGTCTTTGCTTAGTATCCACAGTGGCTCACATAATTGGCTAATTAACTGTGGCTTACGATGTTTGAAGGACTCCCAAACTTTTCTCTCCAGGCAAGATCTCTCTCCCAAATTCCAAAAAGCTCCATATGCCTTCCTGACATTCCACTTGGTGTGCAATAGACATTTCATACTTAACATTCCAAGTTGAGCTGATGTTCCCCACCCTGTGCTGTTTGGAATTATTCCCAGAATAATGGATGTGAACTCCATCCTTCCAGATGCCCAAACCAGAAAAACCTCCTAGTCAGCCCTGACTCTTGGCTTTGTCTCACACTTTATATCCATTTTGTCAGGAAATCTTGCAAGTTCTGCCTTCAAACATACCCAGAATCAGTTCCCCTCTCCCCTCCATTGCTACCACCCTGGTCCAGCTCACCATTATCTCTCACCTGTGTTAATACATCAGCCTCTTAATTGGTTTTTCTGCTTCTATATGACTCCCATCTAGAACCTATTCCCAACACAGCAGCTAGACTGATCCTTGTTGAAACACGAGAAAACATGTCACTTTCTGCTCAGACCCTGCACTGGTTCTCCTTTTATTCAGAGTAAGGGCCCAAGAGCTTATAGCAGTCTAGACTTTGCATTGTTTCTCACTGTGGATCAACAGTATCAGCATCAGCTGGAAGCTTGTTAAAAGTGTAGAATCTCAGGCCCCGCCCCAGAGCTGCTAAATCAGGACCAAGAAGCACAGGTGATTCTTAGGATTGTTAAAGGATGAAAGCATGGGTTCGAATTCTCTGTGATCTGACCTCCCCATGACCTCTCAACTCATCTCAGTTGCTAACTCATGGCTTCCTTGCATTTCCTTAATTGTCTCAGGCACACAGGTGCCCCAGGGCCTTTGCTCTTGCCATTTCTTCATCTTCCCCAGAATCCACTCAGCCAACCCCTTCATGTCTTGCAAGTCTTTTTTGCTCAAATATCTATTTTCCGTGAAGCCACCCTCCAGGTGAGCAGGGATTTTTGAAGGGCAGGGACTTAGGGTCAGGCAAGTGAGATACCCACTTCAAGAACAAAACTTCCAGAGAGGTGGAGAGAAACAAAAACAACCCAATAATCAAGAGGAGTAATAATTTAAGGCAGTATTATTATTACTATTTTGGCTGTGCCACGCAGCTTACAGAATCTTAGTTCCCCAACCAGGTATTAAATCTGGGCCCTCTGCCGTGAAAACACAGAGTCCTAGCTACTGGACCCACCAGGGAATTCCCAAACGCAGTATTTTAAAAAGTAAAAACTAATGAAGAAAAAAATCAGCACTTGAAGTAAAAGTAGGATCACTAATAGTGCCATGCCAAGTCATATTAGAGGCTGAGGCAAAAGGTCAGTAATACTCATCCTGTCTGTACTCAAAAATGTTGATACTTTATTCATCAGTTTTGGATTACCTTTTACTTTAAAAATATTATTCATCTCAATTATTGAGGTTTGTTGGGTTTTATTTTTGATGCCCTCTTATGCTCCAAAGTGAGTGCCTTACTTGCCTTACAGTAGTCCCAGCTCTTAATCTTTGTTGCTCACTGATGAGTCCCAAACACACAAGACTCTGCCTGACACATAGTACGATCTAAGTAAGTACTTGTTAAATGAATGAAGGTTAAATAAGGGCTAAAGATAGCCTGTTCTTATAAGAGACAAAACACTGAAGCTGCAAGATATTTCGTTAGAGAAAAAGCATTTGGTGTACGATCTCTGCTATCTCCGTTTGAATTTTTTGGACATTTATATGAAAAGGACACGTTGTGGGAAATTGTATGCTAAATAAGCCCATAGTTGTCATTTGTTCATTTAATCAGAACTTAATGAATATCTGCTTGGTGCCAGTGGCTGAACACACCTGGCAATTAGTTAGGACGATTCTGTCATCGGAAAGCATGCAGTGTGAGCCAACGGTGATATGATGTGGTGGACGTAGTGGTTTTAGCAGGGTGCTGTGGCACCTACAGGGTTGACAGGGAAGGTGGGGAGTCTCAGATAGGATGATTAGAGGTCTTGGTTTGCTTGGGGGCGGTTCCACTTTCCTCCTGTTACAGATCAGTTAACATCTGCTCATTTTTATTGCTTGTTTTTATTCTCTAAAGCATCCTCAGTTGTATGGTAAGTTACTTGGTCCCCATAGTGTCGAAGGACAGGAGCAATAGCTAGATGTAGGAGAGGGAAGAAGGGAGAAGCAGTGCAAAGGCACAGAGGTGAGGAAATGCAGATTGCATTTTTATTTTTTTATTTTTTATTTATTTTATTTTTTATTTTTTTGCCATACGCGGGCCTCTCGCTGTTGTGGCCTCTCTCGTTGCGGAGCACAGGCTCCGGACGCGCAGGCTCAGTGGCCATGGCTCACGGGCCCAGCCGCTCCGCGGCATGTGGGATCTTCCTGGACCGGGGCACGAACCTGTGTCCCCTGCATCGGCAGGCAGACTCTCAACCACTGCGCCACCAGGGAAGCCCCAGATTGCATTTTTAAAAATGGACTGCGTTAATACGTTTAGATTGGGGAAGAAGAGCTGGAGGGTGGTGAGAAATAAAGCTGGAGAGGCTGATTAGAAAATTAACACCTATGTAACTTTTTCATCCAATGGTTGCCACCAAAGCCGGTTGTCAAACTCATATCCGTGTGTTTACTGGAAGATGGTAGCAGTAAGGCATGTTCTGTGAAGGTTTTTATCAGGACAGGCTTCAGTGGAAAGTTTTGAAATCAAATGGTCATTTATGACTTGCATTCCAAGCTAAACAACTTCTGTCTTCTGGGTACTTCGTATATGAAGAAGAATAACAGTTAATGCAAGGATTGGTGAATTGGTGACTCAATCAAGGAGCGAGGAGGGACTGTGTTATTGAGGTAGTGATTGGAATGAAAAGGATTGAGGTAGTTTTCCAGTGCTATGGTTCTTAACTGGGGTAGAATAAAGAAGGGATGGATCAAGTGTTTGAAAGGAATATGGGGAAGGTCATTTGACTATTTTTTCTCGTTTAATGACCTAATATACTCTCACTTGTATTCAGTGTTGTATAGTCTTTGAAGTTTGACTCAGATATACAGTGATTAACAGTAATTTATGCTGATAAGCTGGGACCTCCCAAACTTCTCTCTCCAGCCTTGATCTCTCTCCTGAACTCTAAGCTTAGACTTCCACTGCCCTTACGGACATGGCACTTGCTGTGTAATAGACATCTCAAATCCAGCTTCTCCGAAATTTTACTCCCGATCTGCTGCTCAACATTATTATGTGTCCCTATACATTATTATTTCTAACTATATTATATAATTAGCAAAAGTATTAAAAATGTCATGTAGTTATTTCCTTAAGTATTATGTTGACCCAAATCTTGAAAGAAACAATAATTGTAAATGCTTATCAAGCCAGAATGAAAGTTATGATTTGGTTTTTGTAGTTTGTGTCTGGGGCCCATTCCTAGACATTTCCGTTTAGGAAGTCTGGCAGAGGACCAGGCTCCTGTACTTTGAAAGTGTTTGTCTCGTAATAGTCTCTACTGATTTAAGAAGCATTGTAAAAAGAAACACTCCAGATTTAAAAAGAGATAAAAGTAAAGGTGAGTAAAGAGAACTCTAGCAAAGGCACCATGGCTCTTTTATCTGTAGTTGTATATCCCCTAGTAAACATGTCCAAATTATTTTGGTTCAGAGAAAGTTCACGGATTTTTCTTATAAGTCATAAAACCTAGACCAAAAAATTTACAGCTGAAGACAAAACCCCAGGTTAATTGAATTACTTTGCATACAGCTTGTTGATAACAAGATTTATTGTCATTAAAGAGCACATCCCAGGTCAATTTGTTCTAAATGATGTTCATGGAGTTACTCTTGTTGCTCGCCTAATTGCTCTACAAAGCATGGGGCTCAGAATTTCCTAACAATTTTATCTACAGCTTGTGACACAAATATTTAATTTTAAAAGAAGTTGGCCTCGTCACAGAACAGTAAATAGAGTGAAGGTTTGAAACAGTATCCAGTAAATTAGAAATGTTGAAGAACCAGAATTATCCTCAACCCTGACTTTTAGAAAAAGCTGTTGCTATTGGGAATTTAATCTAGAAAGCAGTTTTTCAGTGGATCAGTGCATGTTCAGCCCAGTAAGACTAAACTGTTCAGTCTGGTTTCCAAAGCTCTTTATGAACCTTCCCAGCATTTCTCACAGCCCCGCCTCTTAGGGGTGCTGGCTCTAGTTTCAGGCAGACCGGACTGGAACTTTCTCAGAACCCTACGCCTGCAGCCCTCAGTGATTTTGCATCAGTGTTCAGTTTTCTGCCTGCCCTGCCTCGTTCATCTTAAAGATTTAAACCAAGTAGCAAGTTTCCTGGCAAGTCTTCCCTAATAACCCTCCTGGCCAGAGATGGGTGTTTCTTCTGTGTTTCCACATGACACAAAAACTTGCCTTTCATGGCAGTTCTGATATCGAGGTACCTAACCCACGGAGCTCATAGAAGACACGCTAGTTCTTTTCTTTTTTAAAATTTATTTTTATTCAAGTATAGTTGATTTACAATGTTGTGTTAATTTCTACTGTACAGCAAAGTGATTCAGTTATATATATATATTTTTCATATTCGTTTCCATTATGGTTTATCACAGAATGTTGAATATAGTTCCCTGTGCTATACAGTAGGACCTTGTTGTTTATCCATCCAATATATACTAGTTTGCATCTGCTGACCCCAAACTCCCAGTCCATTCCTCCCCTACACTCCTTCCCCTTGGCAACCACAAGTCTGTTCTCAATGTCTGTGAGTCTGTTTCTGTTTCATAGATAAGTTCATTTGTGTTACATTTTGGATTCCACATATAAGTGATACCATATAGTATGTCTTTCTGATTTACTTCACTTAGTATGATAATCTCTACGTCCATCCATGTTGCTGCAAATGGCATCATTTCATTCTTTTTTTATAGCTGAGTAGTATTCCATGATATATATATACCACATCTTTTCTTTTTTTTTAACATCTTTATTGGAGTATAATTGCTTTACAATGGTATGTTAGTTTCTGCTTTATAACAAAGTGAATCCGTTGTACATATACATATGTCCCCATATCTCTTCCCTCTTGTGTCTCCCTCCCTCCCACCCTCCCTATCCCACCCCTCTAGGTGGTCACAAAGCACCTAGCTGATCTCACTGTGCTATGAGGCTGCTTCCCACTAGCTATCTATTTTATGTTTGGTAGTATATATATGTCCATGCCACTCCCTCACTTTGTCCCAGCTTACCCTTCCCCCTCCCCGTATCCTCAAGTCCATTCTCTAGTAGGTCTGCGTCTTTATTCCCATCTTGCCCCTAGGTTCTTCATGACCATTTAGTTTTTTAGATTCCATATATATGTGTTAGCATACAGTATTTTTTTTTCTCTCTCTGACTTACTTCACTCTGTATGACAGACTCTAGGTCCATCCACCTCATTACAAATAACTCAATTTCATTTCTTTTTATGGCTGAGTAATATTCCATTGTATATATGTGCCACATCTTCTTTATCCATTCATCTGTTGATGGACACTTAGGTTGCTTCCATGTACTGGCTATTGTAAATAGAGCTGCAATGAACATTTTGGTACATTAGTCTTTTTGAATTATGGTATTCTCAGGGTATATGCCCAGTAGTGGGATTACTGGGTCATATGGTAGTTCTATTTTTAGTTTTTTAAGGAACCTCCATACAGTCCTCCATAGTGGCTGTATCAATTTACATTCCCACCAACAGTGCAAGAGGGTTCCCTTCTCTCCACACCCTCTCCAGCATTTAATGTTTGTAGATTTTTTGATGACGGCCATTCTGACTGGTGTGAGATGATATCTCATTGAAGTTTTGATTTGCATTTCTCCAATGATTAATGATGTTGAGCATTCTTTCATGTGTTTGTTGGCAATCTGTATATCTTCTTTGGAGAAATGTCTATTTAGGTCTTCTTCCCGTTTTTGGATTGGGTTGTTTGTTTTTTTGATATTGAGCTGCATGAGCTGTTTGTAAATTTTGGAGATTAATCTTTTGTCAGTTGCTTCATTTGCAAATATTTTCTCCCATTCTGAGGGTTGTCTTTTTGTCTTGTTTATGGTTTCCTTTGCCGTGCAAAAGCTTTGAAGTTTCATTAGGTCCCATTTGTTTATTTTTATTTCCATTTCTCTAGGAGGTGGGTCCAAAAGGATCTTGTGGTGATTTATGTCATAGAGTGTTCTGCCTATGTTTTCCTCTAAGAGTTTGATAGTTTCTGGCCTTACATTTAGGTCTTTAATCCATTTTGAGTTTATTTTTGTATATGGTGTTAGGGAGTGATCTAATCTCATACTTTTACATGTACCTGTCCAGTTTTCCCAGCACCACTTATTGAAGAGGCTGTCTTTTCTCCACTGTATATTCTTGCCTCCTTTATCAAAGATAAGGTGACCATATGTGTGTGGGTTTATCACTGGGCTTTCTATCCTGTTGTATCCTCCATTTTTCGTTCTCAAGATTGCTTTGGCTATTCGTGGTCTTGTGTTTCCAAACAAATTGTGAATTTTTTTGTTCTACTTCTGTGAAAAATGCCAGTGGTAGTTTGATAGGGATTGCATTGAATCTGTAGATTGCTTTGGGTAGTAGAGTCATTTTCACAATGTTGATTCTTCCAATCCAAGAACATGGTATATCTCTCCATCTATTTGTATCACCTTTAATTTCTTTCATCAGTGTCTTATAATTTTCTGCATACAGGCCTTTTGTCTCTTTAGGTGGGTTTATTCCTAGTTATTGTATTACTTTTGTTGCAGTGGTAAATGGGAGTGTTTTCTTAATTTCACTTTCAGATTTTTCATCATTAGTGTATAGGAATGCAAGAGATTTCTATGCGTTAATTTTGTATATTGCTACTGTACCAAATTCACTGATTAGCTCTAGTAGTTTTCTGCTAGCATCTTTAGGATTTTCTATGTATAGTATCATGTCATCTGCAAACAGTGACAGCTTTACTTTTTCTTTTCTGATTTGGATTCCTTTTATATCTTTTTCTTCTCTGATTGCTGTGGCTTAAAACTTCCAAAACTATGTTGAATAAGAGTGGTGAGAGTGGGCAACCTTGTCTTGTTCCTGCTCTGAGTGGAAATGGTTTCACTTTTTCACCATTGAGGACGATGTTGGCTGTGGGTTTTTCATATATGGCCTTTATTATATTGAGGAAAGTTCCCTCTATGCCTACTTTCTGGAGGGTTTTTATCCTAAATGGGTGTGGAATTTTGTCGAAAGCTTTCTCTGCATCTATTGAGATGACCATATGGTTTTTCTCCTTCAATTTGTTGATATGGTTTATCACATTGATTGATTTGCATATATTGAAGAATCCTTGCATTCCTGGGATAAACCCCACTTGATCATAGTGTATGATCCTTTTAATGTGCTGTTGGATTCTGTTTACTCGTATTTTGTTGAGGATTTTTGCATCTATGTTCATCAATGTTATTGGCCTGTGGTTTTCTTTTTTTGTGACATCTTTGTCTGGTCTTTGTATCAGGGTGATGTTGGCCTCGCAGAATGAGTTTGGGAGTGTTCCTCCCTCTGCTATATTTTGGAAGAGTTTGCGAAAGATAGTTGTTAGCTCTTCTCTAAATGTTTGATAGAATTCGCCTGTGAAGCCATCTGGTCCTTGGCTTTTGTTTGTTGGAAGATTTTCAATCGCAGTTTCAATTTCAGTGCTTGTGATTGGTCTGTTCATATTTTCTATTTCTTCCTGGTTCAGTCTCAGAAGGTTGTGCATTTCTAAGAATTTGTCCATTTCTTCCAGGTTGTCCATTTTATTGGCATAAAGTTGCTTGTAGTAATCTTTCATGATTTTTTGTATTTCTGCAGTGTCAGTTGTTACTTCTCCTTTTTCATTTCTAGTTCTATTGATTTGAGTCTTCTCCCTTTTTTTCTTGATGAGTCTGGCTAATGGTTTATCAATTTTGTTTATCTTCTCAAAGAACCAGCTTTTAGTTTTATTGATCTTTGCTATCATTTCCTTCATTTCTTTTTCATTTATTTCTGACCTGATCTTTATGATTTCTTTCCTTCTGCTAACTTTGGGGTTTTTTTGTTCTTCTTTCTCTAATTGCTTTAGGTGTAAGGTTAGGTTGTTTATTTGAGATGCTTCTTGTTTCTTAAGGTAGGATTGTATTGCTATAAGCTTCCCTCTTAGAACTGCTTTTGCTGCATCACATAGGTTTTGGGTCGCCGTGTTTTCATTGTCATTTGTTTCTAAGTATTTTTTGTTTTGCTCTTTGATTTCTTCAGTGATCTCTTGGTTATTAAGTAGTGTGTTGTTTAGCCTCCACGTGTCTGGTTTTTTTTCAGATTATTTTCCTGTAATTGATATCTATTCTCATAGCGTTGTGGTCCAAAAAGATACTTGATATGATTTCGATTTTAAACTTTTAAGTCCCCTACTATGATTGTGTACCTGTCGATTTCCCCTTTTATAGCTGTTAGTATTTGCCTTATGTATTGAGGTGCTTCTGTGTTGGGTGCATAAATATTTAGAGTTGTTATATCTTCTTCTTGGATTGATCCCTTGATCATTATGTAGTCTCCTTCTTTGTCTCTTGTAATAGTCTTTGTTTTAAGTCTATTTTGTTATAAAGCAGAAACTAACACATCATTGTAAAGCAATTATACTCTACATGATGTTAAAAAATATTTTTTTAAATTAAAATTAAAAAATAAAGCCTATTTTGTCTGATATGAGAATTGCCACTCCAGCTTTCTTTTGATTTCCATCTGCATGGACTATTTTTTCCATCCCCTCACTTTCAGTCTGTATGTGTCCCAAGGTCTGAAGTGGGTCTCTTGTAGACAGCATATATACAGGTCTTGTTTTTGTATCCATTCTGCCAATCTGTGTCTTTTGATGTCTTTTAAGCCATTTACATTTAAGGTAATTTTCGATATGTATGTTCCTATTCCCATTTTCTTAATTCTTTTGGGTTTGTTATTGGTGGTCTTTTCCTTCTCTTGTGTTTCCTGCCTAGAGAAGTTCCTTTAGCAATTGTTGTACAGCTGGTTTGCTGGTGCTGAATTCTCTTAGCTTTTACTTGTCTGTAAAGGTTTTAATTTCTCCATCAAATCTGAATGAGATCCTTGCTGGATAGAGTAATCCTGGATGTAGGTTTTTCCCTTTCCTCACTTTAAATATGTCCTGCCACTCCCTTCTGGCTTGCAGAGCTTCTGCTGAAAGATGAACTGTTAACCTTATGGGGATTCCCTTGTATGTTATTTCTTGTGTTTCCCTTGCTGCTTTTAATATTTTTTCAGTGTATTTAATTTTTGATAGTTTGATTAGTATGTGTCTTGGCGTGTTTCTCCTTGGATTTATCCTGTATCAGACTCTCTGTACTTCCTAGACTTGACTGACTATTTCCTTTCCCATATTAGGGAAGTTTTCAACTATATTCTCTTCAAATATTTTCTCAGTCCCTTTCTTTTTCTCTTCTTCTTCTGGGACCCCTATAATTTGAATGTTGGTGCATTTAATGTTGTCCTAGAGGTCTCTGAGACTGTCCTCAGTTCTTTTCATTCTTTTTTCTTTATTCTGCTTTGCAGTAGTTATTTCCAGTATTTTATATTCCAGGTCACTTATCCGTTCTTCTGCCTCAGTTATTCTGCTATTGATCACTTCTAGAGATTTTTAAATTTCATTTATTGTGTTGTTCATCATTGTTTGTTTGCTCTTTAGTTCTTCTAGATCCTTGTTAAATGTTTCTTGTATTTTCTCCATTCTGTTTCCAAGATTTTTGATCATCTTTACCTTCATTACTCTGAATTCTTTTTCAGGTAGACTGCCTATTTCCTCTTCATTTGTTTTGTCTGGTGGGTTTTTGCCTTGCTCCTTCATCTGTGTGTTTCTCTGTCTTCTCATTTCGCTTAACTTACTGTGTTTGGGGTCTCCTTTCGCAGACTGCAGTTTCGTAATTCCCGTTGTTTTTGGTGTCTGTTCCCAGTGGCTAAATTTGGTTCAGTGGGTTGTGTAGGGTTCCTGGTGGAGGGGACTAGTGCCTGTGTTCTGGTGGATGAGGCTGGATCTTTTCTTTCTGGTGGGCAGGTCCACGACTGATGGTGTGTTTTGGGGTGTCTGTGGACTTATGATTTTAGGCAGCCTCTCTGCTAATGGGTGGGGTTGTGTTCCTGTCTTGCTAGTTGTTTGGCATAGGGTGTCCAGCACTGTAGCTTGCTCGTCGTTGAGTGGAGCTGGGTCTTGGCCTTGAGATGGAGATCTCTGGGAGATTTTCACCATTTGATATTACATGGGGCTGGAAGGTCTCTTGTGGACCAGTGTCCTGAAGTTGGCTCTCCCACCTCAGAGGCACAGCCCTGATACCTGGCTGGAGCACCAACAGCCTGTCATCCACACGGCTCACAATAAAAGCGAGAAAAAAAAGAAAGAAGATAAAATAAAGTTAGTAAAATAAAAAATAATTATTAAGAAAAATAATTTTTTAAGTAGTAAAAAAAGGACAGAGAGAACCCTAGGAGAAATGGTAAAAGCAAAGCTATACAGACAAAATGACACACGGAAGCATACGCATACACACTCAGCAAAAGAGAAAAAGGGAATAAAATATGTATATCATTGCTCCCAAAGTCCACCTCCTCAATTTGGGACGAATCGTTGTCTACTCAGGTATTCCACAGATGCAGCGTACATCACGTTGATTGTGGAAATTTAATCCGCTGCTCCTGAGGCTGCTGGGAGAGATTTCCTTTTCTTTGCTTTGTTCGCACAGCTCCCGGTGTTCAGCTTTGGATTTGGACCTGCCTCTGCGTGTAGGTCACTGGAGGGCATCTGTTCTTCGCTCAGACAGGACAGGGTTAAAGGATCAGCTGATTCGGGGGCTCTGGCTCACTCAGGCCGGGGGGAGGGAGGGGCACGGAGTGTGGGGCGGGCCTGTGGCAGCAGAGGCTGGCATTACGTTGCACCAGCCTGAGGCGCACCGTGCGTTCTCCCAGGGAAGTTGTCCCTGGATCCCGGGACCCTGGCAGTGGCGGGCTACACAGGCTCCCGGGAGGGGAGGTGTGGAGAGTTACCTGTGCTCACACACTGGCTTCTTGGTGGCCGCAGCAGCAGCCTTAGCGTCTCATGTCCGTCTCTGGGGTCCACACTTACAGCCGTGGCTCACGCCCGTCTCTGGAGCTCCTTTAAGCAGCGCTCTGAATCCGCTCCCCTCGCACACCAGGAAACAAAGAGGCAAGAACAAATCTCCTGCCTCTTCGGCAGCTCCACACATTTTCCCGGACTCCCTCCCGGCTAGCTGTGGCGCACTAACCCCCTACAGGCTGTGTTCATGCCCCCAACCCCAGTCCTCTCTCTGGGATCCGACCAAAGCCCGAGCCTCAGCTCCCAGCCCCCGGCCGCCCCGGCGGGTGAGCAGACAAGCCTCTCAGGCTGGTGAGTGCTGGTCGGCACCGATCCTCTGTGTGGGAACCTCTCCGCTTTGCCCTCCGCACCCCTGTTGCTGTGCTCTCCTCTGTGGCCCTGAAGCTTCCCCCCTCTGCCACCCGCAGTCTCCGCCCGCGAAGGGGCTTCCTAGTGTGTGAAAACCATTCCTCCTTCACAGCTCCCTCCCACTGGTGCAGGTCCCGTCCCTATTTTTTGTCTCTGTTTTTTCTTTTTTCTTTTGCCCTACCCAGTTACGTGGGCAGTTTCTTGCCTTTTGGGAGGTCTGAGGTCTTCTGCCAGCATTCAGTAGGTGTTCTGTAGGAGTTGTTCCACGTGTTGATGTATTTCTGATGTATTTGTGGGGAGGAAGGTGATTTCCGTGTCTTACTCTTCGACCATCTTGAAGCTCCTCCCCTACCACATCTTCTTTATCCATTCATCTGTTGATGGACATTTAGGCTGTTTCCATGGAAGACACACTGTTCCTTACTAATCTCCTAGCTCAACAAGTAGTGGGTACAAAGCAGGAAATTGTAATAATAATACAATTTGGAAAGATTTGTTTTATCCCCATTGGAAAATAAAATAAAATTTCAGTTTGTTTTTAGTTAACTAGAAGGTTGTGTTCTCAAAATCAGCTTTAAAAAGGTGGAATACCTATTTTCTAAGCATTTTAGCTAATGGAAATTTTATAGGTAATGCTGATGGTCTGGACAGATTGTGTCAGGAAAATGTTTAATTAGTACATATTGAAAATGAGGAAGCAAAAAGAGACCAACTTCGTTAACTCAACAAACTCTTACTAATTACATAAGATATGCTGGGCTTTGGGAACACAAAATAATTTTGGAGTGTTTTCACACATATAATTTCATTGGTATTTCCAACTTAATGGTGGAAGGAGTTCAAAAAAGGTTCATATGATTGAATGAACATCTTTCTATCAATATTTAATCCACTGGGATGTCACCCAGGGCTGGAGAAGATTAATTTACTCTTGCCTCCATGTGATTCAAGAAGATTTTTTACATTACTCTACCTGCCAGTGTGCGCAGTTTGCATTAAGAAAGCAGTTTACTTACTTGACATGATTTTGCTTATTTCATGCAGAGTTTAAGTTATTGGGAGCCTCCATAAATGTTTGATAAATGGGTAAATGAATGAACAAGTAGTATAGTATATCCACTTCGAAAGAATTTATCTAATTAAATCTAAATGGGTCACTGACTTTGTCATCTCTTTGTAGATTAGATATCACAGGAGGATATTTATGAAATTGAAATTGGGTGGTTTTGTTGCTGATCTTGTGTGACAAGAAAATCTTTGAAGGAGCACATTGTGTATAAATTAATTTCACTGCTTTTTAAAATGTTTCTCTTTCTCTAGATTTTAGTGCCAATTATTTCTAATAAGAACAACCATAAATCCTGGTCCTGTTTTATTTCACAAGACATGGAACGTCACATAGAAGTCATGAAAAATAAAATGCATATTTTTAGGGGCAAAATGTTGAGAAGAACTCTTCTACCAATTCCCACTATTGCAGGAAATGTTGACCTGGATGAGAAATATTCAGAGACCAAGTACGTAATGATGTGGTTTACACAGGATATCAACATGGAGAGCCAACACACCCATTTAATATCATACCCCCAGCAAACTGTTAGCAAAATATCAGAATTATTATAACTACAGCATACTTTAAAAAATAATGTACAGAAACACCATATATATTATTTCCTTTCAAAGTATTCTTTCTAAAAGCAGACTGTACAAAAAGCAAGCAGTACCAATTGCCATAATGTCAACAGTGCTCTTCTAGTAAAACGTTTTTGAGGACATTATGATTCTTTAACAATTTTTTAAATGTTAGAGACATGCCCATGACGGAATAACAATGTCACAACTCAAATTGAGGCTATAAAAATAAGAGATCTGATTTTGAAGTATTTATATTTAGAAAACTAGCTTATGGGTTCATAAAATACCTATTAAAATTCAAGTCCTATCCTTATTTGGATGAAATGATTCATTTTTGTATTTTTAATTATTTCAATGTCTGTAGACTAGAGCCAAATGAAAGGACAGTACTCCATGCAATTGAATCAGTAGTTATTAAATGGTCGCATCAAATCCAAGAAATTGTAGAGAAAGATTTAGTGCGGCCTTTGCTGAATGGTCTTCACTCAGATCCTCAAACTGAACTGGATTTCTGGATGATGAGGAGAGAGAACCTAGCATGCATTTATGATCAAGTAAGTTGAGAGCCCTAGAAATTGCTTGCCAGTTGAATTAGCAAAGTCAGTTGTAGAATTTGGTCTCCAAAGCCATGATTTCCAGTAATGTTAAAGGTTTAATACACTGTCTTTGAACAACTTAATTGTCTGTTTTCTTATTCCAAAGTTCTGTATGGTATGCATTCTTAAAATTAATGGGGATTAAAAGTAATTTTGCCTTTTTGAGACTATTTTGACAGTAATTGGAAACACTTTGTGGCAAAGAAAGAGTAGTTCCCAAGGGAAATGTTGAAGATTGTAAGATTTAATTAATCTGGTTGATGTAATTAATTTGGGAAAGGAGTAGATTTTGCTTAGTGGAGAGATGCAACTTTGGAAGAACTAACTGGTTCCTCTGCTGGTGTTTGCCATTAGAAGTTATTCAGTTTAATGTTCTAAAAACTAAGACATTCATTCACATGTTCACCTATCTGTTAGAGATTTTCTGAAACAGATTTTATATGGAAAAGTTAATATTTTACATGTATAATAAAATGTATATTAACAGGCTTTTTGAAAATACAAATTAAGAGCTATACATGTAAAATAACATACAGTCTTAAGGAAAAAAATTATTTTTAACTTGAAACCAGGTATGTCTTTGAGTATTAAATACTGTGTGTACTGTGCATGAATGGAATATAATTTAAATATTTTATTGCAGAATGCATTTATTTAGTCATTAATCTAGCTTATATGTGTGTGTATATATATATATATATATATATATATTTTTTTTTTAGCTTCAGGCTCCCACTGTCCTCAAGATGGTTAAGGTCCTGAAAAATAAGCAAAGCAGCTATTTTCCAACTTTGAAGGGTATCCTCATGGCTGTGGAAAATGGTAAGACTCGTGTTCCTCGGCCTGGCATCAGTGGTCCCTCCTGATCTGACTCCTGCCTGTCTGCTCAGCCTCCTCTACCCTTCTACGCTTAGCGTGCTCATGAAATGACTGCACTTGACTCTTCTAATGATAAGTCCATCTTAATTATCTGCAGTTTATTCTCCGGCTATATTAAACCATTTTTCAGGTATATAGTCAGTACCTACCAAAGAGGCTCTAGATTGAACTTTCAGTGAGAGTGTATGTGTGTGGAGGGGAAAGGCCTTTGGTGTTTAGCAGCGGGTCATTGAATGCCCAGCATGCAGGTTTTGGGCTGCAGTTAGTCCAGTGACTCCCCAGTAGAATCTCTGAATTTGCTTAACATCCACCATTTATTTAACTCATAAGAACGCAAAGTCATCATTGAAGTTTTGGTGAAGATTAAACACAGAGAGGAGGGTTTGTTTGTTGAATTTTGAACAGGTAATACATGTACATTGTTAAAACCCAGAAATTATAAACAGGTATTTTTAATTTAAAAAGGAAATTGTGTAAGTGAAAAGTCTCGTTATCTTCTCAGTACCCAGTTTCAACCTCACCCAGGCGTAACACCCCTCCGTAATTTTTTTATTTCTGTTTCTGTTCCTTTAGACATGTGTAAACAAATACGGATATGATCCGTGATACTGAAGTTTTAAACGATAAAATTGTAAGATAACATGGCCCAATAGCTTGTTTTTGTTTCTAACATGAGAAAGTTATTTTTAAATTTTTTCCTATGTAACATGTGGAAGGTTAGGAGATACTTAAAATCTACTTTGAAAATGTTTTGCTATCTCTTTAGGCTTTTCTCCATGAACTCTGTTTGAAAAGAGGCCTTAAGACAAGAGAGCATTAGATCTGTATTTCTATCCCAGATCCATTCAGTACATCTTAAATTTGCTGCGTCCCTGGTTTCTGTTGGCCAGCTTGGCATACTAACACCTTCCTTGTATAATTGTTGCAAGAATTAGAGCACTGTTTCTCAACCTTGTCACCACTGACGTTTTGGGCAGGATAATTCTTTGTTGTGGGGAACCACCCTGTTCATTGTGGGGTATTTAGCAGCATCCTTGGCCTCTATCCACTCCCCCCATGCCTGTTGTAAGGACAAAAAGTGTCTCGAGACATTGTCAAATGACCCTTGGGGGAAATCCTCCCCTGGCTGAGGACCAATGAATTGAAGACCTAATATACAGTGCACAGAGTACTAGGCACATAGTAAGTGTACCCTCAATAAACAGAAGCTGCTTGCATTTTTTTCTGCTAGTAAGATTCACATTTTCTGTGGATAAAACTTCTCCAGGAATGAATCCCAGGCGTCCTCAAAGCCTTTTGAGCATATGGACTGGAGATTCAGGAGAAAACACTTTCAGTAGAACAAGTGGCCCAAAGCCATTCTCAGTTAGAGGTAGAAGGCTCTCCCAAACACCTGCTCAGAGGATTTGTAAAATCACTAGAAGTGCTTATCACATTTTAAGGGCACTTTACCTTTACATGCAATTATTGGATTTTGAAATTAACACTGATGAAAACACATTAATTTCAAAACATGAGTGCATCTGAGGAAAAAATAGTTCCTGGACCCTCTCTTTCTTCCCAGGTCTTTATTGTTAGGTGGGGAGATTAATTGGTTACATGTCAAGAAGAGCAACATGGGTGGGTGCATACCTGACTCTGACAGCCAAAAAAAAAAAAAAGTCTGGCAGTTTGCTTTGTTTTTTTGATTTCTGACAGGAGTCTTTTGGGATAACACCAGAAATTAAGGAATTTACTTTCCTTCATTCCCTACCTTCATAAATAAAGACCATTTTCAGTTAATCAAAGGTATTTGTAGCCTCAGGAGTACAATGAAGTCTGATGGAGATCCATTTAGGGTACATTAAAAGGACCAGTTTTAATCAAGAGAAAATTTGGATTAGATTAACCAGTAATTAATCATAACTATTTCAATGTTGTCTTCATATATACCTTTTTAAAAAAGTATTCCTTATTCCTACCATGCATAACAATTTTTTAAATTGAGGTAAAATTCACCTAACATTAAAAAAAAGTTTTTAAAGTGTACAGATTGGTGGCATTTAGTGTATTCACAATATCCTGTAACTATTGCTTTTATCTAGTTCAAAATATTTTCATCACCCATGCTTGACAATTTCAGTAGTTACACTGTGGATAATAATATAATGGAAAATTTTTCATGGTATGAGTTACTCTTATCGGACACTAGAATGAGATAATAAATGATTCAGTTGTGCTGGTACCAAGTGCGTGGGAGGAGTTAACTTTCTGGTGAGTCTTCAGTCGCGATTTACTTGTGAGTAACTACGCCTGGGCTGTCTTTGAAGGGTTGTTACAGCTGGACAGTGTCGAAAGCCTTCCTAACCTGTCCTGTGTCAATGGTAGGGTAAGTGATATGAAAAGAAAGAGGCAGCATTTAAGTACAGCCATGTTGTTTTGCATTGTTCTCTTGACCTTGTGAAGTGACTTCAGATAAAAGAGGCTGCCTCACATTAACGGTGGTTTCCTTTCAGCTCTTCTCGAAGCCCAAGACGTGGAACTTCACCTGAGACCCCTGAGGAGACACCTTCAGTGTGTTCAGGAGATGGAATTCCCACAGATGGGTGTATTAATTGCCCCGTTATTTCATACCATCTGTCTGATCTGGAGTCATTCCACGTTTTATAATACCCCTGTTCGGATTATAGTTCTATTGCAAGAGTTTTGTAATCTCTTCATTGACCGGGTATGTAGCATGAAAAACATAGGAACAATGAGAATTATTGCCGTTTGGTAGGTTTTATGAGATCAAGGAGGAATGAATAAATCCAGTCTACAGAACACCTTTTTCCCTTTTCTTTTTTCATAAGACTTTTATGGTAACAAAGGCCAGATGACTTTGTATCCTAAAAGGCAAAGGAGCTCTGGAAATAAGTCAGATACAGTCAAGGGACAGGTTGTTACTGGATTCTGTTTGTTTAACATCCTACCTTTCTTCAAAAGAGATTTAAGGCAGCTTCTAATAAAAGGCACACACACGTAGTACTTGCTTTGTAGCTTTCCCTTTGGTTTCCACAGGAACACTGGCTGGGGGAAGACTTTTGGAAAGGGAAGTAAGTTAAGAGAATCTGGCAGAAAAAAAATGATCCTCCAAAAATAGTAGTAGAATTATATTGAAAGAATTCTGATTCATGGTTGATCTTTAAAAATCTTGTTTATAATTGTTTCTCTACTCTTCACTTAACTTGCAAAATGTTTAAAAAAAATTGGACTGCTTCCTCATCCTGTGGGAACTTTAATTACTCTTGTGTCCATAATATCAGAGAATATTTCATAATTTGAGAGCTAAAAGATACTTGCAGGGCATATCATCCAGTGATTCTTTGTTGAGGGTGTGTGTGTCTTAGTCTGCTTGAGTTGCCATAACAAAATACCACAGGCTGTGTGGCTTTATTTTCAGGAATTGCTTTCTCACATTTTTGGAGCCTGGGAGACCAGATCCAGGTGCCAGCATGGTCGTGTTCTGACTAGAGCATTCTTTCTGGCTTGCAGATAGCTGCCTTTTCTCTGTGCCCTCACACTGAGAGAAAGATCTCCCTCTTCCTCTTTTTAAAAAACCACAGTCCTGTCAGATCAGGGTCCCGCCCTCATGACCTCATTAACCTTAATTACCTCCTAAAGATTCTATCTCCAGGTAGTCACATTGGTGGTTAGGGCTTCAACACAGGCACTTTTTTGGAGCGGGTGTCACACTTTAGTCCATAGCAGGGTCTATATCAGGGTGTGTGTCTGAACACCTAAGGAGTTTTTGTAAAACAGATGCCAGAAAATCAGAATCTGTGCATATGGCTTAGCCTTTGAGTTGCTAAGTAAGAGCGCTTCCTATGAGAATTGGCTCGTTTCCAGCTGTAACTGGCAAACAAGCAGAAAAAGAGAAGTGTCTAAGTTCATGTGAAGTGGAAAGTCTAACAGTACAAAGACTTGAAGATTAGCTTGCTCCAGGGGACACAGATGATAATTTCAAAGCTCTGTTTTGCTCGTTGGTGTTTGACTTGATTCTCAGGCTCTCATCACGAGTTAACCAAGGTGGCTTTTGGTAGCACCAGATGATATCCTTCTAGTAGAGGAACTTCCCTGGAAAGAGGCTGACTTTGTTTTTTCTTCTGGACCAGTGGGTTTTATTTTCACTCCTGGAACAATCATGTGGCCAGGGAGATAGGATATCTTGGACAGGCCTGGATCACTAGCTCAGAGAAGGGTGGACAACTGTGATTGACCTAAATCCCTGATCTAGTCTAGTGCTTCTCAGTGGTTTTCACCTCATGACTCACATGGAAATTTAAAATTTTTCATTGCATAGTGGGGTAAAATTGGAGGGGACTGGGAGCCCTGAAAATCTGTTCATAGACAGGGCAAGCTGTTTGGAGCTTCTGCTGCCGCAGGCCAGAACCTTGCTTTTCTGAACGTTAAAGACAGCAGTGTTGTAGCAGAAACTGGTTGGGGAACTGTGTGCCGTTCTAATCCTGATACTTTTTCAGGTGAGTTAATGGAAACTTGAAAGATAACATTTGCTCACTTTGCTTGAGTATTTAGGGGGAGATCCAAATTAAAGAACAGGTTTCCTGACTTGTAGTTTACCGTTTCTGGAATACATATGAGATTGAGGTGTACTTGTGTGTCTTCCTCTCTGCTTCCAAAGTGGAATGGTGTATGGAAAGGGCTTTGGGCTCAGACCAACCAGGATTCAAATCTAATTGAACCAGGGGACTTCCCTGGTGGTCCAGTGGTTAAGACTCCACACTTTCACTGCTGAGGGCTTGGGTTCAATTCTTAGTCAGGGAACTAAGATTCCACAAGCCGTGTGGCACAGCTGAGAGTAAAAAAGATCAAGTTGAACCATTTTAGAGTAGTTAAATCACTTTTCCGAGCCTCACTTTCCACGCTTGTAAGTGCCCTGTTTATGGGCTTTTGTAAAGATCAAAAGAGAGAACCTCAATGAAATGCTATGTGTGGCATTTAACAGAGACTCAGTAAAAGTTAGTTCCAAACTCTTGCCTTACAAAATAGTTGCAGCTGTTGATAGGAGATAACAGGTCTGTTCCTTGCTATATTTGAGCATCTCTTCTGGCTTCATTCTATTTGTTTCTCTGTTGTGCAGACTCAGTTTTGCTGTTTTGTTAAGTGAGTGCACTGCGTCCTAATGGCTTGGATCCCTACTGCAGGATTGACCACTGTGACCACCGCTTCTCCCAAACCCCTTTTGAGGGATCCTCTTCTCATTTTGAGAATGATCCAAACTTTTACTGCAAAGCTGTGTTAGTGTAGAAACCTCAAATGTTGTCATTCACTATTGTAGTTGGCTTGCAAGGAGCCCTGGTTACCTGTAAGACTATAAACCTATTATCCCCGGCTCCTAGGCTGTGTCAATGGCCAGAGTTTGCCAAGCTCCCAAGGAAATAATGTCGTTTCTCTTGTTCCTTAGTTACTATTCTTGGCTTATGTCCAAAGGTTCCGTCGACCTGATTTCCTAGATTCTCCAAGTGGACTTTGTAGTAAATCTGCCCCAACATGTTAGGAATCAAAAATGGGCAATGAGTCAACTTTCATACCCGGGTTCTCTGAAGAGCTAAACTCCGCACCACCTGCCACCACCCCCAGTTGTTTGCTGTCTAACTTATTTTTAATACTTATTTAACAAGCACTGTATAGTGCCTCTTATTTGCCAGAATTCTTCTAAGCCCTTTACAAGAATCTACGAGTTTAATTCTCTAGCAACACTATGATATAGGTGCTATTAGTAGATACTTTATGTATATTTTTTTAAAAAAAACAACCCTTTTAAAAAAAAAAAGTTCAGAGAAGATAAATAGCTTTCTCAAGGTCACCCAGCTGACAGAGTTCTTACTCATTTTGCTCCATATTTTAATGTAAGTTTTTATTTCTAATTACTATTAATATGAGGTATATGAATAATTGTAAAATACTCTTATTGCATAAAATTTATAACAATGGAAATAGTCCTGCAGTTCTATCACCTTAAAATTCAGCATTTAAAAATTTTCCTTCTTCCAAAATTTACACGTATTTATGCATTTTATCATATAATTCTTTTTTTTTTTACTAGCTTCTTGAAAAATGATTGCTATTGTTGGATATTTACGTTGCTTCCAGCCTCCTGTATTATAAACAACATGCAGAAAACAACTTTATACAGAAATCCTTTTCCTTAACTTGGATAATTGGCTTAATATAAATTCCTGATGTTGATCAAGGGGTACAATCTTTTCATGACTATTGAACACTATTTGATATTTACAAATTCTTTTTTAAAAGATTATGTTAATTGCATTGCTATTATCAATGTGTAAAAAGTTTTAGTATAATTCAGCAACTTTGAGCATTACCAGCTTTAAAAAATTTGCAGTGATTCATTGAGTATACACTTGTACCATGTTGTTTCTTAATTTTGCA
This sequence comes from Leucopleurus acutus, assembly GCF_964270905.1. Classification (NCBI taxonomy): domain Eukaryota; kingdom Metazoa; phylum Chordata; class Mammalia; order Artiodactyla; family Delphinidae; genus Leucopleurus; species Leucopleurus acutus. The sequence continues at coordinate 35,255,214 of NC_139144.1, read as the reverse complement.
CGTTGCATGATTTGTGTGATCACACATTTTATGTGCCTTTTATAGTTTTCTTATATAGTTTTCATGTACTTTGTTTTTGTGACTATGTAGACTTCAACATGTTTATGAAACATTTGAACCCTTGCTGTGGTGTACGTCAGAAGTCATAAGCTGGCATTCTGTCAACTGTCTTTGGCCAATGGATCAATGCACTGCTTTTATTTTGCATAGTATTTTGAAATTTAAAAAAAATTGTTTCTGATGCTTAAATTGAGTAGGTCTCATTGAACTTCCAACATCCCAGCCTCTACTGAAAAGTCAGATCTCACTGCATTGGCTCTTGCATCTCCATTGACACAGTCAGCTGCTAGAGCTTCACGTACCCCTTTAGATGGGTCATGTGCTGTCCAGGTGACCATAGTCTCCACTGTTCACTGTTCCTGATCTGCTAGAATTGAAGGAACTAGTTAGTAGGCTTTTTAGACACCAAATGAATGATATTCTTACAACTTTACACATTTATGGCACAGAGTCTATATTGCATGTAAAACCATAGCCATTATTGGGAGATGGAGGACAATATGTCTACATTTAGAAAAACATTTCTTCTATCTGCTGTGTTGAACCCAATGGCTTTCAATACTTTCTCCATTGAGATCTGTGACAACTTTCTAAGCAACTGCAGAATTAAAGGTGTGCGGTTTAAACGTATACTTTATATGAGGTGAAGATGCATCAGGATTAGATTTTATAGGTTCCTGAGGCTCCTAAACAGGGAAATTGTGAAAGTTCATAACAAATATGCAAAGGGAAGAACTGAATGAACGATGGTCCTACGAGAGTTGCCACATGAATCTGCTGGTTTTTCTATAATTGTTCTCGCCTTTGCATTTCCACTATTGAAAACTAGTTCATATGGCATATCTCGGCTAGATTTTACGTCCTATAATGAGTTTAAGCCCCCAGAAGAGAAGTCTGCTAACCTAAAAGAATTGCCAATGGTATAATCACCTATGTTGGCTCTTTCTCACCTTTTCAAGTGACCTGTGCTGCCAGGTAACGTGACCGTATTTTTAAAATACATGATCTTATAGATGTCCCTTCCTGGCTTATACATTTCTTTATATGAAAAAACAGTTGTGCAGAATATTTGCTGCTAGGAATAGCCATGCAAATTCTGGTTACACAGTTGTTGTATCTTTGAAGCTTAGCAAAAATGTAGTCATTGGCAGAATGTTTAATTCCAGAAATTGCAGCATCTCCTGTAGAAGTCTCTAATGTATGCAAGTATGTCATTGAAACCTAAGTGCCTGAATTTCTAGAATTTGTATTTCCTGTTTTACAGCATTGCTGGCCCAATTCTAGACATTGTAATTTAAAAATCATGCACTGATAAAATAAAACAGTTCATTGAAACCAGTCATTTTCAGTAAAACTATTAAACATTTTCTTATTATTGTTTCCTTTCATTGAATCCTAGGCACTAGCTTACCTTTTGCCTGAAGACCTTTTGAGAGGAGAAATTGAAGACTCTCTGGAAAAGGTGCAGGTGGCCGTTAACATCTTAAAGACTTTCAAAAATTGTTTTTTTAACTATAGAGAAGGATTGGCAAGCTATTTTATGGGAAATAAGGAGCTGAAACCATGGGATTTCCAGTCTCATCTGGTGTTTCTTAGATTTGACAAATTTCTCGACCGTTTCATGAAAATAGAGGTATTCATTTATTGACTTGTAATTTATTCATATTGTAAGTTGTTTCAGAAAATCCTATAGCTTTTTATATGATTTAGGGAATAGTTTGTTCTACTTGGGTGGGAGGTGGGAAGTCTGCTTTCTTGGTGATCCTCATGAGGAGTTTACGAGGCCCGTGCTATCAAGATACAGTAAAAGCTTTAGTTTGTTTAGTTTCAAAGCTTTGTTTAGTTTTAAAGCTTTGGCTTCTTTTTCTAAAAAATTCATTTTTGATTATTTTATTATACTGAGTGTAAGTGAATCTCTATGTACCAGTGACCCTTGTCCTACAGCTTACTACGTTCCTAGAAAATGGTTGTAAATCAGGAAGCTATAAAATAACCCCTTTTTTCCTTTACATGTTTGATGGTTTTATTGGGATTCCATAGCTGAAAACCCATTTGATAATCTAAAATATCATGGTAACTTTTAGTATATAAATATATATGTTATACTATTCAAATATTATAACTATTCATAAAAATAGATGAAAAGAACATGAAAACATGTGCTTTTTATAAATGTTTTAAATGCCAAAAAACCAAACATGAATTACATACATGTAAACACACACAACAACTTGTATGGAGCCAACTGGCTAAGGTTTCTGTTTTTGTTTTTGTTTTTGTTTCATTTTGAACTTCCTTGTTTTCTTTGTAAAACTCTTTCTAGCATGTTCGGGCTTTTTTGTTGATAGATTTGTTGAATTTCATTCAAAATTAGAGCTTTATGTTTTGAAAATTCTCATCATTTAAGCAGCCTGAATGCCTCTTAAAGTTTGAGTGCCAAATGCCTGACTCTGGGTAACTTGCATCACCCTTTCATAACAGTCTCTTAAGCTCCTTTTCCATAAGAGAGCCCATCACGGCAGTGTTGGTGGCTGAAAATGAGTTTTGGATCTCACCCGGACGTCTGACTTATGATTAGAAAGATATGAAATTAGAGAATCAAATGTTTAACTATGGTAAGCTAGGTGTTGCCTGTACTGCTTGATAATTTTCAGTCCATGTGAAAATGGGAGTATGATTTTAAAAGTAGGCAGTTACTTAGTTCAGTTACATCATTAATATTCACTTTATGTCATGTAAGTGTCCATTGACTCACCGATTTTGAATGTTGGAAAATGTTCTTTCTTTGAAACTTTAAAATGTTCTTTTCCTACTCAAGAGGGTGGAAAAATCTTTATGATGTTTTTTTCAAAGGATATATTTGTCACCATACTGGAATTTGAAAAGCTGGAAAGACTTGAATTTGGCGGTACCAAGGGAGCAATTTTAAATGGACAAATCCACGAGATGAGTGAAGAATTTATGGAACTCTGTAAGATTTTTAAACAGAGCACATATGACCCATCTGATTACAATAACATGGTAATACTGTATCTTTTTGTTTTCAATTTCATAGAATCGTATTTTAAAGCTGGGAAGGACAGTAGGTCACAGTGATAATAGGTCCCATTCAGTCCAACCTCTCCCGGGTGAAAGAAGGGAAATGACTTGTCTGAGGTCTCTCATTTACTTAGTGGTAGATCAGGGACCAGAAGTTAGGTCCCTAACTTTTGCATTTTCAGTTTAGAATATTTTAAACTGTTTCTATTATAACAGTGGACCTCAGTCTGGATTTGTCTCTTGTTGATGTATAGTGGAAAGGAACTTTCCATATTAACTCATTTAGATCTGATTATCTGGTGTCCATGTAACGTGTGTGTTTTATTTTAGCCTTTTCTTGAATCATTAGGTAAATTTTTCATCTACTTGAATATTTACTTTCACCTCATTCATTACATATATTATTAACATGTATGTTTTCTGAAAAAGAGGGAAGCTTTCAGGTTTAAGCTGCTTCTGTTTTCTGTCACTGCTAGCAGGTTAGGAGCCAAGGAGTTCCTGTGGGCATCCCTGCAGCTCTAGGATAAAAATAGCTTCATTTTAGTGGTTTGCTATGACAGTGAGTCCCAGGTACTAAAAAAAAAAAAAAACAAGATTACCTCTCGTCATCATTGTTTTTTGTGGAATGTGAATTTATTCACTATTATGTGTATATTTGGCCAAATAATTGACTCTTTGAAGTGTACAAGTACAGTATGTTAGCTTTGTAAGGACATGGTTAGCAAAGTTAATCCCTCTGAACTGCTGACAGTTTTGGGGAAGTAGAGTTAATGGTAAGGAAGATATGGTCATTGTGTGTCCTGCTAATTTGTGGGAAAGTAAGAGAAACCTAGATCTGTGGTGATGATCTAGGGGAATGCATGAGCTCATCCCCAGAGCCTGGTAAGATGTCTGGCACCCAGCAGGAATTCAGTGAATATGGACAGGATAGGACTCTTGGTGGGGGGGGGGGCTTGATTTAGCTCTTCTGAGCAACTAAGCAGAGGAGCGTGAAACCCAGCGTGCACAGGACCGTCGGGTGCATTCGAGTTACAGGAGAGCCTTGATTTGCTCATGATTACAAATCCTGGCAGGTTTTCAGTGTGCCAGGGTTGGAGGACATGGCTAGGTTTAGCTGACATCGCTTCCCTGGTAGTGCTAAAGGTCCTGAATTTATCCCTGTGTCTGCCCAAACCCTGCACAGTCACAAACATAGAACAGAAAATTCACTTGCTCTTGACACACACACACGCACGCACACACGCGCACACACACACACACACATATATCTGCTTGCTATTTGTATTTAGTATAAAATGGGCAAGGCTTACCTGTGATCTCCAGATCTGGGTTAGAGACATCGATAACCTGCCCTCGAAGTTCCCCTTCATCCTTTTATCTGATTGCTGTATCCTGCTTTAGAATATAATTTAAAAGCTCCTTGACTTTGGTTATTCCTCGAAATCGAAATTTGAATTAACTAAAAGTTCACTTAGTTGGTGTGCTTATGTCAAAGATGACCTTTGCTTTTTTTGAATGTGTCTTGGTTATCAGTGTTGCCTCAGAATATTGCAATGATTATATATTTTTGCTTAATAAACTGTTCATTTGGGGGCTTTTTAGCTGAGTTTCATTGTGTTCTAGTTTTTATGATGAAATCAGCTGGTAATTTTTAGGAGATATTATGTTAGCAAACTACCTGCAAACTCATATATTCATACAGGTGTTTCCCCATGACACATGCCCACCCCTATGCCCTTCCTCTCCCACTGCACACACCCCTCTGCATTCCCCAGTCCCCATTGAATAGTGCTAATGTAACTGTCCAGTGTATCATAGTCAGCCTTCCTGCCCTCTGGTGTAGAAATGGTTTATATATGTTCTGGTAAATTAGAGAAACAGTGACTGGCAATTTGCTTTTGGAAATGCTGTTTATGTCTCTCTCTTCATTAATCTCAAGCCTATCAATCAGGCTTTGAGCCTTTATTGGTGTGACAGAAGTTCTGCCACTATGGTCTATTTACAGAAGATGGGGATTTCTCGGGTGTGTCCATAAAAATGTTCTTGGGTTTCTGAATTATTAATACTGAATATAAAATTCACTTTAGGTATTTGCTTTGACTTCTTCCTATGGGACTCTTTGAGATCCAGACCATTAGGGGGAGAGACTTGCTTTCTAATTTATTTAATTGAAACATGTAACATTGTGCATATTTAAGGTGTACAGCATGTTAATTTGATACATTTATATATTTTAATAGCCAGTGTAGTGATTATTAGCACCTCTATCGTGTTGCATAGTTATCCTTTCTTTTTTAGTGGTGGAAATCATTGAGTTGTAGTCTCTTAGCAAGTTTGATGTTAGTGAATATAGACAACAATTTGTATCATATTGAACTTGATAAGAGACTTGCTTTCTTAATTGTATTTAGCTGACTGGCAGGTGACTTGAGGCTCAGCAGCTTGGTTTTTACCGACATTCTGAGGTGTAGCTTGAGTAAATAAAATTCCCTAGATAACTAAGCAAGGATGGTGGATATTCTTGAGAGTAACCTCTTGGCTCCACTAGTGTCTGTTAATGAGTCCATTAATAATCACTGAACAAGTGTTGGGTGCCAGGCATCATGCCAAACCTTTACACACATTCCTGCTTAATTCTAGCTGTAACCCTGAGAGTGACCACCCAGGCAGATGAGGATATGTAAATTACCCGAGATTACACAGTTCCAGGGAGTGGAACAGAGATTCCAACCCAGAACTCTCAATCTATCAGGTTTTTTTGTTGTGCCATGTCAGTTCTTTAGTGTTTATCTCCCTCATTGCGTCTTCCTAGAAATGAAGGGAATAAATTCATCTGGGGCAACTGGAGGAACTCACCTGAGGACCTGTGCCCTGAGGTGGCGTGATCCAAGATGCTGTGGCTAGTTTCCTTTTGCCTGCTAGTTTTTAGTAGGAAGATTGATCCAGGTACCTAGCCCGCCATTACTCCAGGATCTAAAATTCACTTTAAAAGTAGTTATTAATCTGTACTAGCTTGTGTTCTAGTTCCTACAATTAGTTTTCTGTTCTGTTCTAGTCTCCTGAACTATTTATTAATTCTTTTGCTATTACAGTGTGTAGCATTTAAAAATTTTAACTACATAAATTTCTTATTAGTCATCTGCAGGATTTTCAGGTCTTGCCTGCTTACTTTTCAAGGAAAAATTGATTATTTAAAAACATTACTTACTTGTTCTTTTGGAAAGGTAACATGCAAAAATGCAAAAATTTAGTCCCGTTCTTCTCATTCCCTGCTTTTCCCCCTAGTCTTTCATTTTCCTTCCCCAAGGACATTTACCATTATGAGTTTCTTATATAATGTTCCAGTGATACATGGTGCATGTACTAGTGTATACATGGGTGTATGTATTTTGAATTCTGTTTTTGCACTCATAGCATCCTCTACAGATCATGTATACCTTTTGTCACTTAATATATTTTAGCAGTCATTCTGTATCACTGCAATAGCATTACCTATTTTTAAAAAAACAATTGTATATTATTCCGTGAATTTATGTATTATTTATTTTTTAAAGTTATTTAAAGTAGTAGATATCACTGTTTAAAAATTTACTTAGGGGCTTCCCTGGTGACGCAGTGGTTGAGAGTCCGCCTGCCGATGCAGGGGACACGGGTTCGTGCCCTGGTCCGGGAGGATCCCATGTGCCACGGAGCGGCTGGGCCCGTGAGCCATGGCTGCTGGGCCTGCGTGTCCGGAGCCTGTGCTCCGCAACGGGAGAGGCCACGACGGTGAGAGGCCCGCGTACCAAAAAAAAAGATAAAAATTAGGAGCTTCTTCTGGGAAGATGGAGTAGATGTACTTTTCCGTTTTCCTCTAAGTACAACTACAGTACCGGTCACTATGTGTAAAAGACACATAAGAAGACTCTGAAAGGTGAAAAGAAGAAGACAGATGGACCCAAAAGACAACATAGTGATGAGTTACCTGAATTTCCTTCTTGCCTGAAATAATGCAGACCTAGAGGTGAAGACACTGGCAACCTGGAAACACCAGTGATCACAGACATTAAAAACCTCAATTAAAGCCTGATCCCTCTCAAGAAAGGGACAGCCTGGCAAGACAGAAAACTTGAAGACTGCAGTCTCTCTAGTCCAGAAAAATATCACAGAAGAAACTGTTCCCTACCCCCATCCATGCCAGTAAAGACTGTATGGGGAGACTAGACTTACAGCCAATGTGTAAAATGCTACCCCACCCAGTCCACACCTCCACTGGGGTGGCATCAGTGATGGCCAAGTAGGGAGTCATGATTTTCATCCTAGCTAGCCAGTTATGAGCTCACTCTCTGTGACGTCAGTGGAGAACACATGAGAATCCTGAATTTCTTTCCTCACCCAGAAGTGTCCTTTACCCCACTAGGGTAGTGTCACAGGAGGCCTCTAGAAAGTCAGTGCTTTCACCATGACCAAATAGTAAACAGGTCACCAGTACTGTGACATCTGTTGAGACCACATGGGAAACTGGAACACCCAGCCATAACAGGAGCTCCCCACCCTTAGGTATTAATGGTTGCTGAGTGGAGAAACTGGACTTCTGTCTCCACTTGACAGTAAAGGGGCCAGAGCAGTATTGTAGAATGCTAGCAAAAACTGAAGGTTTAAATAAAATCCAGTCTCATATTATGAAACATAGTATGAAAACATCCAGGTTCAATAAAAATGTACTCATTATACCAAGAACCAGGAAGATCTCAACTGAACAAAAAGAGACAACTAATAGATGTCACCATTGAGAGAAGACATGTTAGAATTATCTGACAGGCTTTATAGAGCCATGCCAAAAATGCTTCAACAAGCAATTATCAACATAATGAAACAAATAAAAAATAACCTCAGTAAAGAAATAGAAATTCTCAGCAAAGAAATAGAAGATATAAAAAACAAATTGGAATTTTAGAGCTGAAAAAAATAAAAATACACTGCATAGTGATTGAGTTCAGTGTCAGGATGGAGTGACAGAGGAAAGAATCAGTGAACTGGAAGATGAAACAATAGAAAGCACTCAGTCTGAACAACAGAGAAGGTAGACTGAAAGTAAATGAGCAGAGCCTTAGGGACTTGTAAGACTGTAACAGATCTAGCACTAGTGTCCTCAAAGTTCCAGAAAGAGAGGAGAAAGACCATGAAGCTGAAAGTCTCAGAGAAGTAGCTGGAAACCTCCTAAATTTGGCAAGAGACATAAACCTACAGATTCAAGAGGATATCAGTAGCAGAAAGATAAACCCAGGGATAAACCCAGGGAAATCCATGCCAAGACACATCATAATTAAACTTCTGAAAACTGAAGATAAAAAAATCTCAGAAGTAGTGAGAGAGAAAGCACAACTTACCCAAGCGGAAAAAATGGTTTGAATGACAGTGGTTTTCTTATCAGAAATCACGAGGGCCAGAAGGAAATGGCAAAATATTTTTAAGTGCTGAAAGACAAGAATTGTTAACTCAGAATTCTGTACCCAGTTAAAAATACCCTTCAAGAATTAAGGGGGGGAAATCAAGAAATTCTTAGACCAAAAAAAAAAAAAACCTAATAATTTGTCACTAGTAGACTGATCCTTAAAGAATGGCTAAAGGAAGTTCTTAATACAGAAAGGAGGTGATAAAGAAGGGAACCTTGGAACAGCAGGAAGAATGTGGTATGCAGAAATAAGTGTAAATACAATAGAATTTCCTTCTCCTCTTGAGTTTTCTAAATAATGTTTCATGGTGGAAGTAAAAATTATAACATTCTCTGTGGTTCTAAATGTATGTACAGAAAGTATTTAAGATCATTATAAATGGAAGAGAGTAAAGGGATCAAAATAGAAGGAAGGTTTTTTTTCTGTATTTAAAATTGTGGTAAAATGTATTTTACATTAAATTTAGCATTTAAACCATTTGTGAGTACGATTCAGTGGCGTTAAGTATATTCACAATGTTGTGCAACCATCACTGCTATCCACTTCCAGAACATTTCATCATCCCAAACAAAAACTTTACACCCATTAAATGATAACTCTTCATTGCCCCCTCCCCTTGGTACCTGGTAATATCTGTTCTACTTTCTTTCTCTATGAATTTATTTATTTTAGATACCTCATATGAGTGGACTCAAAATAATTCTTTTGTGTGTGGCTTATTTCACTTAGCATAAGCCTTTAAGGTTCATCCATATTGTAGCATGTGTCACAATTTCCTTTAATTCCTTTTTAAGGCTAAATCATCCTTTTTAATTTAATTCCGTTTTAAGGCTAAATCTATTTTATATATATATATATATAATGTATTTTGTTTATTCATTTATTGATTGATGCTTGCTTGTGTCCACCTCTTTGGCTCTTGTGAATAATGGTGCTGTGAACATTGTTGAGCGAGTATCTGTGTCGTCCCTGCTTTCAATTCTTATGGATACGTACCTAAGATTAAAATTGCTGGATCTTATGGTAATTCTATTTTGAACTGTTTGAGGAGTTTCCAAGCTGTTTTCCATAGTGGTTGAACTATTTTGTCTTCCCACCAGGATTCCCATGCAGGATTCCAATGTTAGCACATCCGCATCAACACTTACTATTTTTCATTATTTTGGATAATAGCCATATTAGTGGCCATGAAGTAATACTTCATTGTGGTTTGATTTGCATTCCATAATGATTAGTGATGTTGGTCATCTTTTCATGTGTTTATTAGGCATCTTTATGCCTTTGGAGAAATGTCTATTCAAGTCTTTTGCTCATTTTTGAATTGGATTCCTTTGTTGTTGGGTTGTAGGAGTTCTTATATTCTGGACATTAACCCCTGATCAGATGTATGACTTGAAAATACTTTCTTCCACTCCATGGGTTGTTTTTCAGGCCCATGGTAGTGTCCTTTGATGCACAAAAGTTTTTAATTTTGATGAAGTCAAATTTATCTTTTGTTGCCTATGCTTTCAGTGTCATATCCAAGAAATGATTGCTAAATCCAATGTCATGAAGATTTTCTCCAGTATTTTCTCCTAAGAGTTTTATACTTTTAGCTCTTACATTTAGGTCTTTGATAAATATTGAGTTAATTTTTGTATATCTTGTAAGGATCCAATTTTGTTGCTCATAACTAACGTATAGAAGTGCAACTGATTTTTGCATCCTGCAACTTTGCTGAATTACCTCTGATAGTGGTTTTGTTTTGGTTTTTGTTTTGCTTTTGGTGCAGAATCTTTAGAGTTTTCTAAGTATAAAATCATGTCATGTATTAACAGAGATAATTTTACTTATTCCTTTTTAGTTTGGATGCCTTTTATTTCTTTTTCTCACCTAATTGCTCTAACTAGTGTTTCCCTAGCTAGTGTTGAATAGAAGTGGTGGAAGTGGAACATCCTTGCCTTGTTCCTGATCATAGGGGGAAATCTTTTAGTCTTTCATCATGGAGTATGATGTTACCTGTGGGTTCTTCATAGATGGCCTTTATCATGTTAAGGAAGTTTCCTTCCATTTTTAGTTTATTGAGTGTTTTTATCATTAAAGGGTGTTGAATTTTTTTACATCAGTTGAGATGATCATGTGGTCTTTTCATTCATTCTATTAATGTGGTCTACTGACATTGATTTTTATTTGCCATCCTTGCATTCTGGGAATAAATCCACCTGGTCATGGTGTGTGATCCTTTTAGTATGCTGCTGGAGTCTGTTTGCGACTTTTTGTTGAGAGTGTTGGTATTGCTATTTATAAGGAATACCAGTCTGTAGTTTTCTTGTAATGTCTTTATTTGGCTTTGGTGTCAGGGCAATATTTACCTGACAGGATGAGTTAGGAAGTGTTATATCTTCAATTTTTTTTGCAAGGGTTTGAGAAGGATTGGTATTAATTCTTCTTTAAATGTTTGGTGGTATTCATCAGTAAGCTGTCTGGTCCTAGGCTTTTTTGTTATTGTTGAAGTGTTTTTGATTACTGATTAAATCTCCTTACTAGTTATAGGCTTATTCAGTTTTTCTTTCCTTCACGATTCAGTCTTGGTAGGTTGTGTGTTTCTGTTTGTTCATTTCATCTGTGTTATAGAGTTTGGTGTACACTTGTTCATAGCATATTTTTATAATCTTTTTTATTTCTGAATTACCCAGCATTCATTTTAGTAATCTGAGTTTCTTTTTTCATTAGTCAATCTAGCTAAATGTCAATTTCATTTTCTTTTTCAAAGAGCAAACTTTTGGTTTTGTTGATTTTCTCTATTTTTCTGTTGTTTACTTCCTTTATCTCTATTCCAATCTTGATTTTTTTTCTTCCTTCTGCTAGCTTTGGGATTAGTTTGCTGTTTTTCAACTCCTATAAGGTGTAAAATTAGGTTATTCATTTGAGATCCTTTTTTAATGTATGTCTTTACAGTGATAAATTTTCAATCTTAACACTGCTTCTGATGTATTCCCTAAGTTTGAGTATGTTGGATTTTTTTCCCTATTTGTCTCAATGTATTCTTAATTTCCTAGATGATTTCTTCCTTGACTCATTGGTTGTGGGAGGTAAGATTTTATACTTTACTTGAACTGATGATAGATGGCAACATTAGACACTGATGTATATATAATGTAATAAAGTAATATCTAGAGCAATATAAAGAGACAGACTTAAAACACTATAGGTACATCAAATATAATGCTAAAAAATTTCAAATAGAGTTGCAGAAAAACAAGAAAAAACAGAACAAATGGACAGCAAATAAAATGGCAGACTTAAACCCTAACATGGTAATAATTACATTAAATGTAAATGGTATAAGTACACCAATACAAAAACAGAGATTAGCAGAGTGGATTAAAAAAGTGACCAAATTATATGTTTTCTTTCAGAAACTCACTTCAAATATAGTCATATATGCAGATTAAAAGTAAACAGAAAAAGACATATCATGCAAACATTAATCAAAGGATAGCAGTAAAGAAAGCAGTAATAGCTATATAAATATCAGGTAAAGTATACTTCATAGCAGGAAAAAAAAAAAAGAATACCATGAAGGGACATTATGTAATGATAAAATAAAAGGGTAAATCTACCAAGAAGATATAGCAATCCTAGATGTGTATGCATCAAACAACAGAGCAGCAAAATATGTGATTCAAAAACTGGTAGAACTGAGAAAGAAAATAGACAAATCTACAATTCTAGTTGGAGACTTCAATGCTTCCTTCTCAGTGTTTGAAAGAACAACCAGATGAAATATCAGCAAGGATCTAAAAGAACTCAATACCATCAGCCAAGAGGATCTAACTGACATTTATAAAACACTCCATGCCACAACAGCAGAATTCACATTATTTTCAAGTGCTTGTGAAACATGTACCATGATATGCCATATCCTGGACCATAAGACAAACCTCAACAAATTTAAAAGATATGACATCCTACATAGTACGTTCCTTGATGACAGTGGAATCAAACTAGAAATCAATAACGGAAACCTAGCAGGAAAATCTCTAAACACTTAAAGATCACATTTCTAAATATTCCATGAATCAAAGCAGTAGTCTCAAGAGAAATAAAGTATAGAGAACTGAATGAAAATGAAAATACAGTATATCAAAATTTGTGGCAACAGCTAAAGCAGTTCTGAGGGATATTTATAGCACTAAATGCATACATTAAAAAAGAAGAAAATCTCAAATCAATAATCTGTTTCCACCCTAAGAACCTAGAAAAAATAGGAGAACAAATAGATACAAATCAATCAGAAAGAAGGAAATAATCAGAAGAAAGAAAGAGCAGAAATCAATGAAATTGAAAAGAAAGAATAGAGAAAAGTCAGTGAAAGTAAGAGTTCTTTGAAAAGACAAAGCTCTAGCAAGACTACAAAGAAACAAAGACAAATTACCAATATCAGGAGTAAAAAATAGCTACAATTACATCATCAACAGATATCAAAAAGATGGGGAATACCAAAAAACAAAAGAATAACATCTACACACATAAGTTTGCTAACTTAGATGAAATGAACCAATTCCTAAAAAAATTAGAACTACCACAACTCACTCAATATGAAATAAATATTTTAAATTGACATATAATTGACATGTAACATTGTATTAGTTTTAGTGTGCAACAGGTCCCTGGTCCACAGCTTCTTAGGAGATGAGGCGCACAGCAGGAGGTGAGTGTCAGACGAGCGAGCAGTGCTTCGTCTGCCACTCCCCATCTCTCACATTAACACCTGAACCATCCCCCACCCCGGCCTGGTCTGTGGAAAGATGGTCTTCCACGAAACTGGTCCCTGGTGCCAAAAAGATTGGGGGCCACTGGTGTACAACATAATAATATGATACATGTATATGTTGTGAAATGATTGTCACAGTAAATTTACTTAACGTCTGTTGTCACACATAATTTTTTTCTTGTGAGGGTGAGATAATTTGAATAACACTATAACTATTAAAGAAATTGGATTTGTGATTAAAGAATCCCCTGAAGAAAATGTTCATGCTGAGGTTGTTCCTAGGAGAATTTTACCAAATATTTAAGAATTACAGGCACACCTCAATTTTTTTTTTTTTTTTAAACAAATCAAAGGTCCATGGCAACCCTGTGTTGAGCATCATTTTTCCAATAGCATTTGCTCACTTCGTGTCTCTCACATTTTGGTAGTTCTCACAATATTTCAAACTTTGTTATTACTGTATTTGTTATGGTCATCTGTGATAGATCTGTGATCTTTGGTGTTATTACTGTGACTCACTGAAGGCTCAGAAGATTGTTAATATTTTTTAGTAATAAAGTATTTTTCAATTAAGGTATATACATTTTTTAGACATAATGCTACTGCACACTTAATAGGCTACAGTATAGTGTAAACATAACTCTTATACACACTGGGAAACAAAAAAAATTCATGTGACTTGCTTTATTGTGGTAACCATTTCAGTGGTCTGGAACTAAACCTTCAATGTCACTAAGTTATACCTGTGACAACAGTTCTACACAGTCTCTTCCAGAAATACAAGTGAAGGTAACACTTTCCCATTTGTTTTACAAAGCTAGTAGGTTTTACTCTGCTGCCAAAACCAGCTAAGACAGTGCAAAGAAGTGAAAAGTGCAAGCTCTTATCCCTCATAAACATAGGTACAAAATCCTTAAATTATTAGCAAATAGAATTCCACAGTATACAAAAAGAATTCTACACCATGTCCATAGGGGGTTTGTTCTAGGGATGCAAGGCTGGTTCAATATTTGAAAATCAGTGTAATCCCAATATTAACAGGTGAAAGAAGAAAAATATCATAATTGTGTTAATCGATGCATTAAAATTTTTTACTGGAGTATAGTTGATTTACAATGTGTTTCAGGTGTACAGCAAAATGAATCAGTTATACATATTTATATCCATTCTTTTTCAGATTCTTTTCCCATATAGGTTATTATGGAATATTGAGTAAAGTTCCCTGTGCTATAGAGTGGGTTCCTATTAGTTATCTGTTTTACACATAGTAGCATGTATATGTCAATCCTAATCTTCTAATTTATCACTTCCCTCCATGTTTCACCTTTGGTAACCATAAGTTTGATTTCAAAATCTGTGAGTCTGTTTCTGATCTGTAAATAAGTTCATTTGTATCTTTTTTTTTTTTTGGGCCACACTGCATAGTATGCAAGATCTTTGTTCCCTGACCAGGGATCAAACCTGTGCCCCCTGCAGTGGAAGCACAGAGTCCTAACCACTGGACTGCCAGGGAATTCCCCATCTGTATCATTTTTTTTTTAAAATTAAATTTCATATATAAATGATACCATATGATATTTGTCTTTCTCTCTCTGACTTAGTGTGATGGTATCCACATCCATCCATGTTGCTGCAAATGGCGTTATTTCATTCTTTGTATGGCTGAGTAATATTCCATTGTATATATGTACCACATCTTCTTTATCCATTCCTCTGTCAATGGACGTTTAGGTTGCTTCCATGTCTTGGCCATTGTAAATAGTGCTGCAGTGAACATTGGGGTGCATGTGTCTTTTTGAATTGTGGTTTTCTCTGGATATATTCCCAGGAGTTGGGATTGCTGGTTTTGTAAGGAACCTCCCTACTGTTCTCCATAATGGTTGTACCAATTTACATTCCCACCAATAGTGTAGGAATGTTTTCCCTTTTCTCCACACCCTTTCCAGCATTTATTGTTTGTAGATTTTTTTAATGATGGCCATACTGACCTGTGTGAGGTGATACATCATTGCAGTTTTGATTTGCATTTCTCTAATAATTAGTGACATTGAACATCTTTTCATGTGCTTTTTTGGCCATCTGCATGTTTTCTTTGGAGAAATGCCTGTTTAGATCTTCTGCCCATTTTTTAATTGGGTTGTTTGGGGTTTTTTGGTACTGAGGTGTATGAGCTGTTTGTATATTTTGGAGATTAATCCCTTGTCGGTAGCTTGCAAATGTTTTCTCCTGTTCTGTGGGTTGTCTTTTTGTTTTGTTTATGGTTTCGTTTGCTGTGCAAAAGCTTTTAAGTTTAGTTAGGTCCCATTGGTTTATTTTTGTTTTTATTTTCATTACTCTAGGAGGTAGATCCAGAAAGATACTGCTGTGATTTATGTCACAGAGTGTTCTGCCTGTGTTTTACTCTAAGAGTTTTACGTTTCCAGCCTTACATTTAGGTCTTTAATCCATTTTGAGTTTAGTTTTGTATATGGTGTTAGGGAGTGTTCTAATTTCATTCTTTTACATGTAGCTGTCCAGTTTTTCTAGCACCACTTATTGAAGAGATTGTCTTTTCTCCATTGTATATTCTTGCCTCCTTTGTGATAGTTTAGTAGTTTAAAAACTTCGATGCATTAAATTTTTGACTAAATTCAACATCCATTCATGATAAAAACTCTTAGAAATAGGAATAGAGGGGACCTTCCTCAAATTGATAAAGAGTATCTACCAAAAGCCTAAAGGATATTTTACATAATGGAAAGGACCTGCCTAAATCCCAAACACATAGCATATTATTCGGCTGCCTACTCAGCATCTCCACTTAGATACTTAATAGATGTCACCAACATGCAAAACTGAATCCCTGCTTTACCTCTCCCCATACCTATTCTTCCTTGTCTTCTCCAACTTACTAAATAGTCCATATAATGTACTACTTATTACACAACCTTGGAGTCATCCATGATCTTGCTCTTTTCTTATGATAAACATCAGATAAACCCTGAAAATATACCCGGATCTCATCTTTGATCCAGGTTATTGCAT
Source organism: Leucopleurus acutus (assembly GCF_964270905.1). Classification (NCBI taxonomy): domain Eukaryota; kingdom Metazoa; phylum Chordata; class Mammalia; order Artiodactyla; family Delphinidae; genus Leucopleurus; species Leucopleurus acutus. Next base: position 35,238,900 of record NC_139144.1, on the reverse strand, counting down.
TTGCTCCTAAACCTCTTCTTCAGCCCCTGTCTTGGCTCCATCAGGGTCTGTTCTTCACACAGCTGCTTGATTGCCTTTTAGGTGCTAAATCAGACCATGGCATTTCTCTAGCTGAAACTTCAAAATTTCCCACGTCACTAATAAGGGCAATTTTGGAGTTTTTACAATATACAAAAAATGGTTTTCAGTAATACCAGCGTATTGTTTATTCTTCAGCAAGTATTGAGAAACAGCTCTGTGCTGGGAACCTCATTAAATATTGGCACTGTCACTGTGAAAAGAGACATGGCTACTATACTCATAGTTTAAAATCCAGGGGGAGAATCCAGGTTGGCACTTATACAGTGTGCTTAGTGCTAGGGTATGAAATGTACAGAGTACTATGGGATCATTTGTGAAGGGCCCCTTTCCAGAGGAGGTGAAAGGGAAACTGAGACAATACTTGAAGGATAAATGGAACTGAAAAAAAAAAAAAAAAAAGAAACAGGTGATGAGTAGGTGAAAAGAAAGTGATGAGCAGAAAATGGTATTACACACAGAGAATGAGTATGATAAGGCAGGTGTGGCTAGATCCTGGTGTATGAAAGGGGGAGAGGTACTGGAATAGTTGGGAGCAGTAAGTAGGGCCCAGATCACAGAGGGCTTGTAGGTGAGGTTAAGACTTTTAGACTTTACCCTAAGAAATTAGGATTCTGAATTGAGATAATGGTGAACTTTGAGTATGAGAGTGACATAAGATTTCTATTTTAGAAAGCTCATTTAGATTGCAGTTAGAATGATGGGAGAGATGAGATTAAAGGCAAAGAGAGTAGTTAGAAAATGGTTAACAGAAATCCAGCTAAATGGTAATGGTGATCTGGAGGGTGATGCCTGGACTAATGAAGAATAGGTAGTTAGGAGAAAAGATTGACAGCAGTTGACCGAGAGAGGAAGAAGTGAAAGAGATTGCCAAAGTTTCTGTTAGGGTTTACAGAATGAGGAGTGGCTTTATAGAGAGGATGAAGGGTTCTGATTTGTATAAAATAAATTTCAATTATCTGTGGGACTTCCTAGGGGAGAAGTTCTATCAGCAGTTCTGAATTCAGGTTGAGTGACAAAAAAGAGGTTAGGAGAGATATCAATTATGGAAATGAACGTTTGTTTCCTCCCTGAGATCTTATTTGCTGATTGTTCAAATAACCTTTGAGGATCTTAAGTGGTATGTTCTTTGTTGCCATACTGAGAAGAAGAGTAAGTTAGGCTTGTTTACAACTTGTTGGGCATTTGTGTTTACTTTTAAAAGTCAGTGAGCCTTGAATGAAGAGACTGTTTGGCCCCACTTCATAAGTGGAGACTTCCTCTTGATGCTAAATATGACATTGTTGTATATGACACATAGTGCTCTAGAACTTTGCCGTTACACTGTTTTATAGTGTGTGTTCAATTCAGCATAAGGTGTATTCCTTCATACAAACATCCAGAATCATGCTTGGAGTGTGGACTTTGGAGCCAGGTTACCTGGCTTTAAATTCTGGCCCTGCCATTAAGTAGGGGTAAGATTGTGGGCATTAAACTTCTTTGAGTTTACTTTGTTGCCTACAAAGTGGAAAAATATTACCTACATCATGTGGTTAGAATTGAGTTAATAATGTAAAGCATTTAGAATAGAATTGAATAAATGTTAGCTGTCATTATTATTATTAATAAGAGGAGGCTCAGTTTATGGTGGTAACAGAGGACTTCTTTATGTTAAGTGTGTGGCGTGCACTCCTGGGGCGGTTTGACTGGGAAGCCCAAAGGGTTTCTGAATTTCTGGGACTTCACTGAAGACTGAATTGTAATGCTGTGCAGATGATGATTATTCTTTCACTTTTTCATTCTTTGTAATTATGGGAGTGGGTGTTTATGTATTAGGAGAAAACTCGGGGTTGTTAACTGCATATTAATAAGAAACTGGGAAAGCAGGAAGAGTATTATGTTTTGTCTGTATCACTAATGATGCTTTCTTACAGACAGACCTGTGGATTTTAGTTCTCACTTGAAGAAATAGTGTTTCCTGGCAGGGTTTCTGCTCCATGAAAAACAAAATAAAAAACTTCCTGTTTAAACTTATAGATGGACTAAAGTTATAATAAGATGGGTTATTTTTTTTTCCTTTTTCTTTTCTGAAAACCTTTGCTTTTTCATTTATAATCAAAATAGTATGGAGAAGGATAGAGTGATAGACCAAAGTACTAATGTTGGGGTCTGAGCCAGTGAAAAGGATTGTGGAAATGTGAGCTGGAAGTGCTAAATGTTCAGTGCGCCTATAAGGCTGCCACTTGAATAATTAGTCAGGTACAGCTCTTTCTTTGTCTTTCCTGGAATCCTGCTATGAAAAATAAATTCATTCACAGAGAGAGAGGTGTCACACTTTTGTGGTTGATATTTTCACTGTTGGATCCTTTCCTGTAAACTAATATTTTATTTTGAATTTTATAGGAATTTGAAAGTGATTATGTTGTGTTTAAGTCCAAAACTTTGGATTTTGACAGAAGGCTCGGGACAATTCTTTGTGAAGCTTTCTTTAACTGCAATGGTCTGGAAGCTGCATTTAAGGTTAGTTCTGAAGAAGTTATCAGGAAAAAATGTTTTACTAGTGAATAAGACTATTGGATGAAAAGAGGGAATACATTCCTTTCTCATCCAGGTAAACTCTTAACTAGTCACATTCTCTTCATATGAAGCTCACTGAATTATAAGCTTTGAATAATGTACTAATGAATGATGAAGTTTACTTTGGACAGAGTCAGTTTTAGGATATTTGACTATTGATCTTTGCTTGAATTCATTGTTTCAGCTTTCATTACCTTTAGAGCAAGTTTGGTATGGCCTGTGAACTATCAATTCAAAATTAAGCTACAGTGAAAAGTGAAAACTCTCTGTTAACTCAAGAATTTCTTTTCTTTGCCATTGTTTACATAGGTTGGGTTCATCTGCCCACTTTATTAATCTGACTGAAATAAATAGCAATTTATACACTGTTTTTCATCAGGCATAAGACACCGTTGATTATCAGACACGCCAGTGTTTATCAACAAAAGAATATGCTGCCAAAAAATTATGATGCTGTTGATTATATAACATAGTCTAGTTTCAGAGGTGTTAAAACATCAAAGAGTGTTTGTCATAGAATTGATGAAATACAGTATAGACGTATGAATAGTTGCAGAAAAGAAAAGCATCCTGAGAGTCCTCCCAAGTAGAAAGCTTGTAACGTGGGTAATCGGGGCACCTTGTGAAACTTGCTTGTCAAAGAAGAGAATTGCAAGTCAAGCGTAAACTTAGATGACATCCCCAAAGAGGAATGAGGCCTCAGTGTCAGCAGAAACACAGCTAGAGAATCACGGACACAATTCATTGAAGATGGCAGTGCAAAACAGTATAACAGGCACAGACTGTGTCGGAGATACTTGTTTGATTTTGATCTTAAAATTCAAATAAATGGGTCAGATGGCGGTTAAGTGGCTAGTGTCTTCTACCCCCATCAAGCGTTTTAACAGAGAAGTCACAAGGCTCAAATAGTTCTCTCTTAAGAGCCCTTGGATGAAACTGAGATGCTGCCAGCTGAAATATATAGCCTGTTGTTATAAAATAACACCACCTGTCATCCCATCTCTCAGAAATTACTATTGTATTTATTACTGCCCTTCCTCTTCTTTGACTAGATATGCATAAATATTTCTCTTTGCAAAAAATGACATATTCTGATCCTTGTAATCTTTTTGTAACCCTTTCAGGAAGCAGTGAATCATAAAAATTTTTCTTTTGTAACAATTCAACAGTATTATTTTTAGTGGCTATGTAGTAGTCTATCGTATTCTCTGTAACTGGACCTCTTTTCATGCTTTTAGAAATAACTTCAAGAAAGAATGTAGAATGAAATCTCAGTTACAGAGGTTACAGAGGCTCCTACCGTTTCTAATTCAAACCTCTCTCCTTCCCCTTTTCACAACCATTCATATGGATTCTATTTTAGTACATGGCCAGTTATTTTTTCTAAAGAATTTTATCTCTTTTTTGTCATGTATTTTGTTTCTTTAACTTTCCACATATTTGTACCTTGTCTGCTGCAAAATATAACGTGAGATGGTGCCCTTATAAGCTCTCCAGGGGTGGGACATCATCTTAGAGTTTTTGTTATATCTAGATCACCTTCTGCAACACCTTGTATAAAGCAGGCACTTAATAACTGTGACATTAGGAGGGCTGACTGGTTGTCAGAGTCCTGAAATGACAGAAAGATGAAGGTAACTGCAGCAAGAGTCGTGGCAGAAGAAAAAAATTACAGGGTTGTGTATTTAGGGGAGAAAATGATTTCTACCATAGGTACAGGATGATGGAACTCCAACCAGTTACTGTTGTGTCCCAGGGAATAAATACTTGCAGACTGTTCTCTGAAGACCACGATTCAGTACCTGCTCTTGGCAAAGACATGAGCTGGAAGGGCCCTGGAACCAAACAGTATAAAGCTGTGGCTCAGACCCTACAGGGTTGGCACTCAATAAAAATTAAAACAAAATGCTGGGGCTTCCCTGGTGGTGCAGTGGTTGAGAATCCACCTGCCGATGCAGGGGACACGGGTTTGTGCCCTGGTCCAGGAGGATCCCACATGCCGCGCAGCGGCTGGGCCCGTGAGCCATGGCCGCTGAGCCTGCGCTCTGCAACGGGAGAGGCCACAACAGTGAGAGGCCCGCGTACCACAAAAAACAAACAAACAAACAAAACACCGAAATGCTGATGGATGGCTTTCTAAAATTTACAGTTTCTTTACATGCAGGGAGACTGAAGTAAGACAAGTGTCTGGAAAAGTCTTTAGATGAAATAATAGAAAACTAGAAAATTGTGAAGTGTATATGGTTCAAGTGGCAGCAAATTAAAAAAATCTTTGAAAAAGACAAACCTAGGAAAAATATAAATATTACATAATGAAACTGAGAAGTAGAAGAAAATCAAGGTAAACCTTACAGATCTCCAGTGGGATATTTAGGAAGGAAGCATGTATTGGGAATCAATCTTGAATCTTTTGAGGTTGATATGAAGGACAATGTCTGTACTCTCCATAAAAAAACTCTTAGTTCCAATGTGACAAGGAAACCGGAAGTTCAAATGATGTTTATTCTCATCCTGGAGGGTAATTTTTATGTATCTGTGATGTTGAAAAATTAAGGTAATGTATACTGCATAAAAGGTTAAGACTCTGTTTACTACTACTTTCTGGCTTTACAACCTCCCCAAAGCATATTTTCTCTCTGTCTTTCCTATTTTACACTTGGACTTAAGTCCCACTAAGCGTATCAGGTGGTCAAAATGAGATGTGGCTGGGAAGCTTCTGGTATTGTTCCAGTTGCAGTTGATATGATAAGGGCTTGAAAGAGAATGTTGTGAAATAAATATGTTTCCCTACTATAGTTGGAGGACACTTCTTTGTGAAATCTATGAGGCAATGTTTACTTCAGAATGTTAACATCAAGTCCAAAGTTAACAAAACAGTGGTTGTAAGAAGAAAGTTAATACTTTGCATTTTGCTAGGTAGCAGCTAACTAAGTAGATTTTAAATATTTAGTAGTTTCTACAGTAATTTTTTTTGAAGTATAGTTGATTTGTTTCAGGTGGTCAGCAAAGTGATTCAGTTATATATATGTGTGTGTGTATATATATATACACACACACATATATACCTATTCTTTTTCAGAGTCTTTTCCCTTATAGATTATTACAAGATACGGAGTATAGTTCCCTGTGCTATACAGTAGGTCTTTGTTATCTATTTTATATATACTAATGTGTATATGTTAATCCCAAACTCCTAATTTATCCCTCCTCAATCCCTCGGCCCTTTGGTAACCATAAATTTGTTTTCTATGTCTGTGAGTCTCTTTTTGTTTTGCAAATAAGTTCATTGGTATCATTTTTTAGATTCCACATGTAAGTGATATCATATGATTCTTGTCTTTGTCTGGCTTACTTAGTATGATGATCACTAGGTCCATCCATGTTGCTGCAAATGGCGTTATTTCATTTTTCTATGGCTGAGTAATATTTCATCGTATATATATACCATATCTTCTTTATCCATTCATCTGCCAATGGACATTTGGGTTGCTTCCATGTCTTGGCTATTGTAAATAGTGCTACTATGAACATTGGGGTGCATGTGTCTTTTTGAGTTAAAGTTTTTTGTGGATATATATGCCAGGAATGGGATTGTTGGATCACATGGTAATTATTTTTAGTTTTTTAAGGAACCTCCATACTGCTCTCCATAGTGGCTGCACCAATTTACATTCCCACCAACAGTTCTACAGTAGGTATAATTGATATTACCAGAAGAAAAGCCAGTGTGTGTTTGTCTAAACTGGCCTCTTAAGATATGGGTAGATTTACATTTCAGTTGGTATAATTTTTTCCTTGTGTTGATTTTTTTAGTAAGTACAGTTTTTGGAAATGTTTACAAATTGTTTACAATGATGCTGTTTTTTAATAACAAATTTGGGGGAACACCCATTAGTTTTCTAAGAGGAAGAACAAAGCTCTTTCTTTTGCCATGTCACATCACTAGCAAGGCACAAACCTTAGTGTATGGTTTTCTGTCACCTTGATGATATTTAGTTATTTTGAGAAGCTATCTCCTTTTATTTCAGAGAAAGTATCTATATAACAGACCAAATAGCTCACATTTTCTGAAGCCCACATAGAGTAAGTAAATAACAAAATAGCAATTTTAAATGGCACCTTGGCTGATGAGTTCCTACACAAGGCAGCAGAGGCTCTGATGCCAGACCTGCCCAGTGTTCATGTCAAATGCCAACTCTGCACTAGCTGTGAAAATTTGGGCAAGTTATCCCCTTCCCATAACTCACTTTCCCTATCTGGAGCATGTGGTAACAATAGCATTTTTAACACCCTTAAAATATAGTGCCTGGCACCTAGTCAGCATTCTATAAACATTGCTTGTACAAAAATATGTATGTTTACTACATTATTTTGTTTGCAAAGAAAGCTGTCTCACACTGATGCACAGAAGAATCCCCGCGGGGCAGAAGACAAGACAGGAGGCAAATAGAAATCCAAGGTTAGGCTCACCAGACAGCTCAGCTTTGTGGAAACAGGGGGTCAAGGTTACTTTGAGATGACCGAGCGGAGGGAGTTCTGGAACTACATACTTCTCCTTACTGGTCATGGGATTCTGTTTTAGTTCACGTGTCTGCTTTTTCTGTCCCCTTACTCACTGGCTTCCTCTGCTCACTAGTCCAGTTGACCCTTGAACAATGCAGGGGTTAGGAGCATTGACCTCCTATGTAGTTGGAAATCACTGTTTAACTTTTGGCTCCCCCAGAACTTAACTAACAGTAGCCTACTGTTGACCGGAAGCCTTACCAATAATGAGCGTTCGATTAATACATATTTTGTATATGTATTATATAATGTATTCTTATGATAAAGTCAGCCAGAGAAAAGAAAATGTTATTAAGAAAATCATAAGGAAGACAAAACATCTTTACAAGACTGTACTCCATTGATACCGTGAGTTTATGTCATCTGTTTACAAGATGAATCATCAGTACCTACATCAATATTGCCTTGCACAATACAAAACACTGTAGATCTTATATGTATTACTAACATGAGACATAAAGAAATGAAAAGATAATATGAAAAAGAAATTCATATTTATTTACAGGTATAATGATTCATTGATAAAAAGAAGCAGCAATATGATTGCTTTATGGTAGCCTAGTGTAATCAATAGGATTGTTTCACAGGAGCCTAGCCTATACACTAATGAATGAATCATTATAAAATTTTTATGGCATAGAGTATTACAGTCATACTCTAATATAATATTGGAAACATTATTTTAAAGAAACCACCTGTGATGATAGGCTGATATTCAGTTTCTCCAATTATGAGAGAAAGGCATACTGTATGGTAGTGTAATTTTTTGAAAGCAAAGTTATAAAACAGTAAGAAAACTAACACATTATTAATTTGATTTTAAATAACACCTTATATCTATGTAGGGATAGACTAGTATCTACATATATTTCATGCACTCATGACATTTCTTAAATTTTTTGATATTTCTTGGCAGTGTGGTTTGTTTTGTCTGAGAACAATTTCCAAATTGTCGCAATTCTCCAAAAAATTTACCAGTGTCTTTATTGAGAAAGTTTTGTGTAAAAGTGGACCCACGCATTTCAAGCTCGTTTTGTCAAGGTTCAACTGTAGGTTCTTTTCACTCGTAAATTTTACTGGCATAGGTTCAGCCTGCCATGCCCTCATTCTTTTTCTGAGAAAGACTCCAATTATCTCAAGGCATTGGTTTCAACCAGTACTTTGACACTGAAGGAACTGTCAGCCCGTGGAGTGCTTGTCCTTGGAACAGGTCGCCACTGCTGCCCCAGCTGCTGTGTTGGGGGTAGCTGGGTCCTGTGGTACAAAACATGGGCGGCCATGGGCAGGACGGTCACTGTGACTGATGCTTCCGGTGTAACTATTTTTTTTTAATTTATTTTATAAAATAAAAGTATAGTTGAAGTATAGTTGATTTATTGGGTTGGCCAAAAAGTTCATTTGGATTTTTCCATAAGATGTTACTTGGCAAACAGAAATTCTAAGTCTAGAGGACATACAGCAGATTACACTTAGCAAATATGAAGATGATTTCTTTTTTTTTTTTTAACAGTTGGGAATTTTATAGCTTCTTTCTCCTCAAATTGTATGTTTTTTAAAAAAATTTATTGAAGTGCAATTGATTTACAGTGTTGTGTTAATTTCTGTTGTACAGCAAAGTGATTCAGTTATACATTCTTTTTCATATTCTTTTCCATTATGGTTTATCACAGGATAACAGTATAATTATTAATGTGTGACCTAGAGGTCCTTGATATGGCTTTCCTTATTCTAAATAGTATATGTGTAGCAGGGAAGAGCAAATAAGAAGTACACAATCTTGCTTCTGTTCTTAAATCTGCAAAGCATCTTCTACAACGTTTCCTGGTGTCCAACAGGAAGTAGGGGTGTTGGCTGTGATCAGGGATTTCTAACAGACAGTGGTTTGCTTCTGACTCCTCATTTTCTGCTGAGGAAGGGAAACTGCTTTACATTTAGAATTTGCTTTATTGGATGCATAGAAATTTTAGTGAGATGCTAAAGTGTTTTCAATCTGAAGACATTGCAGGATACTTGCAGGGATCTAGATTTTTGCTTTGTATCTGGTCACGTAGGAAGTTTAATGGAGGAAATAGTGAATCGAGTATCTGTATTAAAAACCCATGGTGGTTAACCTTTCTTTCACTTTGATTTTTATAGCTTTTGACTGTATTTGGGAATTTCCTTGAGAAACCAGTTGTCATGGAAATTTTCAGCCCACGTTACAGCACACTTGTGCACATGTTCAGTGCAGAGTTGGATATGTGTAAGCAATTGTATAATGAACACGTGCAACAGGTGAGTGGGGGGGGATAAAGTCTGACAGACCCACAGTATCATATTGTGGGTCAGGGTGTCAAGTAGAGCTCCACTGAATGATAACTGAAGAGTAGATACAGGCCCTAAAATTGTTATGCTTTTATGTAATTGATTTCCTTATGGATATGAAGAATCTGCTTTAGGACAGTAACTCTTCTACTAATCAGGTTACTTTGCATGTATGTTCTTTATATTTGTACTGTAAATGTTCCAAAATTAACAATTGCCTACAAGGTTGGAGTGTGCCCTGATTAAATGTTCCCTTTCATCCTCTTCACCACAATATCAATTTGCAGATTGAAAAAGGAAATGTAGTCCTTAACAAGAATATGCCATTTACCTCAGGAAATATCAAATGGGCTAAAGAGGTCATGGACCGACTTCAAATGTTTTGGTCAAACTTTGCATCTCTCCGTGATCTGTAAGTAGTTAGGCTTCTTTCATGGTAACATTATCCCTTCGACACAGGCAATTTTTATATAGGGTAGTGAGCTGTTCATTTTAGCACTTAAAGAGTCACTGCCTTACTTAACTCTTGGCATTGCTTGGGCTCATTGAGAGGGATTTATCCCCATGGTTTGGGAGTATGTTTAGGACTTAGAACTTCATATATTTCCATGTTTTTAGGTCTTTTTTCACTTTTCCATTTCACCCACAATATGTTGATAGCTTTTTGTTATTGTTTTTCCTTTCTCCAATAGCTAGCACTCCTGTTATTTTGTAGACTTTTGTATCTTTTCCTTTTCTTTGTAGGAATTAATAACTTGTTGCTGTTTGCATTTAGTAAAATGTTTGGAGTTCCATTTATTTCATATCTTTTAAGGCACAGACTATGCAGAAGCATTATTTGACCTTTATTGATTTTCTTCCTGATTTTTATAGTGTACTTTCTTATTTCTATCATATATTACTGTAAAGTAGCTAAGCTGAGATCTATCTAATGTATAGAAAAGTAAAAAATAAAAAACATATTCCTACAGATTCTTGGAAAGTCCTGATGATGCCTGGATTTATCAGAAGTATACTGAAATGACAGCTTTGCTAGACCAGTTTGAAAATCGTATCTATAATGAATGGAAAAGTAATGTGGATGAAATCTGTGAATTCAATTTGAATCAACCCTTGGTTAAATTCAGTGCCATAAGTGGTCTTCTCAATGTCAACTTTGACCCAAAGGTAAGGGTTTGATATATATATATATATTTTTTTTTAATAAATTTATTTATTTATTTATTTTTGGCTGTGTTTGGTCTTCGTTTCTGTGCGAGGGCTTTCTCTATCTGTGGCAAGCGGGGGCCACTCTTCATCGCGGTGCACAGGCCTCTCACTGTGCGACCTCTCTTGTTGCGGAGCACAGGCTCCAGACGCACAGGCTCAGTAGTTGTGGCTCACGGGCCCAGTTGCTCCGTGGCATGTGGGATCTTCCCAGACCAGGGCTCGAACCCGTATCCCCTGCATTGGCAGGCAGATTCTCAACCACTGCGCCACCAGGGAAGCCCAAGGGTTTGATATTTTTAAAATGTTTCATAGATGCCCTTTTTATTATAAGAATATTCCTCATACCTCCATTCATTTGTATTTTATTTTGGGAAAATGTCAGTGCTATGAGGACTATAACTAAAAACAACTTCTAATAGGTCTTTGTTTTAGGGATTTGCTTATCAAATTCTGTATTAATTATTCTTTCTTGTTTTGTCTTGTAATTATTTATTTGCCACTCCCACTTTACTGGATAATGAGTTACTTGAGAGTAGGGTCCATTGGATTTCATCTTTGTGTTTTGTGTGTCTAACATAGTGTCTGGCACTTGGTAACATTTAATAAATATTAACTCAATTGAACAGAATCGTTAGTCTTTGATCAGATGTTTTCTGGCTTAGGTTTTCTTGCCCTGTCTCATGGCAGTCCAACTGTATGCCTAGGAGGTGAAAGTTAGCCTCACTGAGTTTAATAGTCACAGTCTGTACTCAAATTCTGTTCTCTTTCCCCGAAATATTACAAAGAATTGCATCACTTATTTTTCTTACTAACGTCAGCTCAGGTATATAAATATGTGACCTGGAGGACTGAGGGTTTGCTTTACCTTCTGATTTCATAAAATCAATTTATAGAAACTGAATTCCTGAGATGTTTTAGGGATAATCCCTACAATTTTACCTGAAGGGATTATAAACATACCAAATATATTGTACTAGTGAACCTATGGAGTGACAGCCTAAGGAAGTCAACTGGTTTACCTTCTAAAACATGTGGTCTTTTCCACAGAAACTGTGATTTAGGGCTACAGTCAGTTTTGCTACAACACAACATATGCATTCCTAAAATTCACTGCACTATGAAAGACTGCACGATAAAAAGTACATTGCTGATGGGGGAAATTGAGGGTTAGGGTACAGTACTCAAAAACTTTGTCAGTGATAACGTTTAAAAAAATGAATAACTCAAACAGAAAGACAAATATTGTATGATATCACTTATATGTGGAATCTAAAAAATACAACAAACTAGTGAATATAACAGAAGAAGCAGACTCACAGATATAGAAAACAGACTAGTGGTTACTCCTGGGGGGAGGGAAGGGGTGGGGCAACATAGGGGTAGGTGATTAAGAGGAACAAACTATTAGGTATAAAATAAGCTACAAGGATATATTATTGTACATCACGGGGAATATAGTAAATGTTTTATAATAACTATAAATGGAGTATAACCTTTAAAAATTGTGAATCACTATATTGTACACATATAACTTACATAATATACAGCAACTATACTCCAATTAAAAAATAACAATAAAAACAGAAAAACAAAAAAAGGAACTTAGGAAGAACAGTAGCATAGTTTTATACATTTTAAATGGTCAAGTAATATATAAATGCTCCAATGAATATAGTACTTTCCCTTGACAAAGACCTGAAGTTTGCTCAGGGAAGTGCATTATGACTTGTGCATTACTGTGAGGTGGTGGAAGGAAGGTCATTTGAAACCAGACAGAAAGTTGGGCCACCAGAAGTTGGATGGGCTGGCTCATCACACACTTATGAGTGGAGGTACCTGTGGATGTTTGTGGTGTGTGCATATGAGCATTTTGCATATTCCTAAGCCTTTTTGTTCAGCTGGTTGCAGTTTTTAGCATTTACCTAGCTGTTTATTGCTGATGAAACTACAGTTAAGCAAAGACAAAACTTGTGGCATGTTCACAATCCTCCCTCATGTATAATCATGTTGTGTTTTCAAAACAAGCATTATTATAGAGCTAGCGGTGTTTGGAAAAGACCGAGGTCGGCTTATGGCCACGCATTTCAGATCTTGGCGTGTATATGTTGCTCTTTTTTTGCTTGAATTCTTTCTCTGACAGTGGGCCATAGCCAATGATTTCTTCCTTTATTATTTATACTTCTGCATCATATGGAATGTATGATTGTTGCTTTTAAAAAACATAAGAAACAAAAGCCCCTTTGCCTTGACAGTTTGAAAATATTGTAATCATTGGATGAAATTTTAAGCGTTTGATTTTAAAAATAGAATGATATTCTTGGGCATCCCTGGTGGCGCAGTGGTTGAGAGTCCTCCTGCCGATGCAGGGGACATGGGTTCATGCCCCACTTCCGTGAAGATCCCACATGCCGCGGAGCGGCTGGGCCCGTGAGCCATGGCCGCTGAGCCTGTGCATCCAGAGCCTGTGTTCTGCAACGGGAGAGGCCACAACAGTGAGAGGCCTGCGTAACGCAAAAAAAAAAAAAAAAAAAAAAAGAATGATATTCTTAAATCATGTTAAATAATCCTTGCTTTTCTTTTAATAGCTAGTGGCCGTATTAAGAGAAGTTAAATACCTTTTGATGTTGAAGAAATCAGACATACCGGATTCAGCCTTAGCCATCTTCAAAAAAAGAAACACTCTTTTAAAGGTCTGTGTTTTCAGATATTAGGGCGGATTTTGAATAGAAAGTTTGAATTTTAATTATTAACATGTAGACCTAAGATACTTCCATGCCTCCAAGAGAAAGTAGCTTTAACACATGTGGCCCTTTTGTCTTGGGGTTTTCTTTTGAATCAGTCCATTGGAAATCTTGAACTTCTTGTGCAAGGATATAATAAGCTGAAACAGACTCTTCTGGAAGTTGAATACCCCCTGGTTGAGGAAGAGCTGAGGTCTGTGGATGAGGAACTGCAGGCAGCCGCCACATCACTGACATGGCAGGATGACTGCTGGGGGGACATCGAGAGGATGAAGACGGCCACCTCAGAGTTGGAGCGCAGAGTGGAGCACGCGCAGAACAACGTCAACGTGATTCAGCAGACGATGCGGGCTTGGGTGGAGTGCACGCTCCTTCCCCGGAGAGAACACAGGCGGGAGACCGCCTTGGCTTGGGAGGACAAGGGTGATTTGTTTACGAAAAAATACACGCTAATCCAGGAAGATGGCTGCAAGATACACAACTTGGTCGAGGTACTTGCTTTAAAGGCTTCGAAATGTATAGCAGATCCTTTCACTTAGTTTAGAAAAGAGCAAAACTAGGTAACCTAATAATGGAGGGCCCTTTTTCTGGGCCCAAAAGAACTTTAGGTGTGGTTTTGTTAAGCATCACAAATGGAGGAATTTGTGTTACTTGTCTGTAATTTCTGTGGCCCTCGCTGTGCTCATTTCTGAGGGAGGAGATAGGAATGTGAGATCTTTTGGTGAAACAGAAAGGCTAGAGATGGTGTCCTTACCTTGGTCATAGTTATCTCCTGTTTTGCTGAATGCCTCTGTGTGTCATCCATCTTGTTTACCTCATCTCCTGTAACCCTTTCAGCCATCTCCTGAGGGTGGCAACAGTAGTTACTCTCCTTATAACAAGTACTTGAGTTTTTACAACAGTAATAGGCACTATTCCAGGGTTATCAGTGTAAGAGAAGACAAATAAAACAACAAGAACAAAGAACAGAAGGCAGAGAAACAAAAGCATAAAACAAAAAAGTCTCTTGCCTCTTGGATCTTACCTCCTAGTTAGGGAAGATAGAAAGAGAAAATAACAAATATATAGTAGTATCTTCAATCGGTCACACGAGCAATGGTGAAAAATAAAGCAGAGATGGTGGGATAGAGGAGCAGTAGCAGGTGGGGTGGACACTGTGTATGAGGTAGTTAGAAAGGCCTCTTTACTAAGGTAGCATTTCTGCAGAGAACTGAAAGGGAATGCGCTAGGTGGGAAATGGAAGAAGGATGTTCTAGGTATCAAAGTACACAAGCTTTACGGTAGGAGTATGGGTGGCTTGTCTAAGGGTCAGTTAGAGAGCCAACATGCCTGAAGCAGAATTTCCAGGGGGAATAATAGTAGGCGATGAAGTTTGAAAGGGTTTAAGGGTACATCCCGCTGGATCAACGGGCCATTCTGAGAACTTTGGGTTTTACTCTGAGGGAAAATAGCAGCTGGAGGCTCTGCTCAGAAGCTTTCCCTGTTGAGTGTAAATTACAGGGGGGTCAGGAGATGGTAGACAAGGAGACCGTTAGGAGATGAGTCTGTAATCCAAGTGAAGATGGCTTGGGTCCAGACGGTAGTGATAAAAAACAGTCGTATGCTGGATGTGTTTTGAAGGCAGAGCCAAGAGGATTTGCTGTGATCAGTCAGAGGAGAGAGAAGTTAAGATGACGTTGACGTTTTTGGTCTGGGCTGCTGGAAGAATAGAGTTTCCCTTTACTGATATGGGGAGGGCTGTGGCAGAGCAGATTTTGCAGGGAAAAGACAGGATTTGTTTTGGGGCACATTAGTTAGAGATGCCTGCCCAAGGGCAGATTTTTGCATAGGCTGGCATTGCAATTGTGTGAAGAAAGGGTTTGAAGAGTAACAAACTTGCTCACCGAAAAGTAAGATGTGGTACATTTGATATGCTGTATTGAGTATGTGTCACAAGAAGAAAAGAAAGAAAAGAATTCATATGGATTTCAAAGTTTCTGTTGGCTTCCAAGTTTGTCTGAAACATGTAAGAAAGTTTTAATTTTCCCTACTGGTAACAATTTGCTAGGACAAAGACTTTGCCTTCTTAGATGACTGCCTGTGTTAGCATCCTTGGGCTGCTGTAACAAAGTACCACAAATGGATGTCTTAAAGCAATGAAATGTATTCTCTCTCAGTCTGGAGGCTAGAAATCTGAAATCAAGGTGTGGGCAGGGCCATGCTCCCTCTGAGGGCTCCCCCTAAGGCCTGGGTAGCCTTGAGGGAATCTCGGGGATGTTCTGATATGTAAAGAAGGTATATATCTGGAAAGTTGTTTTTTCAGCAATGTCTTAACTTAGTCATGACCTCGACTGTTCCTAGTTTGCCGAGATGGCTGTGAATTATTCTGCGACTTTCAGGACATCCTTACAAGTGTTTATGCATTGGAATCTGCCTCATGGAGGACAGATGATGGATTACAATTAGTTTCTTCTGATACATTTTCTTGATAATAGGAAAGTGGGCTCCCTAAACAGTAACTTGGGGGTTTTAGACAAGTAAGATATATGAATGTTGATTATAATGCATTGAAAATATTGCCAGTACGTGAGTAGAACTAGTTACAAACAAGGTTTTGCAGTGGTATTCTCGGAGAATAAAGTTGGAATTTTTCTACTAGCAAATGGACTCTTTTTCCCTTAAATCAAAAACTAAGAAGCTTGGAAGTCACTTAGACCTGTGGAGTGCTTCCAACTTGAGGGAACTCAACTTCAAACTAGAGATGAAATGATTGTTTGTTTCTGTAAGTTATCTTTTAAGGGACTTTTCCCCCTCTTATCAGCATATGAAATTGAGCTTGGTTCTCAGATCTCCAGCAAGGAATGTGGTTTAGGGGAAAGACATAGAAACACAGCAGAAGGTGTGTGAATTCTGCCCTTTCATGCTGCATCCTTTGTGGCTCTAGGATCTCTGTGGATGGTCTGCAGTCAGTGTCTCAGATGAAGAGAGAAGGGCAGAACCGTGGAAGATTGGGTCTGGAAGGGACCCGAGCGATCGTGTAGTGACCCAAAGCCCTCCTTTCTTTTCCTTTTCGTCCCTTTACCCTAGATTGTTGAACATACAACAATTTCTTAAAAGTGGCACTGTAGTGATATAAGCTGGATCTCTTGGTATGAGAAAGTATGAACAGTGAGGCAATCGCAGGTATATTACTGAGATATGTTGGAAAGAGCCCTACTCTGGGGAGTCAAGAGGACTGGCTTCTAGTTCTCGCTCAGCTGCTTACTTCCTATGAATGTGACGCTGGATGTGTTTTAGGTCTTTGTTTTATACCTTAAAGATGAAGAGCCTGAACAAGATAGTCTTTGAGGATTTTTTTTCACCCTTCCAACCCCTAAACTAGCTCCTACAACGGAGCCAGGACTGCTGTGTACAGCTGCCTGGGATGTGTACTGCCCAGCTCCAGGGGTGTGGGTCACATACACTATACAGATGTGAATGCTTCCACGTGGCTGACAGGCAAGACAACATCCCTGAAAAGAGCAGTTCTTAGATTTGTTTGAGGACAAAAAACCCTCAAAGAACTTGTTCATCTCTGCCCTGCTTTATCAGGATCCAGACTCACCTCTGTTGTTCTGATTCTTGCCCGTAGCATATACCTTTGAATCCGGGATCATATATCCACAGTAGTGGATAATCACAGAAAGCAGAGAGCATAACCTACCTTATAATCAGCTCCCATTTTAGTGTCGTCTTTTCTGTGTGCTATAGTACTTTCTGCCTTGGGCATCTGCCCTCTGGCCTGTATAGACTGTGTAACCTTTGCCACTCAGAAGGTACTTCTGGAATCAACCTTGCTGCTTACCTCATCTTTTCAAATCTCTGTCCCTAGGCCTGCCACACTATGCCCAACCTCTAGCAGTCCTTAACCATATCCGTGTCTGGCCCTGTCATGCCCGCTGGCCCATCCATTACTTTACCCACATGCTAGGGAGATGCTGAGATCAAAGACGTTCATATTGTTGAAGCACAGAGGGAGCCTGGACTTCACCAGGCCAGTGTTTCCCAAGCCAAGTTACTGTTTTTCCACAAGCTGCTCATAGGTGGTTGGCACAAAATATCTTTGTGTTTGGAGACAATTGGTTAAACCAGGTTAAATGGACTTTAACATAATAGGTACACTGTGAGTCTCCAAGAATGGCCTAAAACACATAGCTCTTTGCTGACTTGGTGATCTTTAGATACCCCAGAACAGCGTTCTCGGGAGGACCACTTTGGGAAACCTCATTTACAGGTGAGGCCAGGGCAGGCAAGGTCCAAGGCCACAGAGAGTCAGGGACAGGGCCAGAACCAGAGCCCAGGCCCCATACATCTAGGATGCATTGGGAACTAGTGTATTTCTTGTGTGCATAATATTTGAAGATAGCAGTCTTCTTAATGATTTCACCTTTAAAGAATGACTTTTTTTTTTTTACATCTTTATTGGAGTATAATTGCTTTACAATGATGTGTTAGTTTCTGCTTTATAACAAAGTGAATCAGTTATACATATATATATGTTCCCATATCTCTTCCCTCTTGCATCTCCCTCCCTCCCACCCTCCCTATCCCACCCCTCCAGGTGGTCACAAAGCACCAAGCTGATCTCCCTGTGCTATGCGGCTGCTTCCCACTAGCTATCTACTTACGTTTGGTAGTGTATATATGTCCATGCCACTCTCTCGCTTTGTCACAGCTTACCCTTCCCGCTCCCCATAGCCTCAAGTCCATTCTCTAGTAGGTCTCTGTCTTTATTCCTGTCTTACCCCTAGGTTCTTCATGACATTTTTTTTTCTTAAATTCCGTATATATGTGTTAGCATACAGTATTTGTCTTTCTCTTTCTGACTTACTTCACTCTGTATGACAGACTCTAGGTCTATCCACCTCATTACAAATAGGTCAATTTCGTTTCTTTTTATGGCTGAGTAATAGTCCATTGTATATATGTGCCACATCTCCTTTATCCATTCATCCGATGATGGACACTTAGGTTGTTTCCACCCCCTGGCTATTGTAAATAGAGCTGCAATGAACGTTTTGGTACATGACTCTTTTTGAATTATGGTTTTCTCAGGGTATATGCCCAGTAGTGGGATTGCTGGGTCATATGGTAGTTCTATTTGTAGTTTTTTAAGGAACCTCCATACTGTTCTCCATAGTGGCTGTACCAATTCACATTCCCACCAGCAGTGCAGGAGTGTTCCCTTTTCTCCACACCCTCTCCAGCATTTATTGTTTGTAGATTTTTTGATGATGGCCATTCTGACTGGTGTGAGATGATATCTCATTGTAGTTTTGATTTGCATTTCTCTAATGATTAATGATGTTGAGCATTCTTTCATGTGTTTGTTGGCAATCTGTATATCTTCTTTGGAGAAATGTCTGTTTAGGTCTTCTGCCCATTTTTGGATTGGGTTGTTTGTCTTTTTGTTATTGAGCTGCATGAGCTGCTTATAAATTTTGGAGATTAATCCTTTTTCAGTTGCTTCATTTGCAAATATTTTCTCCCATTCTGAGGGTTGTCTTTTGGTCTTGTTTATGGTTTCCTTTGCTGTGCAAAAGGTTTTAAGTTTCATTAGGTCCCATTTGTTTATTTTTGTTTTTATTTCCATTACTCTAGGAGGTGGATCCAAAAGGATCTTGCTGTGATGTATGTCATAGAGTGTTCTGCCTATGTTTTCCTCTAAGAGTTCGATAGTTTCTGGCCTTACGTTTAGGCCTTTAATCCATTTTGAGCTTATTTTTGTGTATGGTGTTAGGGAGTGATCTACTAATCTCATAGTTTTACAGGTACCTGTCCAGTTTTCCCAGCACCACTTATTGAAGAGGCTGTCCTTTCTCCACTGTACATTCCTGCCTCCTTTATCAAAGATAAGGTGACCATATGTGCGTGGGTTTATCTCTGGGCTTTCTATCCTGTTCCATTGATCTATATCTCTGTTTTTGTGCCAGTACCATACTGTCTTGATTACTGTAGCTTTGTAGTATAGTCTGAAGTCAGGAAGCCTGATTCCTCCAGCTCCATTTTTCGTTCTCAAGATAGCTTTGGCTATTTGGGGTCTTTTGTGTTTCCATACAAATTGTGAAATTTTTTGTTCTAGTTCTGTGAAAAATGCCAGTGGTAGTTTGATAGGGATTGCATTGAATCTGTAGTTTGCTTTGGGTGGTAGAGTCATTTTCACAATGTTGATTCTTCCAATCCAAGAACATGGTATCTCTCTCCATCTATTTGTATCATCTTTAATTTCTTTCATCAGTGTCTTATAATTTTCCGCATATAGGTCTTTCGTCTCCTTAGGTAGGTTTATTCCTAGATATTTTATTCTTTTTGTTGCAATGGTAAATGGAAGTGTTTTCTTGATTTCACTTTCAGCTTTTTCATCATTAGTGTATAGGAATAGAAGAGATTTCTGTGCATTAATTTTGTATCCTGCTACTTTACCAAATTCATTGATTAGCTCTAGTAGTTTTCTGGTAGCATCTTTAAAGAATGACTTTTGAATGTATCTTATAAGTGAACTAAATGTTACAAAATCCTGCTTAGATCATTGCCGTCTAGGCTAAGATTCTGCAGCTAAGCATTTGAATGTTTCTATGCTGTGCCCCCATATGCAGCCCCTTTAACAAGCCATTTAAATGGACAGCTTTTGTTTTTATACTCACTGTTGTCTATACTGGTCTATTAATACTTGTCTGTTTGTAGGAAAATAGGATGCTGTTTAGAGCCACTCCTTCTCTGGATGCTTGGAAGATTTATGTAGAATTCATTGATGACATCGTGGTGGAAGGCTTTTTTCAAGCAATAATGCATGACTTAGACTTCTTCCTGATGAACACAGAGAAACAACTGAAATCTGCACCGTTTTTTCAAGCACAGATGATCTTAATGCCCCCGGAGATTCTGTTTAAACCTTCTTTAGAAAGAGAGGCTGGGGATGGCTTCTATGATCTGGTGGAAGAAATGCTGTGCAGTAGTTTCCGAATGTCTGCCCAGATGAAGCGAGTAGCAGCACATCTGGAAATAGCAAATTACCAGGTATGTTCTTTGTAAATGGGTATTACATTTATTGTGAAGTATATACATATTAATAGATTAAGAGATTATAAATACGTTTATTGGTAATATTACTGAATACTGAATTCAGAGAACAGAATCCAAAGAAATCAGCACTGAAGAGGAAATATTACTCTAAAAAAATTCAATATATTTACATATATGTTATCCAATTTCGCACATCTCTTTAGAGTTACAAATAAATGCCAAGCTAATTCCAAAGCTTTTAATCTGATTATACTTCGATTTTGAGTTCTAGTGTTCTCCATTCTAATGTCCACTGTTTTTTGCTGTATTTACACCAAGTATGATTAATTTTGTTTGTATTTAACGTAAAAGCAAGATGCTGTGAGCGGATCCTGAGGCAGCCAGGAAAATCAGGAATTTTAGAACAGCTCTTTAAAATAGGATAAAGCCACATGAAAGAAAATGCCTCATTCCTAGATATATAAATGCAAAAGAGAAAATATTAAGAAGCAATATTTCCGATGAAAAGACAGAGAAGGATATAGAGGGTTGCAACTTCCCAGGATTCAAACAAAATGTGCTTACTCAACTACCCAGTCATTTGAATGCTGAATGCCCATACATATACATATATATTAATTACAATTATGATTAATTATAAAATTAACTTTTATATTAATGATTCAAAATAAATTGGGGTAATGGGGAGCACAAGGAAAGGAGAAGTGGGAAAAGCAGCACAGTTTTTGATTTTACCAAGTATTCTTTTGAAGAATGGCCTTGGATAATGTTAGGTTGCACATAATTGATAGAGCAGGGTTGGCTTTCATAAGCGCTTGGTTCTCCCCTCATTTAGAATGATATGGACAACATGCTGGGCCTGGTGGAGGTCAGGCAGGAGATCATGAAGAGAGTGGCAGACGTCATCAACAAAGTCTTGGACTTCAGAAACACCCTGGACACATACGCTTACCTCTGGGTGGATGACCGGACCGAATTTATGAAGCGCTTCCTCCTGTATGGCCATACTGTGTCATCTGAGGAGACAGGGCCTCACGCAAATGAAGACATTCCCGGACAACCACCAACACTCGAGCAATTCAAAGAACAGGCAAGGCAAACCCTCTGCATTTATGTAGTTACTAGCTTTTGATTGAGTTGTTATACAGTGACTATTTTTTTTTCTAATTGTAGATTAACATTTATGAGGCTTTGTATGTTCAGATGAGCAAGTTTGATGACTTCAGAGTGTTTGATGGTTGGTTCAAGGTGGACGTGAAGCCTTTCAAAGTGAGCTTGCTAAACATTATCAGGAAATGGAGCTGGATGTTTCAGGAGCATCTTTTGAGATTTGTCATTGACAGGTAGTCTTTGGTATTTGGAATGATAACTTTTAACACCTGACTCCTTCTTAAAATTGAGATATTAATTTTAAGAGCATTAAAACTGCCAGTTCTGTAAGAGAGATAGCAAGTAATGTTTAATTAGGTAAATAGTGAAAATTAGATTCTGTCAGAAGTCATACTTCTGAATGTTTTAATGAGCTTCATTTGTGTTTGTGTGTGTGTATACATGTTTTTATAGTCTGAATGAGCTACAAGAGTTTATAAAGGAGACAGATGCTGGACTTCAGAGAGCATTAAGTGAAGGTGATCACGATGGTTTAGTTGACACTATGGGGCATCTTCTGGCTGTAAGAAGCCGCCAGAGAGCTACTGATGAACTCTTTGAACCACTAAAAGAAACCATCGCACTCTTGGAAACGTATGGCCAGAAGATGCCTGAGCAGGTCTATGCTCAGCTAGAGGTCAGTGACGTGCTAAAATAACCATGATTACCATAAACTGAGCATCTCCTGTTCTTCTCATGCACTCTCTTATGACACCCTCATAACACCCTATACTGTAGATATTAATGTTTTCGTTTTGCAGCTTAGGAATCTGAAGCTTAAAGGGACTTAGTAATTTTCTCAAGGTCACACAAGTAGTAAAGCCAGCCCACATGAATCTAGGGGTGTTTCATGCCCACATCCTCGCTGTGCCTGGCTGTACTCCACTGCCTTTGTGTTAGAAGTATTCAGGTCATAGAGAGCCTCTAAGTTACTTTTTTGGGTTCCACTTATCGCTTTCACATGTGAAACAAATTCCAGCTCTCTTTCATTTAAATTGCCTGTCAGTTGAGAAGTGACCTAGTCTTTGGAAACATATCATGGACATGTTAAGAAGGAATAAGTAAAGCCCAATTTGGCTGGAGAAATCACTTTCCTAAACAGGATTTCTGTGTCCTCTTTCCGTGTTCTGGAATGACTTGGTGGCTGCTGTGTGCCAAACAGTGTACAAAGTCTTTGTAGTTATAACTGAAATCACGAATAAAAATCTCACAACTGAGGCTCTATTCCCATGCCCGTATTGAGGTTCTGTGGGTAGTTTATATGTTTATGTCATCCACCAACTTCCAGGGTGAGCTTAGGTTTAACCTTGCAATGTGATCAGTGGACACATTAACTAAAGAGCTTTTATTGAATTCTATCTAGTTCAGTGATTACAGCATGGAACTCAAACTTAGATTTGTTTTCTGCTAGTCCGTCTCATCTGCTTGCCTCAGAGCATGCTTCCTCTTTGGTAAAATATCCCTCAAGATCCCTCACTTTTTAAATTTGTCTATACTGTCTCCAGTTCCCCATTTTAAAAAAAATTGAGGTGAAATTCACAGTTCACATAACGTAAAAGTAACCATTTCAAAGTGTGTGGCATTTAGTACGTTCAGGAGGTTGTGTAATCACCGCCTGTCTCTAGTTTCAGAACATTTTCCTCACCCCCAAAGAGACTCCACACCCATTAGTTGTCATTCCCCACTCCTCCCCTACTACCTGCCACCAGTCTGGGGCTACTGCTGATCCTTTCCTGTCTTTACGGGTTTACTTACTGTAGATACTTCATATAAGTGGAATTATACAATATGTTACCTTTTGTATCTGGCTTCTCTCACCTGGCATGACGATTTTGAGGTTCATGAACATTGTAGCATATATCGCTACTTCATTCCTTTTTATGGCTGAATAATGTTCCATTGTATGTGTGTGTGTTTGTGTGTGTGTGTGTATGTATGTATGTATGTGTGTATATACACACATATACAGTTTGTTTAGCCTTTCACCCATTGAGGAATATTGGGGCTCTTTTCATCTTCTGGCTATTGTGAATAATGCTGCTGTGGACATCGGTGCACACGTATTTGTTTGAGTACCTGTTTTCAAATCTTTTTGGAAAACACCTAGGAGTGGACTTGCCGGGTCATATGGGAATTCCAAGTTTAACTTTTTGAGGAACCACCAAAATGTTTTTCACAGCAGCTGCTCCATTTTATATTCCTCATTTTGTTTTGTGAGGATGAAGTGCAACAATGTGTTTATAGATGCTCTCTTGACTACAAAGAATTACTATATATGAATTATTAGATTCTGTTTAAGTATAAAACTGTCTTTAGAACTGAAAAATCCAGTTAGACATGGAGTGAGAGATGATGTGGATAAATAGATACATAACAAGAGTGAGACGTGAAATAGTCAACAGTAGAACACACTATAAATGTCTGTTTTTAGGAAGATTGGGATATTCTTTGAGTCAGACCTTGAACCTTAAAATTTTATGTCATATAGAGAAACCAGTCATAACATAAATAATTGATGGGGGATTATGGCCATGGCCTCCAGAATTTGTATTATAGAAGTTTGGCTCCCACTTCACTAAAGCTAGATTCCAGTCACTTCTGTTGTCTGTTTTTAGGTCTTTAACAAATTTTCCTGATACATATGACACCTTATATACATTGTTCAACAGTAAGCTAATTAGGAGAGTGTAACGATGCAGACATGTTTGATCAGGTCACTTAGCTCTGACTGTTGTCTTAGTTGTTTATGAAAATGGAGGTGTATGTATTCAGTTTCAGTGCTGTGGTCAGGTGGAAGATTTAAAAACTCTTTTATGTGTTTCTTAGTTTATATGCTTTCTAATGGACTCTTTATGTTTCCAAGATGAGTAAAAGCAAATGTGCTCTTCTGCCTTTTTTCTATAAAAATAAAAGTTTGGCTCACTAAGGTTTTTGCAGTATTGAAAATATTAGCCATTTCAGAAGTGAGCCACACTCTTAGCTCTGTGTGTGTCTCGATATCAGTAATTCAGGCTGGTCAGGAGGAAAAATAAGATACACAGGCAGTTCAGGTTGCTTGTGGAGGATAACAATGTCCCAATTTTGTTTTAATTTAAGCAATTTGTGAGAGTTGCTGTTTCTCCTTCATAATCATTAGCAGTCATAACATTTCCCAAAACTTGCCTGTGCTTGGTTTGATGCTAAAAAAGCCCCTAGGCATGGCTGTGTCCTCACACCCTATCTATAGTGTGCTCTGAAGCTAGATTACACTTCTGATCTATAGATTTTATCAAGTCCCTTCCCTGTTAAGAAACCTTCATTGACCACCTCTAGCCTCAGAATCCTGTCCAGTTTCTGTAGAGCCCACACTCTCACCCCATCCTGCATTGGAAATCTTACCTCACAGGTAAGATCTTACCTCATCTCTGCCTGCGGAAATCCAGTCATTGTTTTGCGCCTCTGATGCAGTGTTCGTTCATTGAGTGGATCAGTATCAGTTCAACTTTGTAGGTCATCTGATCTTTTGGTTTTCAGTGAAAGTTTATTTTTATCCAGTGGAAGCTTCTTTGGAATCCCCAAATATAAAGCAGGTAACGGCAGGTCTAGTGTGATTGAAGAAGGTTAAGGTTAAGGAGCCTGAACCCACTGATGTGACCTCTTCATGTCTTCTCTCCCATGGCCCCGAAGGGACTCCCTGTGACATTTAGGTTCCATGGGGTCAATTGGAAATGCAAAGTGACACTCTGGACAGATGAGGATGCAGAGTTTTGATGAGAAGAAGGATGGAAGAGCAAGATGAAAAACAAGGAGCTTTAGAGCTCAAGTCTTTTAGTTCCTGGCCTGGTCGTGTATCGCCGTCGTGATACCACGTTGCCTCCCAAGCATTTTAATTCCATAACATATAGACCTCCTGATCGAAGTTAATACATTCTGTCATGTAGAATAGTTATTTTGTGTACCTCTCATTCACTCTGACAGATGATACAACAGTTTAAATCTCAAGAATGTGTTTTATCTTTGTAGCCCTCCTCCACCACTCAGATACGATTTATACTTAGCACAGCGCACTCTTCATAATTGGCAGTTACGAAATCATTCATCAGATATTTATCAGGGCTACAAAATAGTCTTTAGAACCGATTTTTGTGCTTCAGCGACACAAGTAGAGTCCTATCACCATGGGTGGTTTTGTGTGACAAAACAATTTCAGTGTCCTGAGAGATGACACAGAGAAACAATGCTTTCTTAGTCTGGACACAAGGAATGCTTTTCAACAGCAGTTAAGCACAAGGGCTCTGCAAAGAAAGTAAGTTGCTGTTGTCCTAGTTGCATTGTAGTCAGGGACAGCAGAGTTGAGTTGCTACCTGAACAATTCATGGCTGCTTTTGTCCTCCATCAAGTAGGAATTAACCTTCCCTTTCCTCATCTTACTTCAAAAATCCTAGTCATTTAAAATTAACCCAAATGTTCAAACTCTCCATCCAGACCAAGTAAAAACACAGCTTTGGGAGCCAGAGGAAAACGAAGGATAAGATTGAGTCACATTTTCATCTCTGCCCACCAGGTTCAGAGCGTCCTTTTTTCGCTTGCTAAATTGCTAAACATGGCTCCACGTCTAGTTGTTAGATCAACAAAGTCATTTTCAGAGCACTTTAATGTTATTCCCTCAATAGTAAAACAATTTGGAAGTTTCTGTTTATTTTGAAAAGGTTTTCATTTATGCTGAGGTAGATCTTATACCAGAGGACAGCTTTGGTTTACGCTTGGAAGATGTGACTCCAAAGGTGCCAGTGGGATTCAGCCTGGCTCTAGGCCTTTTAGTCCCTTTAATCTTTTTGGGAATAAACTCTTTCTCTTAGACAAGAATGAAAGGATGTCATGAGTTAGTGGAAAGAGATTAGAAAAATTTAATCCTGTGGAGTACATTTGTTTTAGGTATTGAAGTAACTTCCCATTTGCACCTTTGTGTTTGTAGGAATTACCTGAAAGATGGAAAACTACCAAAAAGATTGCAGCAACTGTCAGACATGAAATCTCACCTCTCCAAAATGCAGAAGTCACTCTTATAAGGAAAAAATGTATCTTGTTTGATGTAAGCTAGCTAACAAGCTTTGTGGTTTTCTGTTTTTTTGGTTTTTTTTTTAAAGAAGGGTTTTATAAGGCTAATTGAAGCTATTTGAGATTCACTTCCAGTTTTTTTTCTTCCTTGATCAGGAGAAGCAGGCAGAGTTCAGAGAGCGATTCAGACTCTATGCTCCTCTTCGTTTTAATGCAGAAAATCCATATGGAGTACTTGATAAGGTAATTCTGGTCTCAATTATCTTGTGTGTTATAATAGCTATTTCAAAAAATAAATTTGGACACTGAGATACTGCTATATTTTGCCTTAGTTTTGCAATTAGTTATGGGTTGAGAATGAACTATTTAAAACCCAGTTACAAACAATTTTCCCCAAGTAAAATATATTGTGATTTAAATGTCTCTCCAGAAATTATATTGTGATTTAAATCATGTCATCATCAAAGTACACATAGTAGTGAAACTAACAAATACTATTATTCTTTATTTTACTTTTTTTTTTCAATTGGAGTAAAATTGGTTTACAGTGTTAGTTTCTGCTGTTAGTTATTTATCTAAGTAGCAATGAAGTGAATCAGCTATATGTATACATATATCCCCTCCCTCTTGGACCTCCCTCCCACCCTCCCCCCGTCCCACCGATCTAGGTCATCACAGAGCACTGAGCTGAGCTCCCTGTGCTGTACAGCAGGTTCCCATTAGCTATCTGTTTTACACATGGTAGTGTATTTATGTCAAACCTAATCTCCCAGTTCATCCCACCCTCCCCTTCCCTGCCGTGTCCACATGTCCCTTCTCTACATCTATGTCTCTATTCCTACCCTACAAATAGGTTCATCTGTACCATTTTTCTAGATTCCACATATATGCATTGATATATGATATTTGTTTTTCTCTTGACATATAAACACTTTATACGTCAAGAACTTTATTAAACATATTATTTACATTATTTCTTTCAGTTCTTGCAATATCTCTCTGATACCGCTTCTATTCGCCTTTTTTTAGATAAACAATCATGTATAATTGAGTAACTTGTTGGAGATAACAGTTAGTGACAGAATCAGTATTAAAATTCTAGCTGTTTACTTTCTTTTTTAGTGAGGAATACTAACCATTATACTATTTCCCATGTGATACTTTGTTAGTAACTCTTACTCATAGTAAGGAAAGCCCGTAACTTTTTCGTTTTTTTTCTCTGATTTATGTTTACTGCCTCATCCCATACTTTCTCCTTAGGCCTGATTCCGTGTCCTCTCCCTGACCCCCGACTACACATTGTATCTGCCCCCACGCCCACTCCCCAAGTATGTGTTATGTGGTTTTCTGGAGGTGGCTAGTGTTTCAGGGAGTTTCAAATGAATGCCCATAACTTGTTCTTAATTCTGGATACAAATATTATTGAGTCATTTAATCCTAGATTATAATGAACTACTTTATTATAATTGACTATAAGAATGACCGTAATAGGCAAATAATCCGAAAATGGTGAATAATTCATGAGGATTGAAAAAATGCTTTAAACTTTAATTAGAAAAATAATATCTTTGTTTCTCTAAGAATTCTTAACCTAGCAGCCAAAATGAGAAAGTGACTTTGAAGTTTGCATTGGGGGCTGGGAATTTTTCTGAGTTCATCTAGGCTGCCATCCTGATTTGACTTCATGCTGGAGATAGCCTTTCCTCCTTAAACTGCTGTAAAACTTGGAACTGACAGTTTTTACTTCTCTTTCCAAATTTTGGATTGAATTTAGTTTTAACTGCTTTCAGCCATTCAATAGCATGAGGTCTTCTCTTTCACTTGGCTAAAGAAAAGTGGTTAATATATTCACTGAAAAGGGAGTTGGTTAGAGTATGCGAATAGAGTTGGTTTTTTTTAAAAAGATTATATCTAAACTGCAGGTGGTCTGAACAGATTGTGGATATGGAGACATTTTTACTTGACTAGCCAATGTGCTGTGTGTAAACATTTACTGCAGTTATCGTTTATTGACTCCTACCATTTGCATGCTATACTACAACACCATATAGTTACATATTTAAAAGGCAGGTATTTATCATACCTACAAAATGTGTTGAGGATGTTTTGAATATAGTAGGACTCGGTTACCTTTATCTTGAAGTCATTTTCTTGTGTGTTTGTTCAGCAAGCATATCTAGTGTTTATCTAACTAGATTCAACCAAAGTCATGTATATGTTTGTTCTGGGCTGGTATGGTAGGTCCTAGCACTCAAGGCACCTCACTCCAAAAGATGGAAACCATTGACCCTCCAGGAACAGGGGAGTGGTGTAGTAAATCTCTCCTTTTATAACTGATACCTTGGTAAATTTATATTATGTGCTATTGTTTCTTCATAGCCAAAGATACAGTGAACAGTTGAATTAAAATAACTGGATCTATATTTCTAGGAATAATTGAATTAGTATAACTAATAGGAAAAATAATTTAAAATAAATAAAAGGGCTGTTGGCTCTGGGGAGCATGGTTGACTAGACATTTTGAAAATCCATCTTGTAAAACAGATGCTGAAACATGTTCACAAATATGTAACTTTAAATCTATTGCTGATCTCCCAAGAAAGCAAGAGGCAGGGAAATAGAGTAGCTGAAACCAGGATGGAAAGCAGCGGGAAACATAAAAGCCTGTGCTGCTGTAGGGGCAAATCAAAGTACCAGAACTCTAGAACTTTGTGATTAACCCTTTCAGGGCAAACTAGGAGATGCTTTTAAGAGGTTACACCCTTAGTGAATGGGTGGGCCGGGAAAAATCTGCAGCCTGCACAGGGAGCCTATGAGATGACCCATCAGACCTTGCTCTGAATAGGGCGAAAAAAAATAGAAAAGGATCCTCTGGGAATTGGTAAACATAGGTCTGTTCTCCCAAGGGTTATGGTGTAATTTTATACTACCCCTATGGTTAAGGAATTTTCAGGCCAGGAAACTGATATGGTTATAAGCAGCTCTTCTTAGCACCTAGTAGAAGCAAATCCAAATCTTCTCTGGGTAGAAGAGAATAAGGTGCTCTTATTCTAATCTCCTCAGGGGTCCAACAGATTAAATTCAGTTAAATTTGAGTTTACAATAAAACAAACACACCATCATGCATAAGGGCCAACAGAAAGAGCAAACCACAGATACAGACCCATATGAAATGTCAGATATTAGAAGACATTTATTGGGACTTCCCTGGTGGTCCAGTGGTTAGGACACCGTGCTTCCACTGCACAGGGCATGGGTTTGATCCCTGGTCAGGGAACTAAGATCCTTCATGTGGCACAGCCAAAAAAAAAAAAAAAAGAAGAAGAAGACATGTATTCAGGAAATAAAAGTTAACATTGAAAAAAATGAGCAAGTTCTCAGTTTTGAGACTATCAAAAATGATCAGCTGAGTTTGAAAAAGGGTCAGAAACTTACGGAAATGAAAAATAAAAGATACAACTCAGCAGGGGTTAAAGAACTAATTGAAAAAAGGATTAGTGAAATGCAAATGACATTGGAAGAACTCACTTAGAAGGCAGCACATAGGTGAAAGGAGATGCAAAATACAAAAGAGATTAAGAGACACAGAGTAAGAAGTTAGAATGATGTCTAACTGTTTTACTCAGACTTCCTGGAAGAGAGAATACACAGAATATTAGACAAGCAATAGAGATGTAGTAGCTGAGATTTTTCTAGAACTGGTCAAAGCATGAATCAATAGATTGAGGAAATTCACTGACCGCCAACCAGGATAAATACAAAGTCAACATCTAGACACATCACAATGAACTATAGAATACCAAAGGCAAAGAGAAGACCTTTAAAGCAACCAGATAGAAAAGAAAAATTACCTGTTAGAAATGATGATTGGGCTAAGAGCATATTTGTCATCAGCAACAATGGAAGCCAAAAGGTAGTGGATGATTTTTTCCCAATTCTCCTGTGTAAAATTATATTTCATTAACAAGAGTATATTTTCAGATAAACAAAAATAGTGCATTAACCACCAATAAATCATCACTGAAATAAGTTCCAGTGTGTATATTATAAGAAAAGAGAGGACAAACAAAGCAAAATTTGATTCTCAATATAATTAGAAAAGGCTAGTTATACTGACAAATCTCTGTTGGAAAATCAACGATCTTAGGAATAAATAGGGAATGATAGTAGAGAAAGAGCAGAAATTCAAAAGATCATAGAAATCAATGTGAAATTTAAAATTTAAGCAAAATGGATATATTTCTGGAAAAATATAATTCACTAAAACTATCTCAAGAAGTAACACAGGGACTTCCCTGGTGGCTCAGTGGTTAAGAATCTGCCTGCCAATGAAGGGGACATGGGTTCGAGCCCTGGTCCGGGAAGATCTCACATGCCACACAGTGACTAACCCCATGCGCCACAAGTACGGAGCCTGCACTCTAGAGCCCGCAAGCCACAGCTACTGAGCCTGCACGCCTAGAGCTGGTGCTCCACAACAAGAGAAGCCACCACAATGAGAAGCCCGCACACCTCAATGAAAAGTAGCCCCTGCTCGCTGCAACTAGAGAAAGCCTGCGCACAGCAACGAAGACCCAGTGCAGCCAAAAATAAACTAATTAATTAAAAAAAAAAGACCACAGCTGAATAGTCCTATAACTATGAAAAATTAACCAGTAGGAAAATGAAAAGATAAACCATTAATTTAAAACAGAAAGAACAGCAGGCCGTGATAGCATTACAGGTTAATTCCAAGAAGCTTTCAAGAAACAGATATCATTCATATGATTCCAGAGACCGGAAGAAGAATGAACACTCAAAAATTACTCTATGAAGTATGTCTTATTTTTGTGAAAGGACAGTATGAGAAAGGAAAAATGATAAGCCATTCTTTTTTTCTTTTTATAAATTTATTTATTTATTTTTGGTTGCACTGGGTCTTCATTGCTGCACGCAGGCTTTGTCTCTAGTTGCTGCGAGCGGGGGCTGCTCTTTTTCGCTGTGCACTGGCTTCTCATTTCAGTGGTTTTCTTGTTGCGGAGCACGGGCTCCAGGCACGTGGGCTCAGTAGTTGTGGCTCGCGGGCTCTAGAGAGCAGGCTCAGTAGTTGTGGTGCATGGGCTTAGTCACTCCGCGGCATGTGGGATTTTCCCACACCAGCGATCGAACCCATGTTCCCTGCATTGGCAGGTGGATTCTCAACCACTGCACCACCAGGGAAGTCCTGATAAGCCACTCTTTTTGGAACACATAGATGCAAACTAACTAAGCAAAAAGTAATCAAATAATCCAATTTATAAATAGTTTGGGTTCATTCCAGGGAAATGTTTAACATTAGGAAATGAATATAATTTGTCATATTAACAGATTAAGAGAAAAGTCTGTGTATTGATAATCTCTAGGGTATGTTTTAAATCTGAAAGTTCTTTTTTTTAAAGAAGTGATTTATTCTTAAGTAGAAGTTTCTAGAACCTTGTCTTTTGCTCCCCAGCAAAGTCCTCCCCAGCTGTATGATGAAAATCAAGAGGAAAATTTGTATTCATAGCAATTTGATACCAGAGCAGATTTTGCTGAAATAATGTATAGGGAGGGTATTGATAACATTACTGTGTTTCCTGATAGTCTACTCTAACTTTTTTGAGTAGTTGTGAGTTTGCTCCTCTAAAGCCCCCATTTTACCAATAATTACACTTCAGATTTCTTTCTATTTTCTTTTAAAAATCGAAGTTGTACAAGTTGACATAACCAGAGCTACACAATGCTGTGGCTCTTCTTCTCTGGCAGTTCGTTGGATATTAAGCGTGTTTGTGTGCGTGTGTATGTGTTTTCTCCTTAGGCAAATCAAGAGCTTGAGGCGTTAGAAGAAGAGCTGTTGCAGATGCAAGAATCTACTCATCTTTTTGAAGTGGTTCTTCCAGAGTACAAACAAATGAAGCAGTGTCGCAGAGAGATAACATTGCTCAAGGGGCTCTGGGATGTCATTATTTATGTTAAGGTAAGACACTGCTTTTTGAAAGCATGCTTTTTTTCTTTTAGTATTTCTTTTGTATAAGTATGCGATTTTTAGTGTCTCTTTCATTCTATTTGTGTTTTATAATGTCTTAAAATATGTGGGTATTAGACTTTTTCCCCAGAATTAGAGTTCAAATATCTCTGAATTATCAGTGCTTTTTGTTTGCCATTCTGAATGAAACTTGGTATTATGAGTTGACTGCTTCAAATCCTTCTTGAGAGTTATGTAGGATATAAACAAAAATTAATATGTACCACACACATGTGGTCACTTGTGCATACAAACCGATGTGTACACCCATGGTTATACTTCTGTACGTGTGCATATATAAACAGGCCTAACTAAAAATAAAGTTACTTTGTCTGTGTTAATTAAGTTGCAAACTTAGGTGCAAAAATAAGTTCTAGAGGCTTCCCTGGTGGCGCAGTGGTTGAGAGTCCACCTGCTGATGCAGGGGACAGGGGTTCGTGGCCCGGTCCGGGAAGATCCCACATGCCGCGGAGCGGCTGGGCCTGTGAGCCATGGCCGCTGGGCCTGCGCGTCCGGAGCCTGTGCTCTGCAACGGGATCAACAGTGAAAGGCCCGCGTACCGCAAAAAGAAATAATAATAAGTTCTAGGAACTAGGCGTATTGCAATATGTGTTATACATTATTTTCTTTGAAGTTAGTTGAAAGCCAGTAAAGAAATATATTAACAAGGCATAGAATATGGTCAAGAAACTCATGAGAGTTTTGTCTATAATGGATGAAGGTTTTCTTACGAAAGCTTATCTTATATGTAGAATTATAAAAATATGGTATTTAATGGTAACATTATCAGTTCATTCAGAGTATTCAGGATTAAATGATAATGATGGTATGTGTATGGAATTTGTCATTGCTTCTAGAAGTTATCATATCACAGTGTTTTAGCCTTAGGTTTGATGTGTTCTGACAACTTTTTTGTTTTTGTGGTGGGGAAGTTTTGACAGGTGCAGTTAATGCTTAAATAATTGACTTTCCCCTGGATGATGGAGTTGCTGTGTATCATCAGTTTAGATATTTTGCTGCGGAGACTTGCTTTCACCAAATGTTGTTGACACTTTTATCTGCTTGTGCGTTTTCAGAGAAGCATTGATAATTGGACTAAAACCCAGTGGAGACAGATTAATGTGGAACAGATGGATGTGGAACTCAGAAGGTTTGCCAAGGCAAGTTCCATAACTGTCTGTGACGACGATTTATCTTCCTCAGCACCACCTTCTTCCATCTTCCCTAACCTAGCGTCTGCTGTGCTGGACCGCATGTCCTTATTTATTTCAAACAGGATGATTTGAAACAGGATTTTGTTTTTCAGTCTCAACCAGTTGCCCTTGTAATCAAGCCTACCTTTCTGTGAATGAGTGGATAAGAGCATATTAGGGCTAATGAATTGATGAGCAGTGGCTATCATCACGCGCTCCCTATGGCTGTCTAGAATGGAGGCTGGGAGGTGAAGCACAGGGCTGAGGGGTTAGGCTTACGAAAGCTGTCCAATTCTTTCTCTAGCAGCTGTAAGCATGCTGTATCTTCAAAGGTACCTTTCGGTTGTGGCCTTTGGGGCAACTAGTTGGGGTAACTTGTGGATGTGTATGGAATACTGTGACCTTTGTTCTTATTACTGCCCACTCCAACATCGCAAGGGGGCTCAGTGTAACAGAACTGAGCTTTTTTGAATTTCGTGCTTTGATAGCTAGTCCCCACGGCCCTGTGCCCTCTGAAGAGAGTAAAGCCTCTTTGGATAAAGCCAAATGCATGTTTGGATAAAGCCAAATGCGTAGCCACGAAAGGTAGTTCAGAAGTAGCGAGGCCTTTTGCTTTCTTCTTGCCCCAGAACATCCTCACCCCGACTCAGTCCTGCGCTCCGCTCCAGCCAACTCTTCCCATTTTTTTCTTCCCTTTTTATCCTGGTCCCAAGAACCCGAACTAAAACAGCCCATCATTCTTTTGCATGCCCTGGGGTCACTGTGCCTCTTTTCTGTACTCACTCCCTGTCCGTCTCCTTGCCCAGTGGACTGTCTCACTTCAGAGTGACAGTTTGACCCCCACTCTCAGCTGAAGATATTTTGCCTTTTTCTTTCTTTCTTTTTTTTTTTAAAGAAGTAGCGCTGTCCTTTTTTGCTGTGCTGGGATTGTTGTTTTATTAGGGGTTTTCTCATTCACAATTGTTAATGTTGTTCCGTGAGCCAAGAAGACAGCCAAGCCAAAGGCCCTATTTGACACATCTTAAAATCATGACTATTTAGTTCCAAGGAACAAACACGCAAAGGTAACCAGCATTTCAGGGCTACCATTTAAACAAGCCAGGTCTTCCGAGGAAGGTGTTAGTAATCCAGGTAACAATCTCAGTTTCCTGCTTATTTATGTTTCTAGAGGAAGCACTCTTCATTGCACATGTCCCGTAAACTCTATTAATTCTCTACATTTAATGACCCTTGGGTTTCCTCATGGGACATCAAGTTAGAGCCTGTGAATAAGAAACCAATGTATCCAAGTGGCTTGTACACAGTGGACTCGTAATACATGAGTGAGTGGATCCTTTTCTGTTTCTCTAGCTTTAGTCTTTAACCTGGGGACTTAAATGTTTTTACTTTCTTCCTATCCAGGGAAATGTAAATTTATTCTTTCAAAGGAAGAAAATGATAAAACATATTATTATTTTGGGGGACCTAGTTTCTTTGTCACTTTTCTCTAGGAAATTTGGTCTCTCGATAAGGAAGTCCACGTGTGGGACGCTTACTCAGGCCTGGAAGGCACAGTGAAGGACACGATGACCTCCCTGAGGGCCATTGCGGAGTTACAGAGCCCTGCCCTCAGAGACAGGCATTGGCACCAGCTGATGAAGACCACTGGGGTCAGTTTCCTGAGTCTCACTAATTGAATATTTCTGTGACTGAAGTGTGATTCCTCGGTTTACATCATTCAACTGGGATGAAGTGGGATTTGGGAAAAGGTTTCTGGTCAGATGCAAGAGGTCCAGCTCTTTCAGATGTGACCAAGGAATAGACCTGCAGATATTCTAGTTTTAGCCCCTGCTATGGACTGAATGTGTTTCCCCCTCCAACGCCCCCAATTCATATGTTGAAGGCTGAGTTCCTAATGTGGTGGTGTTTGGAGATGGGACCTTTGGGAGATAGTTTGGTCATGAGGGTAGAATTCTCATGTATGGGGTCAGTGCCCTTGTAAGGGGATGAAGACCCCAGAGCTTTCTACTGTCTACCATATGAAAATAAAACAGGAAGACAGACATCTGTTAACCAAGAAC
Source organism: Leucopleurus acutus (assembly GCF_964270905.1). Taxonomy (NCBI): domain Eukaryota; kingdom Metazoa; phylum Chordata; class Mammalia; order Artiodactyla; family Delphinidae; genus Leucopleurus; species Leucopleurus acutus. The sequence goes on along the minus strand of NC_139144.1, from coordinate 35,202,947 downwards.
AGAGCCTTCACCGACAACCCAAGCAGGCTGGCACCCTGATCTTGGACTTCCAGCCTCTAGAACTGTGAGAAATAAATGTTTGTTGTTTAAGCCTCCCAGTCTATGGTGTTCTGTTAGAGCAGACAGAAGTGACTAAGATACACCCTGCCCCCGCCAACCTTTTATCTCTTACTGGCCTACATGACCTGAAATAAGACACTTAACTATTCTGTTTTGAGTTTTTTTATTTATAAAGTGAGAGTGATGCTATCTACTCTCATAATCAGAGGGATCTTGTAAGGATCAAGTAAGATAATGTGAAGGCATTTTATAGAGCATGACATGGCTGCAAAGAATCTTATATTTTGTGGAGAGGATCAGAGAGTATTAGAAGTAAATTTAGGGGGAGAGAGAATTCAGAAATAGTGATTTTTTCTCCCCACAATTCATTTAATAATGACATCCCTCTTTGATGGTCTTTTTTCTAATTTTTTTTAGAGATGCATTTTTTTTGATTTTTTTCCTGATGTAGACCATTTTTGAAGTCTTTATTGAATTTGTTACAATATTGCTTCTGTTTTATGTTTTGATTTTTTGGCTGCAAGGCATGTGGGATCTTAGCTCCCCGACCAGGCATCGAACCTGCACCCCTGCATTGGAAGGTGAAGTCTTAACCACTGGACCACCAGAGAAATCCCAAATGTTTTTTCATTTTATTGCAAAATATGGAATTATTTCTCATGTGTTTGTACCATTTGAGGTTATATTTTCTTGCCTCTCTACATCTATTTAGGAGCAAATATACCAAACTTACACTTTATTTTTCAGGGAAGGTGACCTTCATGAGTTTAAAATGCATAAAATGCAGCCTGATGTGCGTGTTTTCTGCTAGGCACACATCATGAAGAAGGGCTCTCATGATTTGAAGACAAAGTTTGCAGGGTGGGGAAACTGAGGAAAGGGGCAGCCTGGTGAAGTGGGGGTGGCCTAAGCTTTATTGGTCCAACTCTAACACCTAGTATCTCTTAGATCTTGGGCCAGTTACTTGCTCTCTGTACCTCAGTTGCCCCTTCTATGAAATACAAGTAATGCTATAATGCTGCCATGCAGACCTGGTGAGATGAGATTATATATAGACCCTAGCACATAGCAAATCCTCAATAAATGGTCCCTGAAGTTTTTATTATAATACTTTCCATAGAGTCTTTTAGGCATTGCATATTTAGGCTTTATAGTTGATTAATTTATTCTTTCAGAAAATCTTTATTGAGTCTCCCAACATGGAAGGTATACTGTGTGTCCCACTCCCCGCCCCCTTCTCACATTAGCCCCAGTGAGCTTTCTTCTCACCACAGTGTCTTGCCTGTGTCATGCCCTTTTGCAAGCTAGGAAAAGGTAGTTCTCTGGCAATTTAGAAAAAGGCATCTTCCTCCAGGCTGATCTGGGGCATCAGAGCAGTGACTAGATCCAACCTCTAGTTGTCACCTGGGCAGGGGGTCCATATTCACTGCACAAACTATGCAGCTAGTCAGGGGGGCCTTGTTATGCATCCCTGCCCATTCCTTCTCTAAGACAGACCTGACTCCCATCAGCTCTGGAGTGAGGTCAAAAGTGATGCAGAGATAGGGTGACCAACTCATCTGGTTTGCTCAGGACTTCCCAGGTTTTAGCCCAGGAAACCCCCCAGTCCTGGGCAAACAGGGAGGTTTAGTCATCCTGTGCAGAGCCGTGCATGGTGACGAGCAACATGACTGATTGAGGAGAGCCAGAGAGGACTGCACCTTCCAAGAAGCAGGGACTGGATATTCTTAGCAGGGGCAGGAAAGGAAATGGCTTCCTTGCAACTGTGTGGTGGGATCAGCTGTTCATTTGTGAGGGACATGGGTGAGTCTGGGCACTTAGGAAGAGCTGAGAGCTTCTTAACAAATATGGAGGAGGGGAAAGTGGGGAGTCAATAAGGTGATGAGGAAATGTGAGTGACTTTTTCACATGGTAAATATCAATAATGACAGTATAAGAATGATTATTTTTTGCCAAGGAACTAAGATTAAGTCAATGATGAAACTAGGTTAAAGCACGGAAGCAACTGGGAATTATGTTCAGTGAATAGAGTATCTAAGGAAGAGAAGACAAATGAGCTATTACCTGATTCCTGGGATTTCAACCAAATTATAATAAATGAACAATGTGATTCTCTTTAAAAATGGGTTTTGTGGGCAAAGGAGGTAAGAAATGAGCTGACAAGGGAGGGTTATGAAACTAAAGAAAGTACTGTGGTATGAACGTGGCCTAAACCTCAGCCCTCGCTTCGATGGGTGATGCCTCAGTGACTGTGAGTAAAAAAGCAACGTCTTTGGTTGTCTGCACATTTCAGAACTCGAAATGTACTCAGCAGCTGACTTGAGTATATTTAGCTGTGTTTCATTCCTCTGGCCATTAGGTAGAAGGAACCATTAATATATGTGGAATATAAATTCTGCCTTTTTTTGGTTCCTAATCAGGTCAAGTTTTCTATAAACGAAGCCACAACTTTGGCAGATTTGTTAGCCTTGCGGTTACACCAAATGGAAGAGGATGTCCGAAGCATCGTGGACAAAGCAGTCAAAGAGCTGGGGACTGAGAAGGTGTTGTCCTTGGGCTGTTTCTTTTTACCCTGAGCTAATTCTGTGCACTGGCACGTAAGCAGACTCAGGGAGAAGTCCTCCTGCCATAGTTGTGTGGAGACATGTTTCCCTGGGCAGGAAACAGCTTCCTTCTAGGCCACAGTAAATTTGTAAAACGAGAGAGTTGACCCAGTTGATGATGACGATTATAGCAGAAAACATTTATATATCGTTTACTTGGTAGCAAACACTGCTCTCAGTGCTTTATATTAATTCGTTTAATTCTCTGAGGAGTATCTCTATTGTACAGATGAGGAAACTGAGGTATAGAGAAGTAATTAACTTACCCAGGTTCAACAAGGGACCTGGGATTCACATTCTGGCATTCAGAGCACTATCCAAAAAGTAAATAATATCTATCAGACCTTTTTTTTTTTTTTACATCTTTATTGGAGTATAATTGCTTTACAATGGTGCATTACTTTCTGCTTTATAACAAAGTGAATCAGTTATACATATACATATGTTCCCATATCTCTTCCCTCTTGCGTCTCCCTCCCTCCCACCCTCCGTATCCCACCCATCTAGGTGGTCACAGAGCACAGAGCTGATGTCCCTGTGCTATGCGGCTGCTTCCCACTAGCTAGCTATTTTACGTTTGGTAGTGTATATATGTCCATGCCACTCTCTCACTTTGTCACAGCTTACCCTTCCCGCTCCCCATATCCTCAAGTCCATTCTCTAGTAGGTCTCTGTCTTTATTCCTGTCTTACCCCTAGGTTCTTCATGACATTTTTTTTTCTTATATTCCATATATATGTGTTAGCATACGGTATTTGTCTTTCTCCTTCTGACTTACTTCACTCTGTATGACAGACTCTAGGTCCATCCACCTCACTACAAATAACTCAATTTCGTTTCTTTTTATGGCTGAGTAGTATTCCATTGTATATATGTGCTACATCTTCTTTATCCATCCATCTGTTGATGGACACTTAGGTCGTTTCCATCTCCTGGCTATTGTAAATAGTGCTGCAGTGAACATTGTGGTACATGTCTCTTTCTGAATTACGATTTTCTCAGGGTATATGCACAGCAGTAGGATTGCTGGGTCGTATGGTAGTTCTATTTTTAGTTTTTTAAGGAATCTCCATACTGTTCTCCATAGTGGCTGTATAAGTTTACATTCCCACCAACGGTGCAGGAGTGTTCCCTTTTCTCCACACTCTCTCCAGCATTTATTGTTTGTAGATTTTTGATGAGGGCCATTCTGACTGGTGTGAGATGATACCTCATTGTGGTTTTGATTTGCACTTCTCTAATGGTTAATGATGTTGAGCATCCTTTCATGTGTTTGTTGGCAGTCTGTATATCTTCTTTGGAGAAATGTCTGTTTAGGTCTTCCACCCATTTTTGGATTAGGTTGTTTGCTTTTTTGATATTGAGCTAGATGAGCTGCTTGTATATTTAGGAGATTAATCCTCTGTCAGTTGCTTCATTTGTAAATATTTTCTTCCATTCTGAGGGTTGTCTTTTCATCTTGTTTATAGTTTCCTTTGCTATGCAAAAGCTTTTAGTTTCATTAGGTCCCATTGGTTTATTTTTGTTTTTATTTCCATTTCTCTAGGAGGTGGGTCAAAAAGGATCTTGCTGTGATGTATGTCATAGAGTGTTCTGCCTATGTTTTCCTCTAAGAGTTTGATAGTGTCTAGCCTTACATTTAGGTCTTTAATCCATTTTGAGCTTATTTTTGTGTATGGTGTTAGGGAGTGATCTAATCTCATAGTTTTACAGGTACCTGTCCAGTTTTCCCAGCACCACTTATTGAAGAGGCTGTCCTTTCTCCACTGTACATTCCTGCCTCCTTTATCAAAGATAAGGTGACCATATGTGCGTGGGTTTATCTCTGGGCTTTCTATCCTGTTCCATTGATCTATATCGCTGTTTTTGTGCCAGTACCGTACTGTCTTGATTACTGTAGCTTTGTAGTATAGTCTGACGTCAGGAAGCCTGATTCCTCCAGCTCCATTTTTCGTTCTCAAGATTGCTTTGGCTATTCGGGGTCTTTAGTGTTTCCATACGAATTGTGAAATTTTTTGTTCTAGTTCTGTGAAAAATGCCAGTGGTAGTTTGATAGGGATTGCATTGAATCTGTAGATTGCTTTGGGTAGCAGAGTCATTTTCACAATGTTGATTCTTCCAATCCAAGAACATGGTATCTCTCTCCATCTATTTGTATCATCTTTAATTTCTTTCATCAGTGTCTTATAATTTTCTGCATACAGGTCTTTTGTCTCCTTAGGTAGGTTTATTCCTAGATATTTTATTCTTTTTGTTGCAGTGGTAAATGGGAGTGTTTCCTTAATTTCACTTTCAGCTTTTTCATCATTAGTGTATAGGAATGCCAGAGATTTCTGTGCATTAATTTTGTATCCTGCTACTTTACCAAATTCATTGATTAGCTCTAGTAGTTTTCTGGTAGCATCTTTAGGATTCTCTATGTATAGTATCATGTCATCTACAAACAGTGACAGCTTTAATTCTTCTTTTCCGATTGGATTCCTTTTATTTCCTTTTCTTCTCTGATTGCTATGGATAAAACTTCCAAAACTATGTTGAATAATAGTGTTGAGAGTGGACAACCTTGTCTTGTTCCTGCTCTTAGTGGAAATGGTTTCACTTCTTCACCATTGAGGACGATGTTGGCTGTGGGTTTGTCATATATGGCCTTTATTATGTTGAGGAAAGTTCCCTCTGTGCCTACTTTCTGCAGGGTTTTTTTAATCATAAATCAGTGTTGAGTTTTGTCAAAAGCTTTCTCTGCATCTGTTGAGATGACCATATGGTTTTTCTCCTTCAATTTGTTAATATGGTGTATCATGTTGATTGATTTGCATATATTGAAGAATCCTTGCTTTCCTGGAATAAACCCCACTTGATCATGGTGTATGATCCTTTTAATGTGCTGTTGGATTCTGTTTGCTAGTATTTTGTTGATGATTTTTGCATCTGTGTTCATCAGTGATATTGGCCTGTAGTTTTCTTTCTTTGTGACATCCTTGTCTGGTTTTGGTATCAGGGTGATGGTGGCCTCGTAGAAGGAGTTTGGGAGTGTTATGCCCTCTGGGATATTTTGGAAGAGTTTGAGAAGGATAGGTGTTAGCTCTTGTCTAAATGTTTGATAGAATTCGCCTGTGAAGCCATCTGGTCCTTGGCTTTTGTTTGTTGGAAGATTTTTAATCACAGTTTCAATTTCAGTGCTTGTGATTGGTCTGTTCATATTTTCTATTTCTTCCTGATTCAGTCTTGGCAGGTTGTGCATTTCTAAGAATTTGTCCATTTCTTCCAGGTTGTCCATTTTATTGGCATAGGGTTGCTTGTAGTAATCTCTCATGATCGTTTGTATTTCTGCAGTGTCAGTTGTTACTTCTCCTTTTTCATTTCTAATTCTATTGATTTGAGTCTTCTCTCTTTTTTTCTTGATGAGTCTGGCTAAAGGTTTATCTATTTTGTTTATCTTCTCAAAGAACCAGCTTTTAGTTTTATTGATCTTTCCTATTGTTTCCTTCATTTCTTTTTCATTTATTTCTGATCTGATCTTTATGATTTCTTTCCTTCTGGTAACTTTGGGGTTTTCTGTTCTTTTTTCTCTAATTGCTTTAAGTGCAAGGTTAGGTTGTTTATTTGAGTTGTTTCCTGTTTCTTAAGGTAGGATTGTATTGCTATAAGCTTCCCTCTTAGAACTGCTTTTGCTGCATCCCATAGGTTTTGGGTCGTCGTGTCTCCATTGTCATTTGTTTCTAGGTATTTTTTGATTTCCTCTTTGATTTCTTCAATGATCACCTAGTTATTATGTAGTGTATTGTTTAGCCTCTGTATGTTTATATTTTTTACAGATCTTTTCCTGTAATTGATATCTAGTCTCATAGCGTTGTGGTCAGAAAAGATACTTGCTATGATTTCAATTTTCTTAAATTTACCGAGGCTTGATTTGTGACCCAAGATATGATCTGTCCTGGAGAATGTTCCATGAGCACTTGAGAAAAATATGTAGTCTTTTGTTTTTGGATGGAATGTCCTATAAATATCAATTAAGTCCATCTTGTTTAATGTATCATTTAAAGCTTGTGTTTCCTTATTTATTTTCATTTTGGATGATCTGTCCATTGGTGAAAGTGCGGTGTTAAAGTCCCCACTATGAATGTGTTACTGTCGATTTACCCTTTTATGGCTGTTAGTATTGCCTTATGTATTGAGGTGCTCCTATGTTGGATGCATAAATATTTACCATTCTTATCTCTTCTTCTTGGATCGATCCCTTGATCATTATGTAGTGTCCTTCTTTGTCTCTTCTGATAGTCTTTATTTTAAAGTCTATTTTGTTCGATATGAGAAATGCTACTCCAGCTTTCTTTTGGTTTCCATTTGCATGGAGTGTCATTTTCTATCCCCTTACTTTCAGTCTGCATGTGTCTCTAGGTCTGAAGTGGGTCTCTTGTAGACAGCATAAATATGGGTCTTGTTTTTGTATCAGTTCAGCCAGTCTGTGTCTTTTGGTGGGAGCATTTAGTCCATTTACATTTAAGGTAATTATCGATATGTATGTTCCTATTCCCATTTTCTTAATTGTTTGGCGTTTGTTATTGTAGGTCTTTTCCTTCTATTGTGTCTCTTGCCTAGAGAAGTTCCTTTAGCATTTGTTGTAAAGCTAGTTTGGTGGTGCTGAACTCTCTCAGCTTTTCCTTGTCTGTAAAGGTTTTAATTTCTCCATCAAATCTGAATGAGATCCTTGTTGGGTAGAGTAATCTTGGTTCTAGGTTTTTCTCCTTCATCACTTTAAATATGTCCTGCCAGTCCCTTCTGGCTTGCAGAGTTTCTGCTGAAAGATCAGCTGTTAACGTTATGGAGAGTTCCTTGTGTGTTATTTTTCCCTTGCTGCTTTTAATATGTTTTCCTTGTATTTAATTTTTGACAGTTTGATTAATATGTGTCTTGGTGTGTTTCTCCTTGGATTTATCCTGTATGGGACTCTCTGTGCTTCCTGGACTTGATTAACAATTTCCTTTCCCATATTAGGGAATTTTTCAACTATAATCCTTCAAATGTTTTCTCAGTCCCTTTCTTTTTCTCTTCTTCTTCTGGAACCCCTATAATTTGAATGTTGGTGCGTTTAATGTTGTCCCAGAGGTCTCTGAGACTGTCCTCAGTTCTTCTCATTCTTTTTCCTTTATTCTTCTCTGCAGTAGTTATTTCCACTATTTTATCTTCCAGGTCACTTATCCGTTCTTCTGCCTCAGTTATTCTATTGATCCCACCTAGAGTATTTTTAATTTCATTTATCGTGTTGTTCATCGTTGGCTTGTTTCATCTTTAGTTCTTCTAGGTCCTTTTAAAATGTTTCTTGCATTTTGTCTATTCTATTTCCAAGATCTTGTATCGTCTTTACTATCACTATTCTGAATTCTTTTTCAGGTAGACTGCCTATTTCCTCTTCATCTGTTAGGTCTGGTGGGTTTTTATCTTGCTCCTTCATCTGCTGTGTGTTTTTCTGTCTTCTCATTTTGCTTAACTTACTGTGTTTGGGGTCTCCTTTTTGCAGGCTGCAGGTTCGTAGTTCTCGTTGTTTTTGGTGTCTGTCCCCAGTGGCTGAAGTTGGTTCAGTGGGTTGTGTAGACTTCCTGGTGGAGGGGACTAGTGCCTGTGTTGTGGTGGATGAGGCTGGATCTTTTCTTTCTGGTGGGCAGGTCCATGTCTGGTGGTGTGTTTTCGGGTGTCTGTGGACTTATTATGATTTTAGGCAGCCTCTCTGCTAATGGGTGTGGTTGTGTTCCTGTCTTGCTAGTTGTTTGGCATAGGGTATCCAGTACTGTAGCTTGCTGGTCGTTGAGTGAAGCTGGGTGCTGGTGTTGAGATGGAGATCTCTGGGAGATTTTCGCCATTTGAATATTATGTGGAGCTGGGAGGTCTCTTGTGGACCAGTGTCCTGAAGTTGGCTCTCCCACTTCAGAGGCACAGCAGTGACGTCTGGCTGGAGCACCAAGAGCCTGTCATCCACACGGATCAGAATAAAAGGGAGAGAAAGCAGAAAGAAGGAGGATAAAATAAAATAAAGTAAGATAAAATAAAATAAAGTTATTAAAATAAAAAATAATTATTAAGAAAAAAAAATTTTTAAGTAAAAAAAAAAAAAACGGACAGATAGAACTCTAGGACAAATGGTGATAGTAAAGCTATACAGACAAAATCTGACACAGAAGCATACACATACACACTCACAAAAAGAGGAAAAGGGGAAAAAATAATAAATCTTGCTCTCAAAGTCCACCTCCTCAATTTGGGATGATTCGTTGTCTATTCTGGTATTCCACAGATGCAGGTACATCAAGTTGATTGTGGAGATTTAATCCTCTGCTTCTGAGGCTGCTGGGAGAGCTTTCCCTTTCCCTTCTTTGTTCTCACAGCTCCTGGGGTTCAGCTTTGGATTTGGCCCCGCCTCTGCGTGTAGGTCGCCGGAGGGCGTCTGTTCTTCGCTCAGATAGGATGGGGTTAATGGAGCAGCTGACTCGGTGCTCTGGCTCACTCAGGCCGGGGGTGGGGGGCGGGGAGGGGCACGGAGTGCGGGGCGAGGCTGGGGCGGCAGAGGCCGGCAGGATGTTGCACCAGCCTGAGGCGCGCCGTGCGTTCTCCCGGGGGAGTTATCCCTGGATCCCGGGACCCTGGCAGGGGCGGGCTGCACAGACTCCCCGGAAGGGAGGTGTGGATAGTGACCTGTGCTCGCACACAGGCTTTTTGGTGGCGGCAGCAGCAGCCTTAGTGTCTCTTGCCCGTCTGTGGGGTCCGCGCTGTTAGCCACGGCTCGCGCCCGTCTCTGGAGCTCCTTTAAGCAGCGCTCTTAATCCCCTCTCCTAGTGCACCGGGAAACAAAGAGGGAAGAAAAAGCCTCTTGCCTCTGACCAAAGCCACAGCCTCAGCTCCCAGCCCCGCCCACCCTGGCGGGTGAGCAGACAAGCCTCTCGGGCTGGTGAGTGCCGGTAGGCACCGATCCTCTGTGCGGGAATCTCTCCGCTTTGCTCTCCGCACCCCTGTTGCTGCGCTCTCCTCCGCGCCTCCAAAGCTTCCCCCCTCCGCCACCCGCAGTCTCCGCCCGCGAAGGGGCTTCCTAGTGCGTGGACACCTTTCGTCCTTCACAGCTCCCTCCCACGGGTGCAGGTCCCGTCCCTATTCTTTTGTCTCTGTTTATTCTTTTTTCTTTTGCCCTACCCAGGTACGTGGGGGAGTTTCTTGCCTTTTGGGAGGTCTGAGGTCTTCTGCCAGCGTTCAGTAGGTGTTCTGTAGGAGTTGTTCCACGTGTAGATATATTTCTGGTGTATCTGTGGAGAGGAAGGTGATCTCTGCGTCTTACTCTTCCTCCATCTTCCCCCTCTCTCGGATTCTGAGTTTTGAGTGTCTATCAGACTTTTAAGATAACCTTTTAAATCCTCTCCTGCTCTGGCATTGTGTTTCAGTGAAGGATATAAAGCTCAGATCCAGTAAAAAAAATTTGATATTGGTGTGACACTTGTTCCTTTTGTGCGGTGGAATTCATTCTCTAAACCTCATCACCGTGAATTATTTGGAGGAAAAAAATTGAGGCCAGTGATATTTGATGTCCCTCTGTTTTGGTTTTTTTTTTAAATTGTAAAAACAGTTTTTAAAATTCCAGATGATAGCCTAAGTATCGGTCCTAAATTAAACTTTTGTGCACATAACTAAATACTGTTTATATCTAGGTTGTTACTGAAATCAGCCAGACCTGGGCAACCATGGAGTTCTCTTACGAAGTTCACTCTCGGACAGGCATTCCATTACTGAAGTTTGATGAACAATTGTTTGAAACTCTAGAGCACAACCAAGTAAGATGGATATTTTTATTACAGATTTTTTCATTTTAAATTACGATTTTAGATTTTTCCCAAGTTCCAATACTCAATATTTCTTTCTTCATTCATTGGACATCTGCTTGTACCAGGCTCCAGGCATAGTACCATTTGGGCTCAAAAAGTATGAACACTTGTTCTCAAGGAACTTGCACTTGAGTAGGGAGACAGAGACAAGGTTCCAAAGGGTCTTGTAAGGTGGTGGTACTTGTGCTGAACCTTGAAGGATGGGCTGGTATTCAACAAAAAATGGTGATCAGAAAGGGGTGTTATAGCAAAGGGGAGAATGTTAGTGGCATCTTGGAATGCCAGAAAGTACCTGCCATTCAGAGGTAATTTAAAGAGTTTGGTTTCCTTAGAATATAGATTTTCTTGATAGGAGTAATAAAAAATAAGGCTGGAGGGACAGTCCAGAGCGCAGCCTATGTGGTCTTGAATTCTAAGGTTATGAGTTAGCATCTCTTTGGACATGAGACATAAGAAAGATGAAAGAGACAAACTATTCAGAGGAAATAATAACAGTAGTGTTATTATTATTAGACATGGGGCACTTAGGAAAGAACCTGCTCTGAAGAGATGATGTTCTATTATTTTTGGTGTATTTAAAGTGAGGGACATAGATGTAAAGGTGGAAAGTCTGACCCAGAGCTCAGTGCAGAGGTTCAGTCTAGAACTGTAGTTTGGGAGGTCATTTTTGGTGTCTTGAGAATTGATGAGCTAGATAATGAGACGTAAAGAAGATAATCCAGCTGAGAATAGAGCTTTGGGAAAGGCTGCGTGTAGTGAACAAGAGCAGGAGACATAAAGGAGGCAGAGAGAGAGAGAGTAGGCAGAGAAATCGTAGAAAAAGAAGACTGTATAGTATCATCAGCAATCACAGGATAAGTTTCTCCTACAAAGGAGAGTCGACTGTCATGGAAACAACCTAAGCGTCCATTGACATATGAATGGATAAAGAAAATGTGGTGTATATACAGTGGAATATCATCATTCTGCCATAGAAAGAAGGAAATCCTGCCGTTTATGATGATGTGGGTGGATTTTGAGAGTATTATGCCAAGTGAGGTAGTTCACTCAGAGGAAGCAAGTACTGAATATTCTTGCTTATATGGGGAATCTAAAAAAGCTGACCTTATACAGAGTAGAATGGCGGTTACCAGTTTCTGGGGCTTTGGGGAAGTGTGGAGGTATTGGTCAAATGGTCCGGACCTCTGGGTATAAGATGAATAAGTTCTGGGCATCTAATGTACAGCATGGTGACTGCAGTTAACAATAGTATATTATATGCTTGAAAGTTGTTAAGAGAGTAGATCTTAAATGTTATCAGCACACGTGCACACACACACACACGGCAGTTACGGGTTGTGGAGGTGTAAATTTACTGTGGTAACCATTTCACAGTATATACATGTATCAGATCATCCCATTGTACACTTTACACTTACACAATGCTGTATGTCAATAATATTTCAATAAAGCTGGGGGGGGGGAAAGAATAGTCAAATGTATTAAACACTTAGAGATGGAGGAGGATGAAAAGGAGCTGTTCTCAGTGACTTCCTGGAATTTCAGTGTCAGAGAATGATGGGAAGTGCTCGCTGAACTGCATGACCTTAAAGCAAGGCTTGGTGTTAGGAAGGCTGCCAAGTTTGGTAGTAAACTCAGAGGAGGAAAACAGGAGCTTAAGGTCTTAGCAAACTGGAAGGAAGTTTGTTTCGTATTTTCAATATTGAAAAAGAAGACCCATAACCTTAGGGTGATTCATAGGCAGAGACCCCAAGAAGAGTGAGAGAGGATGAAAGAATAAAGTTTAATTCCTAAAGCTGCACCCTGGTGCACAATATTTTTTCCTGCCTTCAAAGAGACACGTGGCCTTCTTCTAGAAGACGCATTACATGTAGTTGCTTATATTTGTCTTTTTCCTTTTGGAAAAAACATGTTATTATGTAATATTTAATGCCATTAATTCACTCACTTAGCAAATACTTACTGAATGCCTGTTGCATGTATCGTGTGCTAGGTCCTAGGAATCCAGCAATAAACAGAAGAAGTGTGCTCCCTCTTGATGCTTACAGACTACCAATTTAGATGGTATTTGAAATTCTTTGCCTTTCTTTTAGGTTCAGTTACAGACTCTGCTTCAAAGCAAGTATGTGGAATATTTCATTGAGCAAGTCATAAGCTGGCAAAACAAATTAAACACAGCAGATTCGGTCATCTTTACTTGGATGGAAGTACAGCGCACTTGGTCTCACCTAGAAAGCATCTTTGTTTATTCAGAAGATATTCGAATTCAGCTTGTGAAAGATGCTCAGAGATTCAGCAGAGTAGATGCTGAATTTAAGGTTCGTGGAAGAAAGGCTGTTTTCTATCCTAACAGCTTTGTCCAAACAATATAAAAATCTTGTAAAGAAACATGATTTGGGGTACTGTATTTATGAAAGATATATGTGTGTATTTGAATTTCAGGAGACAAGGTCAGGAAACTTGTCTGTGAAGGATCAGATAGTCCACAGTTTAGGCTTTGTAGTTGTATGTGGTCTCTGTCACAAGTCAGCAGGGCTGCCATTGTCCTGTGAAAGAAAACATAGACACTACATAGACAGATGGGTGTGGCTGTGTACCAGTAAAACTTTTATAGACACCAGAAATTGAATTCCATATTATTTTCATGTGTCACGAAGTATTATGCTTCTTTAGATTTTTTTCAACTAGTTAAAAATGTAAAGACCATTCTTAGCTTCAGGCCGTACAAAACCAGGCAGCAGGCCACATGTTTCCCAGAGGCCTACACCAACAGTAAGGCCTGGGAGACAGATTCATCTTCATGAAGTAAGAGACTGAGGAGGGGAAACCAGTAACAAAGTTATACTATCAGTTACTGGTTTGTTTCATAAGAGCCACAGAGAACACATGGAGATGTACATATAATAAATGATTTGAGAGACTTTAAGCAGAGAATAATGGCTTTACTTTTTATCTAGAAATGGGGATGAATTATTGTCGTCTTACTAGCTAAAGCAGAACACCAGAGGAATTCTATTTTATTTAACTTTTAAGGAGGAAAGAGTGGGTAGATTGTTTCATATTCATCTCATTTTCCAATGTGAGTATATTCTTTAAGATTCTGGTTCTCTGTCTCTCTATTTTTTTGTGCGTTTGGTTTAGAAGAGAGAAATTCTGCCTGGACCCAGAGTGGTGGTAATGCCTATCGAATTTATATTGATAAAAACTATGTGATTACACTTTGTTTTTGATGTTCATCTAAAAGTTTAAAAGCAGAACAGATATGGTGTCAGAAATCTCATTTATCTTGCTTTCCCGTAGTTTGATTGTTCTTCAGTCTTTAATTCCCTAAATGGATGAAAAATTTAGAAAAGTAATTTCTAATATCAATGGCTCCATGTTTTACTTTCACTCAGGAGTTAATGTTCAGGACAGCTAAAATAAAAAATGTTTTAGAAGCAACATGCAGACCTAACCTCTTTGAAGAACTTAAAGATTTACAGTACAGGTAAGAATAAAACTACAAAGTGATCAATTTGTTATACTTCTGAGATTTCTTTTGAATATCTAATAGTGTTTAACACCCAGTTATTGTACGAACAACGTCTACTAAATTATTTTATAATTTTGCTTATAGTTATCTAGTTGCCTTATACATATTAGGTGGTACATACATTTTGTGAGTTAATGTAAACAGATCCAAATATATTTCTGTTTTCCAAAAGGGAATATCATTATAGTAAAATTAGAATATCCTATTATCAAGAGAATCAGCATGGTTGTTTAATCAATTCTTTTATCAAAGTATCCTGCAAATATTTATTAAGCAGCTACTGTATGCTAGGAACTGGGATTGCACTCATTTTAAGTCCTTTATTTTGTATATAGTTTAATTATACTAGAAATTATCCTTAGACAGCATGTTAGTATTTTTGAAATCCTTGTCCTAAAGGGCATTTGTAATTTTTATATAAAATTATACAACAGCTAGTGGTCATAAGAATTTTCTGGCTTTTGATTAAAAATGGGCAGATCAGCCACTAAAAGAAGAGCTTTGTGTGGAATTGTGATCACTTTTCATTGCAAGGCAGAGGAGCCCTCTAGATAAAAATATATATCGCATACAATTATTTCATAATCTGGAAGTTTTTTAGAGAGAAAGTTGGCCATAATTTTAAAAGTGTGGATTTCTGCAGAAGTTAATTATTTCTTAGTCAGTAATCTTTGAGGGTTTTGGGGGCTCTGCCTCTGGGTCATCTCTGCTCTGCTAAGAAAATAACGTGGAAATGATTCTGGATCTTATGACTCTTCTGAAAACAAGAGAGAGTTGAAGGTGCTTGTGTTTTGTAGACATTCAGTGGGAAAAAGAAGACCTTAAACCAATTACGTGTTAAGTAAAGCATTTTGTGCTCGGGGTGAGTGATGCCAAATCTGGTCTTCTCTCCTGCTGATGAGAGGTGTCATTAAAAGAAGGGTAAAAATGAACTTACCTACAAAGCAGAAACAGAAGTAGTTACAGATGTAGAAAACAAACTTATGGTTACCAGGGGTAAGGGGGAGTGGGACAAATTGGGAGATTGGGACTGACATATACATACTACTATATATATAATAGATAACTAATAAGGACATACTGTATAGCACAGGGAGCTCTACTCAATACTGTGTAATGACCTATATGGCAAAAGAATCTAAAAAAGAGTGGATATATGTATATGTATAACTGATTCTGTTTTCACTGTACACCTGAAACTAACAACATTGTAAATCAACTATACTCCAATAAAAAAATTTTTTTAAATGTCCACACTTCCCTCCAAAAAACGGACAAGTGATAAGTAACATCAACTTAAGTCTGATCTATATTTAGTCTCAACTAACGATGGGTGTGTGTGTGTTTCTCCTCCCACTTGGCATGACTTGTACACGAGTCATGAACAAGACGATGATGTCAAAGAGAGGGAGGTAGGCTCCATGTTAAATGGTGAGCTTCTTGTGGTGAATGGACAGATGAGAGGCTCTGGGTTTTGGTGACGTTTTAATAAATGAATGGGCAAGATACGCTTACAATGATTTTTCATTCCTTCCTGCAGGCTTTCTCTTTGTGAAAAAGCTCTTGTTGAGTACCTGGAAACCAAGCGTGTGGCTTTTCCGCGCTTCTATTTCATCTCTTCCGCCGACTTACTTGACATTCTCTCAAAGGGAGCTCAACCTATGGAGGTAAATATTTGTTTTTGAGAGTCTCATATTATCCTATGTTAGCTAAGGAATGTCACAGTTTCTTTATCATTGTCAAATGCCACCTACCATGTCACATGTGCCAGGAGCCAGAAAATATGCAGTAAGAATTCTTAATGCAGCAACAGAGGGATGTTAGAAGCAGTGCTCAAGGAACTAGGAAAGGTAACTGCCTGGTTCTCAACACAAGGAAGGGACAGGAAATGTGCAAGGCTTAGGGCCGTGCAAGAAGTTAATGGAAGAAACACTGGCTCCAAACCCCCAGAATTCTGGGATAAGGACTGGAGCTTCCATTGCCTGGTTTGCAGCTTTCCTGGGGGAGACTGAGTCACTGGGAACGAGATCATGGCTGGTACCTTCTTACAATAACCTTGACTCCAGAGTAACCTTCATAGTTGAAGCTGGACTAGGCTTCAGTGCTGTCAGAGGTGTATCGGTATATTTTCATCCTCTACCTAACACTCTAATTTTCTCCTATCCATTCAAAAATAATGTAGCACCCATGACAATATGTAAAGCAAATAAAAGCAGCTCTTAGCTTTTGTAATCTGAGAGCACAGATCAGAGACCAAGCTTCGTGCAAATCCCAAAGCTCTCCTTCCTCTAAACATTTAGTGGATGTTGCCTTTCATTATATCTGTTCATTGTTCACATCCATTTAGATCTTAGAATTGTTACAACTGACATAGGCAGTTACTCCTAGACTTGACCATATATCACAGATTATTTTGACGCCAAAGGTTGTGCTTTATCGTTGTGGATTTGTCTCCATGTTCCTGCTCTAGGTATTTTTCTGCCATTTTCTTTGGAATATGTGTCACCTAACACTACGGTTTCCTGAATTCTGCTGTTCTCTGGACACAGTATTTATCTTTTTTTTTGGTACGCGGGCCTCTCACTGTTGTGGCCTCTCCCGTTGCGGAGCACAGGCTCCGGACGCGCAGACTCAGCGGCCATGGCTCACGGGCCCAGCCGCTCCGCGGCATGTGGGATCTTCCCCGACCAGGACACGGACCCGTATCCCCTACATTGGCAGGCGGACTCTCAACCACTGCGCCACCAGGGAAGCCCCCACAGTATTTATCTTGATTATTTCTCTCTCATTCATCATTTCTCTTTGGAGCTACATTCAGATGGATGGCAGTTCTTGCTGTCGGCAATACAAGTACAATCTTGCTATGAAGAGCAAAGTTGTTAGTCAGCTTCGGCAACATTTTCAGGATTACCACTCAGGTATCATTCTGTATATTTATGCTAACTCCCAGATGGCTTTGTAGATAAAATCCATCTAATTAGATTGACTTGGAATCCAGTATCTCCATCTCTCATTTATGTCAATGACATGTAAATTGGATGTTTTGGGTTTTTTTTTTTTTTTAAGTCGTTTAAACATGGCAGTTACTACCACGTTTAAGCTTCAGTAATCTCCTGAGAACCTCCTCGTGACTGGCAACTGGACCCTCTGCTCGGGGTGATCATATGAGATAGAGGATGTCATGTTCTATTCCAGGTACATGTTCCTAAACGCTTGCAAATCTGAAATACTTAGAATCGTGAATTTTCACTATGTAAATTAGATGCATAAATCTGTAAGTGGGAACATGGCTTTTCTTTTATATTCTTTAAACATAATAAACACATATGTGACTGTTATATTGAACAGTATTAATTATCCAGAATATAGACATGAAACAGTTTTATCTTTCTACAGTTATTAAGCTCAAATGTGCCCTGCTGAATGTCTTTACAGTGAGTAACAGGTCCCTTTATAACATCTTGGATAGGTACTGTAATGCTCCGGTCCCTTTTTATTATTAAAAATTAAAGAAACCCAAAGCAACTCAACAAAATCTAGTTTAAAATTCCAACCTCACCTCTGTGTCAAGACCAGACTTTTACATAATGAACTTGGAGTTGGATCTTTTATTTCTCCTCCCTGTCAGTTTACCTTGGGGAGGAAGGAAGGGTGTCATCTGTCAGTCATTGCCCTTTCTTAATGCATATTCCTGCCTCTCTGTTTGGCAGTGGCTGTCGACCTTGACCCTTGACAGCCAGTACCCACATGCTGGGTCTCTTGTGGAACAGAAGCAAGTCCTCAGGGGGCAGGGGGGAAACCCCCAGGGGGTATATATTGCAGAGACAAGTCCATCTCAGCACTTCCAGTTCTTGCCCTTGGCAGTGTAATCCATCATTTGTTATATCTTCTTCCTCCTTTTCCACCTAGACAGATGTCTGAAGTAGGGACACATCGCAGATTCATTTGCTGCGGGCATCCGTAGTTTCTGTTAGTGATTCTCCAACCCCTCTCACTGGACAACTTAAAGGGCAGAGATGGGGGAAACAGCCCTTCACCTTGAAGCCCCAGGAGGAGTGAGGCAAAGCCAGAGCATCCTCCTCTGGGCTGCTAAATCACAGGTGTGAGGATGTCCACCTGTCCCCCCCTCCTCCCTGCTGTACTTTCCCAGAAGGGGTGTATGGAGGCAGATGATGGTAAGGCATCGAGATGTGTCTTGTCAAGCCCTGGAGGGACCAACCTGTCCTCACTCCTGTCTGCTGTCTTCAGCGCATGCACTTGCCCGATGCCTCTTTGTCCTTAATTGAAGTCCTAGGCTGGTGCTCGAGGAGCAGATGACTCAATATACACTTGTCACCCATTGTCTTTATGTCCTTTCAAATCATCAAAAAGTGCTTCAGGCCTTAGACAACCTGTTGGCTCAGGGATATGCATCCCTGATGCCAACATTTTTTTTTCATTATCCTTCCTAAATTACAGGATGAGGTTTTGCTTTTACATATATATATATATATATATATATATATATATAAACTTAAAAGGTGTACCTTTAAAATCATTCTTTTTATTTTCACAGCATCACTTCAGTATTTCAGAGTGTTACTGTTAATACCAGTGCGACTTTTCGTGGAAGTCTTCCTGTCTACCTAATTCATAGTGTTGTAATCATAAGTTCTAAACCCCTGAATCTCAGGTACATTTCTCAGTAGTAGTACTAGTAACACTCTTTAATGAATGACTAGGTAATGTAAAACATTAAAAAGATTTTAAATTTTAATGTAGCTGAATATTGAAGTCACCGCATAGAGAATCTCCGAAATGGCTCACAGCCATGCTGATGAATACTAACAACAGTGCTGTCTGTGTCATATCAACAAAAGGAGGTGGGGTATTTCTGCTTACGAGCTGAAGGGGTCTGGCTTTGCGGCTCCAGAGTAAATGCGGTACACAGTTCTCCTGACCTGCCAGCTTTGAAATGATTCGATTTTTGAAACATTTAACATTTGAGATACATTATTTTGAATTTTGCTCAAAGTGTGATTTCATTGAGATCCTTTTGTTACACGAATTAAACGTTGAACAATTCGATTTCATCTCAAATGCTATCACCCTTTTAGGAAAGGTTTGTCATTAGCGAAAGTGTTTAGCTGCCTCTGAAGTGCAAATACCACCTGGGAGCAACTTGTTGGGGTGAAGGATTGAAAAGGAGCTAAGGATGAGTTGAGTCATCTAGAGCCGCAGTCAGCTTCTTTCCCTGCAGTGGTTCTGCAAAGTCAAGGTGTGATCTCAGCCCTTGGTCACTTGCTGTGGAATAGTTAATGCTTTTAGCAGTTATGCCAAAGGGCCTAGCCTTGCTACACTCTTTCTTTCATCATCAGAATCAGTTTCAGGCCACCAGACACAGCTTTTCCGTCTCTGCCTTTTGTGCTAACATCCTGAATGTGTGCCCTGTACTGTGACGGAGATAACATGGCAACTGCAGCTTGTGGGATAACAATGCAATTGCCCCAGAAAAGATGACCCTTTGTGGGCAGAGGAGTCATGCTGACATCTTGTGAATGACTTGAATTCCTCAGGCCCCCCTCCTCCACCCGCCACACTCAATTTAAGAGTGTTGGTCCAAGTGAGGGTTTCTACAGTTGATTGTGGAATTTGATCAGCCTGAGTACATCAGCCAGGAAAGTCTGATGTTATCACATTCTGTGTTCTATAAGCAGAAATGCCCAATTTAAGATACTTGAGTTGGAATGTCAGAGTGATGAAATCAGTGTGTCTAGAATGCCTTCAGTGGGTTTCAGCTGTTGGTAAGTTTGGTTAAGGTCAAGTTTTAAAGACTTTTCTCCTCCTAGAGTTCACCCTGACCTCCCAGTGGCATAGATTATCTAAAGGACAGAGGATGTGGCTGTGCTGTGTAACTTCCATGGTCAAAATCTCTGGTGGTTACTTATGGAAATACAAACTTAGAGGTATATTTGCAGGATTAATGGTCATGGCGCAGTAGTTATGAAGTTGCACATGATTCAATATTAAAATTCTGTGCTTTCTCCCCCGCCTTAGAAAAACATCCTTTTGTGTTTTTCAATGAAACGAATGTAGTGGTTAAAGTCAGCCTGAGTAACATCAGTTGGCCCCATTGTGCCCTTCCAGGTTGTGATACTGTGCCTTGAAATAGCTGACAACTTGGTATTTTTAGCCACTAGTTCCTTATGACTTGAAACATCTTTTTGTCCTAGAAGCGTTGGTGCATTTTGTCTTCCTTCATCTCCTATGTGATGATGAGTGAAAGCTTCCCCATGATAGAGGTATACTAAAGAATGACACACTTTCCATGTGATCAGCTGCGTTTGTGTTGTGTGACGGGGGGTAACCATGGGCCACATGTGTGGCTATTGGGCACCTGAAATGTGTCAACTGAGGGGCTGAATTTTTAACTACAATATGTTAGAAAAACTGATCTTTGATTCAGTTATTGGAAAACAAGTTTGAAACAACTAGAACGTGACTCTACTTTCGCAACTGTGTATTTTGTGAAACATAAAGACAGATGAAGTATTTCTGATGAAAAATCCAAATTGAGATAATCTGTGAATGTAAAATATGCAGCTGGTTTCAAAGACTTAAAGATAAAAAGGTAAAATATCTCATTAGTGATTTTTCTATTAATTACATATTGAAGTGACAATACTTCGGATACATTAGGTCAAATAAAAATACATCAGAATTAATTTCACCTGTTTCTTTTTATTTGTTTTAATGTGGCTACTAGAAAGCCACTGCTGTGGCAGTTGAGGCCACAATGCATTTTCGAAAATGACAAGATCAGGAATATATATGCTCAGAAATGTTTAATGTTTGCATCAAAAATATCCTTCAGTGGCATTGGACTGAATCTACATAAGAAGAAATCTGCCAACTTGTCTTTTGAGAAATCCCCCAAATTGCAGTATGAGACAGGTGGCACTCAACTGATACCCTTAATAGAATGTCAATATTGGCACTTGGACAGGTGCTTGTGAGAAATGGGCTTAATATTAGGTAATAAAAAGAACTTCTGGTCTTCAAGGGGGCAAATATCTAAGATCCCGCATCCCCACAAGCTCAGTATGTTGCTGGATAGTGCTTCCATTTGGTTGTCTCCATGGTAGAGTGAAGGTGCCTCACCATCTGAATCTGAGGAATCAGGATGATGCATCTCAGCCCTCACTCGTAGTGTATCACAGCCTTCTTGACATGGATTAGTCCTCCTTAGCCAATCAAGAGGGGTAATTCCCTGGCAGTCCAGTGGTTAGGACTCCATGCTTCCACGGCAGCAGGCACAGGTTCGAGGGGGAATCCTGCAAGCTGCACAGTGCAACCCCAAATAAATAAATAAACCAGTAGCTCTTAGACAATCAAGAGGAGAAAGGCTCAAGATGCAAGTGGTTAGTTGGCTGCATGCAAGAGTGAATGACTTTTAGTTGAAATAAAATCAGTCAAAAATCCCTACTTTTTTATAGTGAGTAGAAGGTTGGAGGGCTCGTAGGTACCTACAGTGGAGGGAGGGGGTTGCCCTTGAGTTTAGGTTGGCACTGAGGATGAAATAGGGAAGAGGCAGGAAAAGGAAACTTTTCTGGAGCTAGACATAATAGGCACATTAGCCATCCATCAGAAGGTAGAATAGTAGGAAAGAACAGAAACCTTGAAATCATGTAGACATGAGTTTAAATCCCGGCTCTGTTGATTTTTTTTTTTTTCTTCCTTGTATAGATATTGGAAAGACACAAAAATATTTGGTTCCTTTTTACTTATTATCATAACACTTATTTTGTCATTTTGGGGGTCAAAATGAACACAGCATTAGTATTTTTAGGATCATTAAAGTAACGTATAATTCTTTTTTTTTTTACATCTTTATTGGAGTATAATTGCTTTACAATGGTGTGTTAGTTTCTGCTTTATAACAAATTGAATCATTTATACATATACATATGTTCCCATATCTCTTCCCTCTTGCGTCTCCCACCCTCCCTATCCCACCCCTCCAGGCGGTCACAGAGCACCGAGCTGATCTCCCTGTGCTATGCGGCTGCTTCCCACTAGCTATCTACCTTATCTGTTGATTATTGACTCTGTTACTGCTTTACCTTTCTGAACCTCAGTTTCCTTATATATCAAATGGGGAAAGCAGTAGGTACTATATCTTTGATTTTTGAGCAAGCAGTAAAGCAAACATGTAAAGAACTAAGAAAAATGCTAGCATAGAACATAAAAATGGCCACAAATTCTTCCTCTCCCTTCATCCATGCCATTTCAATGTGAAGCTGCAATTTGCATCAAGGGGTAGAGCTTATTTCTCCATTTGGCTTCCTGTGTGACTTGTTTTGGCCAGTGTATCATTAGCAAGAGGCTTGAAAAGCATTTGTACACTGCGGCTTGCCCTCTTGCTGCTCTTTGGAAACCTATGGCCACCTCCTCATGAATAAGCCAGGGCTAGCCGGCTGGATGAGGAGAAGCACATGCCCATACCCAAGCCACCAGCTGGACAACCGTCACACACATGGGAAAAGCCACCGATCACCAGCAGACTGCAGAGGTGTGAGGGTGCCCAGCTGGGACCAACTGAAAGAACCCAAAAGCCCCGACACAGAATTGTGAACTCTGCAATTGTTGCTTTTTTAAGCCACTAAATTTTGAGGTGGTTTGTTACACTGCAAAAACTAATTGATGCACGTTATATATTCACATAGACATGTCTAAGTACAGAATGTACAATCATTAATATCAAGGACTTTATGTGCTACTGATGTAATATAAAAGATTTTACCTGAAATTCAAAAAAACCCCAAAATGATAAATATCAAGTACTAATCCATGGAGCTAGGTTTTTTAAATTTTCTTTCTTTTTATTTTATTTTTCTTCTTCCTGAAGATACCTTCGTATTAGCTATGCATTGTTTTGACATTCGTGAGTGTGAGAGAACTGGTGAAAATACCATGAGTTGGTGTGTTTCTGAATCTTCGCTAGGCTGAAATACTCTGCCTAGTAATGTGTTCATTTCTCCCTCTTTTTTCAATTTGTACAGATATTTTGTCAAACTCTGACATGATTTTTCATTAGAAAAACGCATACATTCACATGATGAGCTATCAAGATCAAACCTACCAAAAGCCTAAGATTAAAAAGACTCACAGTACTGGGCTTCCCTGGTGGCGCGGTGGTTGAGAGTCTGCCTTCCGATGCAGGGGACACGAGTTCGTGCCCCCGTCCAGGAAGATCCCACATGCCGTGGAGAGGCTGGGCCCGTGAGCCATGGCCACTGAGCCTGTGCGTCCGGAGCCTGTGCGTCCGGAGCCTGTGCTCCGCAACAGGAGAGGCCACAACAGTGAGAGGCCTGCGTACCACAAAAAAAAAAAAAAAAAAAGAAAAGACTCACAGTACTAAATAATGGTAAGGATGTGGAGCATTGGGAATGTTCCTATCTAGCTAGTGTGATTGTAGATTGGTACAACCACTCAGGAAACCTGTTTGACAATATCTTCTAAATTTGAATATAATAATACATTATTATCCAGCAGTTTCTCTTCTTAGTGTATACTCAGCAGAAATGTATACATAGGTGAACCAAAATATGTGACAAGAATTTTCATAGCTACATTATCCATAACACCCCCAAACTGGAAATAATCCAAATGTCTCTGAACAGTTGAATGCGTAAATACATCGTGTAATATTCATATAACAGAGTACCACATAGCAATGAAGAAGAAAACTAGTGCTATACATAATAACATGAATAAACCTCACTAACATGATGTTGAATGATAGAAGGCAGACGCAAGAATACATATTGTATGACTCCCCTTATGTAAAGGTAATATCCATTTTTTAAAAAAAATTTATTAGAGTATAGTTGATTTATAATGTGTTAGTTTCAGCTGTACAGCAAAGTGATTCAGTTATACATATATTCATTCTTTTTCAGGTTTTTTCCCATATAGATTATTACAGAATATTGAGTAGACTTCTCTGTGCTATACAGTGGGTCCTTGTTGGTTACCTGTTTTATATATAGTAGTGTCTGTATGTTACTCCCAAGTTCCTGATTTATTCCTCCTCCACAATGTTTCCCCTTTGGTAACCATAGGTATGATTTCAATACCTGTGCGTCTGTTTCTGTTTTGTAAATAAGTTCGTTTTTATCATTTTTAAAAAATTAGATTGCACTTATAGATGTAGAAAACAATTTTATGGTTACCAGGGAGGAAAGGGGAGGAGGGATAAATTGTGAGATTGGGATTGACATATACATACTACTATATATAAAATAGATAACTAATAAGGACCTACTGTATAGTACAGGGAACTCTACTGAATACTCTGTAATGACCTACATGGAAAAGGTGTCTAAAAAAGAGTGGACATATGTATTGTATAACTGATTCACAGTGCTGTATAGCAGAAAGTAACACAATATTGTAAACCAACTATACTTCAATAAAACTTTTTTAAAAAGAAAAAATTTAGATTCCACATATGAGTGATATCATATGATATTTGTCTTTCTCTGTCTGATTTACTTCAGTTAGTATGATAATCTCTAAGTCCATCTGTGTTGCTGCAAATGACATTATTTTGGTTCTTTTTATATGGCTGAGTACTATTCCATTGTACATCTGTACCACATATTCTTTATTCATTCCTCTGTCGATGGACATTTAGGTTACTTCCATGTCTTGGCTGTTGTAAATAGAGCTTCAGTGAACAATGGGGTGCATGTATTTTTTGAATTATGGTTTTCTCCAGGTATATGCCCAGGAGTGGGATTGCTGGATCATATGGTAGTTCTATTTTTAGTTTTTTAAGGTACTGCCATACTGTTCTCCATAGTGGTTGTACCAATTTACATTCCCACCAACAGTGTAGGAGGGTTCCCTTTTCTCTACACCCTCTCCAGCATTTCTTGTTTGTAGACTTTTTGATGATGCCCATTCTAACCAGTGTGAGGTGATACCTCATTGTAGTTTTGATTTGCATTTCTCTAATAATTAGTAACATTGAGCAGTTTTTCATGTGCCTCTTGGCCATCTGTATGTCTTTGGAGAAATGTCTATTTAGGTCATACGCCCATTTTTTGATTGGGTTGTTTGGGTTTTCTTGACATAGAGCTGCATGAGCTGTTTATATATTTTGGAGATTAACCCCTTGTCAGTCACTTCGTTTGCAAATATTTTCTCCCATTCTGTGGGTTGTCCTTTTGTTTTGTTTATGGTTTCCTTTGCTGTGCAGAAGTCTTTAAGTTTAATTAGATCCCATTCGTTTATTTTTGTTTTTATTTTCATTACTCTAGGAGGTGGATCCAAAAAGATATTGCTGCGATTTATGTCAGAGAGTGTTCTGCCTACGTTTTCTTCTCAGAGTTTTATAGTGCCCAGCCTTACATTTAGGTATTTGATCCATTTTGAGTTTATTTTTGTGTGTGGTGTTAGAGAATGTTCTAATTTCATTCTTTTACATGTAGCTGTCCAGTTTTCCCAACACCGTTTATTGAAGAGACTGTCTTTTCTCCATTGTATATTCCTGCCTCCTTTGTCATAGATTAATTGACCATAGGTGCGTGGGTTTATTTCTGGGCTTTCTATCCTGTTCCATTGATCTCTATTTCTGTTTTTGTGCCAATACCATACTGTTTTGATTACTGTAGCTTTGTAGTATAGTCTGAAGTCAGGGAGCCTGCTTTGGCTATTCGGGGTCTTTTGTGTTTCCATACAAATTGTGAAATTTTTTGTTCTAGTTCTGTGAAAAATGCCATTGGTAATCTTTTTTATTAATTAACTAATTTATGGCTGTGTTGGGTCTTTGTTTCTGTGCGAGGGCTTTCTCTAGTGTGGCAAGTGGGGGCCACTCTTCATCGTGGTGCGCGGGCCTCAGTGTCGTGGCCTCTCTTGTTGCGGAGCACAGGCTCCAGATGCGCAGGCTCAGTAATTGTGGCTTACGGGCCCAATTGCTCCGCGGCATGTGGGATCTTCCCAGACCAGAGTTCGAACCCGTGTCCCCTGCATTGGCAGGCAGATTCTCAACCACTGTGCCACCAGGGAAGCCCGCCATTGGTAATATGATGGGGATTGCACTGAATCTGTTGAATGCCTTGGGTAGTATAGTCATTTTCACAATGTTGATTCTTCCAATCCAAGAGCATGGTATATCTTTCCATTTGTTGTGTCATCTTTGGTTTCTTTCATTAGTGTCTTATAGGTTTTGTAGTACAAGTGTTTTGCCTCCTTAGGTAGGTTTATTCATAGGTATTTTATTCCTTTTGATGTGACGGTAAATGGGATTGTTTCCTTAATTTATGTTTCTGATCTTTCATTGTTAGTGTGTAAGAATGCAAGAGATTGCTGTGTATCAGTTTTGTTGTTGTTGGGGTTTTTTTGGCCGTGCCACACAGCTTGCAAGATCTCAGTTCCCCAACCAGGTATTGAACCTGCATCCTTGGCGGTGAAAGCACAGAATCCTAACCACTGGACCGCCAGGAAATTCCATTGATTTTGTATCCTGCGACTTGTTGAATTCATTGATGAGCTCTAGTAGTTTTCTGGTAGCATCTTTAGGATTTTCTGTGTATAGTATCATGTCATCTTACAGTTTTACTTCTTTTCCAATTTGGATTCCTTTTATTTCTTTTTCTTCTCTGATTTCCCTGGCTAAGACTTTCAAAACTGTGTTGAATAAAAGTGGCAACAGTGGACATCCTTGTCTTGTTCTTGATCTTAGAGGGAATGCTTTCACCTTTTCACCATTGAGAGTGATGTTAGCTGTGGGTTTGTGATATATGGGCTTTATTAGGTAATGTCCATTTTTGAGAGGAGGGACTAGTGACTGACATGGGCCATGAGGATTTTTTGGGGGGTTCAGGTGTATTCAGTTTCTTAATTGTCTCAGTGGTTACAAGAGTTTTGTTCACTTTGCTAAAATTTATTACACGTGATTTTTTTAACTTTTCTATTTAAATTTTCAAAAGGTTATTTAAAAACTCAAGAGTTTGTATTGTCAGCATATCTATATATATTTACATACACATGCTAAAAATGTTAAGGAAGAAATACAGAATCAGCACTGATAATATAGGTATGTCCAAGTTATATTAATTAGTGAAAAATCAAATTGCAAAATATTATGTATACTATGATTTTATTTTTGGTAGAAGCAAACCAAGCAATACCCAATACCTAGGATTGGCTATAATGGTTTACAAAATTTATAACAAATTTAGTCTTTCTGAATTATATAATTGCATGTTCACTGTTGAAAATTTGAAAAATATAAAAATACTAAAGATCAGAATAACATACTACTAGATGCTAGTTTTGAGTGGTTATAGTTTTTCTTTATATGTCTGTGTTTGTGTAGGTAAGAACATATATACTTAATCAAAATTGAAATGTTCTTCTATAATATGATGTTTAATGTTGATAAAAGTTTTCATTATATGAAAGTGCTATAACTGATTTAACCAACTTCTAGAAAGTTTTTGCATATTTAGACTTTCAACAGTGTTGCATGTCCATTTCCCTATACTGTCACCTATACTGAGTATTATTAAAAACATAAAACACAACAATAAACTATTCAACATTGTGACAGACTTAAATTTTTGTACATGTAGAAATAAAGGACTCATTTTGCTCTTGTTCCAGAGGGTAATATTCAGAATAGACAGGACTGCCTACATTTTGGACATTACTTATCTTCTCACAAATACTATCATGAGTATTACCATCATTATGTATAAATGAGTTAATGACTACGTATGAATGAATCCTGAGGTGTTCATCGTGCCAGGAGTGATATTAGGACTTTGTGTCTATTTTTTATCTCAGTTAATCAGCAGCAGCATCTTTCATAGATGGGGCAAATATGAAATGAGATATGGGCAAAAAGCAAGGGGTAAGCTTTGTGAATGTATAGTAGCCGTACAGGGAAACTAGGACATAGCAATATATCGAAGATATACATAGAAGCATATGTAGAAACTATATGATTTCGTTTTTCTTCCCTTTCTTTTCTAGGTGAACATAGGGTAGACTGCTGATCTGATTGCTGTATTAGTTTGCATTTTAAATTATAAAATTACCTAGATGAGTAAATATTTTTTACTTTATTTACAGGTAGATAAATGTCAGCTCTTAAAAAGGCAGCTCTCCCTGTGCACAGACCTGAAAAATGCGAATTTCAGTTACCAAGGATCAGTTTAACTCTGTTCCCCCAATAACATGGTTCAAATTTCACATACTACGGTGTGTTAACTGTGAGTGATCTCGAGAGGCACAAACTTCATTGCTGCCTCCTCAGTCCACAAAAATCACCATGTCAGTAACAGATGTACATCTTGACTCGTGACCAGTTACGTCACACCTTTCAAAGTCTGTCTGTGGTCGGCTGTCACACATTTGTTGTTTGATTCTGACGTAATCAGCAAAGAACGTAGCGTGTTACCGCCTTGTCCCCAGTGAAGAACCCACATGACGGTTTACAAAAATAAACCTTCAAAAGAGGGAATTAGTAATGACGTTGATAGTATAGCAAAGTAGTGAAAATTGATAATGCTAGACATGAAATTTGAATCATAGATGTAGCTATGGAAGAGAAAGGTGACTGTGGAAATGACACTACAACATTTGAGAGGTTCTAGATATGCAGCCAGAGGATTATAGTGAAAATGAACTCATTGATATAAATGTAAACCCTGGTTGTGACAGAAAGGATGAAGATGTCCTAGAGGAAGTGATACCAGGAAAAAAAACCCAAAAACTTGACATTAAAGAAACTCAGAAATATCAGGACATGGAGACCTCAAAGGATGAAAGGTTGGCAGCCAATCCAAACTTCCAAAGGAATATGGCGACTACACAAAGCATAGGGAAGGTGCTCACTCAGTATTTTAAGTCACAAGATGAGAAGAAGGAGGCAAGCACTGTTCGAACTACTCTTGATAATTTTCCTATAAGGAGTAAAACACTTAATTTTTAATTTTCTTTTAGTGTTTTAAGTTAGTGTACTAAGTATTAGTTTACACTTTTTATATCTCTGTACTTTTATAACCAAGAGTGAGAGGGGTTTTAATGTTTTAACGAAAATTTTTAGCGGCCAAAGCACAGTCGTAAGTTTGCCCATTGATCGTGGAGGTTGCATGGTGGTTTTTACGATCGTGCACTACTGTACAAAGCAGGTGCTGCCTATCTGTCTACGCACCCGTGGGTGGATGCATCTGATTTACTGTAAACCAGTGGAACAGCATTTCAATTTTTTTGGCTAACCTTTTAGAAACCTACTCAAGATACAACAAAATTATTGAATTTCATGATTTGAAGTGTTCAAATCCATTCTGTTTCTTTAGTGTGGTACCAAGAGGGGGCCTCTGAGGCATTAGTTTTTTAAACTGTAACATAAGTCTTTCCAAAGACCAAACTAGGAAAAAGGAATTTTAATTTTGAGTTAGCAGATACAAAGGGATATCATTAGAAATGGAACAAATCTGAGGTCAACAGTATCCTTGTTAGTTTAAAAAAATGGTCCTCTACTCTCAGAAGCTCTAAATGGAAGGCAGAATAGGAAAATATCCAACTTCCAACATGCCAGGCATAAGTCATGGGAGAACCTCAAGCCGTGGGGTTTGCGTTTCCTGGTCACCCACTGAGTGACTAGAGGACTAGAGTTCTTTTGAAATGCTTTCCTCACCAAAGCAATGATGTTTGAGGATGTCTGACGGTCGAGGTCTCTTTTATCCCGCAGCTTTGTACCTGACTATTATTTGTACCTGACTAGGCCCATTACACAGTAGAAGCCATTAAACATCTGTGCACTTCCTGGCCACTTCAGCTGTGACAGCGAGTTGTTAGAGGATTGGAGATACTTTCTGTGTATAATGTCCTGTGGGTTATGTACAGGGATGTGGGAGACTGTGATAACCCAGGCAGTGATCATCAGCTACCACTCTGTCTACACTGAAAGTGAGAGACTCAAAAACTCATCTATTTTATACTCGGAAGATTCCTTGCTGTGCTTTTCTTCAGTACTAAAACTGTGAATACAGCAAAAATGTTAAGGCTAAAAGCTTCAAAGATTAAATCACCCTTAAGGAGTTCCTTTTCACATGGGAAATTTAGGCAGGTTGCTGTTGTTTGTAGAAGCTGCTATTGGTATAGTTATCAAGTCCAGTTAAACTGTGTTTCAAGAAAAACTCATTGCAGAGATGGCTTTAATGCTATGTGCTGGGAAATGTCAGCACCTTTTATTATTATTATTTTTTTTACTGAGGTGAAATTCAGGTAACATAAAATTAGCCATTTTAAAGTGTATGATTCATTGGCATTTTGTCTGTTCACAATGTTGTGCATCCATCACTTCTGTCTAGTTCCTAAATATTTTCATCACCCCACAGTAAAACCTCGTGCCCATTAAGAAGTCATCGTGCATTGCCTCGTCCCCCTGTCTCCTAGTAGCCATCAGTCTGCTTTCTGTTTCTGTGGATTTACCTATTCTGGCCATTTCACGTACATGGAATCATACACTATATGATCTTTTGTGACTGACTTCTTTCACGTAGCATGATGTTTTCAGGGTTCATCCATGTTGTGGAGTGTACCAGTACTTACTTCCTTTTGATGGTTGAACAATATTCCACTGTATGGATATGCCACAGTGCACAATGTGTCCATTCATCCATCAGTGGACATTTGGGTTGGTTCCACCTTTTGGCTGCTGTGAATAATACTGCTCTGAACTTTTGTACAAGTATTTAAGTACATGTTTTCAGTAATTTGGGGTATATATCTAGGAGTGGAATTACTGGGTCCTATGACAAGTTTATAGTTAACTTTTTGAGGAATCACCAAACTGTTTCCCACTTCTCAGGTTTTACAGTAATTTTGCCAAGTGTAAGGAGGGTGCACTTGTTCCCTTTCCTGATACCTCCTGTGGTTCACTGTGCCCTTTATTCAGTCCACCCCAGGGGCAGGTAGAGCGGCTTCCCTTACTGATAGCCTGCAGAACACGCGTCTTCCTCTCCTTTCCTCCTTGCCAGTCCTGCTGGATGGAGAGGCCGGTCCCGGTCTGTGCTGATATGCCCAGATGGATAAGTCTTACTGATTCTTGTGTTCTGTTTGGAGGCCAGTTGGGCTTTCATCTCTGAACTGGCCTCTAGCAGAACAAGTGCTGCTGTCTGTCTTTTTAACTTGGTTTTATTTTTCAAGGAGTCCAGAACCTGCACAGGGTTCAGTATGCTATTTACTGGGGGTTCTTTTGGAGATCCCACAACTTAGGATGTAAAAGGTTATGATGCTCGAAGAGTTTGAACTTTGTAGATGTGGCTTGGACTTGGAGGTTTAAGATCTAACTGCCACTTATTCTTAGCAGTGTCAACTTGATGAAGTCACCTAATACTTTACCTTCAATTTCTTTATCAGTGAAAATGGGGGAATCCCATTCACCTTTCTGATGTAACAGATATGCTCTGCGGCTCATGTAAATAGCAAAGCAAGTGCACAATAACGTAGGACCTGACCCAAGAATAAGACTGTATCTAATTTACATTTTTGTTTCACATATTTTAACACAGCTTTTTTTTAAAAAAAACAATATAAGGTCTTTTATGGTGTAAGTAAAATACCATGTCTGAATTTTAATAACCTGACCACAAAATTCCCAGCAGCATGATTGCTACAGGAATATGGTACAGATAGAGAAGTTGGTAAGTCTCCAGCCTTTAAGGAGAAAATAGATAACCTAGCAGGGTAAGTATTCACCTCCCAACACCTGTTGATGTGATCAGAGTGCCTGGCCACTTCTCCATCTGGGTCATTTCAAACTCTGGAATTGAAGAAGTGATTTTTATTTGGAAGAAAAACATTTTGAGGCATCTCTGTAACGATGTAAAGACAGTTTTGTGAATTCATTTAGCTACATCTGCAGACTACCAGAATATATATGCAGTAAGAAATGCTCTTATCTCTTCTTATTATCTTGTCTTAGGTTACACGCCACCTTTCCAAACTCTTTGACAGCATTGTAGATCTGCAGTTTGAAGGCAATCAGGATGTTTCCGCGCACAGGGCCGTTGGAATGTACAGCAAAGAAAAGGAATACGTCCCATTCCCAGCTGAGTGTGAATGCATAGGCCATGTAAGATTTGCTTATGAGGTTCCCTATGCCAGAGAAGTATTGGGGGGATAATTTTTAAAAGTTGACCAAGAAAAAATCAACTCATGTCAAATGAGGCTCTGGTTAGTTTTGTGCTCAGAGATTCCCGTTTACCTGTGTCCGGTGTGACAGAGGGCTCCTCTGCCATGCTTCCCACTCTGATCATCAGGCTTCAGCACCCTGCAGGAGCTCACACTTGCTCACAGTTGAGCCAGACGGGAGGGACTGTCACAGACTGAACGAGTAAACCCCAGAATTAGTAGCAAATGCCACCCAGTGACTGAGTCTCCTACAGAGCATATTGTTTTCACCCCTGCTCAGAGTACAGGGGAGGGTTAGGGTGAAGCAGCACCTTGCAATGAAGCACGTTTTAAAGAGGCTGTAGTTCAGGATTCTGACATGGGTGTTGTAAATGGCTGCTCGTAAATAAAGTTGATTGAGTCCGCTAAGCTAACGTCATGTACACTAATTACCGTGTGCACAGACAGTTAACATCCTCTCTTCTCTCACAGCCAGACACCTCAAACACATTCTTAACAGTTATCTATAAGAATGGCTCTTAACGATTTACGAAGCAGCTCTTGGTGTTTTCAGATGATTTAGAGGAGTTGCATCTTTTTACGACGATGCTTATATAGGTTGAGTTAACCCACAGGGTAACTGAGACAGTAGCCTCTATTGCAGAACAGTTTAGGTTGAGGCAGGGGGTTCCTTAAAGGGTCCCTTGCAGAAATGTGATGGCAACCTTTTTTTTTTTTTACAAGGGTTTCCTTTATTCCTCTCTGTTGCTTTTTAATATTGTACCAGAAAAATCCTGCCAAATGCAGGGGAAGCAGTTGGTGGAATACTTTGATTAAAGTATGTTTGTGATCTCTGGGGCTCTTTAGGATATTATTACAATGATTAGAAAAAAATCACCATAAACTATCTTGACAAAAGTGTGTTGCTGTCTGCCTCCCCCCGGCAGACTGCTAGCTGACTGGCATAGTGCCCAGAAGGACAGTCCAACCATAGATGTGGGTGTCACTAGCAGGAACCCGTGGTACTGAAAGTTTTCACAGTGCTCTAACTTATTTTATATAAGCAACTTATGCTAGAGACTTCTGGGCATGTAGCACATTTACCCTCTTATTGCCTGTTTTATAAAAAGATGCTTTTACTTTAGGTCTTCCCCCCCTTCCCCCCACACTTTTATGATTGGTTCCTCCCAGTTTCGGCTCTTTGCATTTTATTCGACAGGTGTTTACTGAATACCTACTATGTACCAGCTGCTGGGTTTGGCTTTTGGAGATCCAGAAAAGAATAAGACATGGCACCTGTCCTGGGGGACCTCTTAAGCTTATTGAATAAATGGATATTCACATAATTAGTGATAATGGGAAGTGATAATTCTTGTTATAGAGGGTCGGACAGAAGCTGATGAAGGACCAAGAAGTGGGAGATCAAGCAAGCACCTCATCAGGGCTTAGTTCTCAAATTATATTGAGCTGAGTTGCCGTCAGTGGCATAGTCTCTGAACACGGGTTGATGTGTCACCTTGTATGTGTGTTTGGTCTTCCCAGATGGACTGGAGAGTCCTCGAGAACAGGTGGCCATACTAAGGACATGGATCCCAGGGTATCTGGGAATGATCAAGTGATCCCTAATTTACTAAGAGAGCTTGCTGCTTGGTGACATTAAGAGTTGTGTGGAGTGACTACAGTAGTGATTAGGTCACCCTCTCTCAGGTATCTGAACAAAGCCCAGCTAGGAAGCCAGGAGAGAAGTCTTTTAGGATGTTGGGGATGGTTCTTCCCTTTTTCTTCCAATAGGGAAGGCTGTCAGCTCACTGACCATGTACCGCTCCTTCCCAGTTCTCCAGAGAAAGAGGTTGTAGGAATGAATGCTGTGTCATCTTCACAGAGGCGGGGAAAGAAATCAGTTGTATAATCTTCAGGATCTCATATAGTCCTTGGAATTTATTTATTATAGCTATTTTTTTATTGATATGATCAATTATTTGCAAATGGTATAGGTATCCTTTTTGTTATATAATATCATCCCGAAGGAACAGATATCTGGATAAATATAACAAAGCATATTTGAATAGGATGGAAAACTGGCTGAAATATATTTGTGGGAGCAAAATAAACTTCAAATGAATTTTTTAAAAAAAGATTTTCACAAGTCGGCAGTTGTCCTCTCATACTCTCCTGCTGTGTAATTTATGACAAGTGTGAGGATGAGAGCCAGTAGGGAATATAATTAAGATACTTGCTGAAAACACTTTGACTTAAGACTAGGAACTATGTAGATTTGAGGGTAGAATCTTTAGTAGATTTAAAAATTATCAAAAGATACATTTAAAAAATCAGTTTCCTAGACTCACAGACATAGAAAGCAAATTTATGGTTACCAAAGGGGAAAGGGGGCAGAGGGATAAATTGGGAGTTTGGGAGTAATGGATACACACTGCTATATATAAAACAAATAAACAACAAGGACCTACTGTGTAGCACAGGGAACTATATTCAATATCTTTTAATAACCCATAATGGAAAAAATTCTGAAAAAGAATATAACTGAATCCCTTTGCTGTATACCTAAAACTAACACAACATTGTAAATCAACTGTACTTCGGTTTAAAAAATCAATTTCCTGTTATTTCCAAACCTCTAGAATTTTACTCTAGCATATTGGCTGTGATGCTTGGTTTCTCAAAACACTGTGTGTTATCAGAGGGGATCTTGGTCTAGAACCATCAGGTCTTCAAATCTGAAAAATGAATAATGGAGAACACCTTGTCTGTTTAGGATGTGGAATTTTATCAGCCAGCTGGTAGGTGAAATAAGATGAGCAGTATCCCGGTAGAATCCAGGTTCATGTAGGAAGGACTTCATTAATCAGTAGTTCACTGGCTTGTTATACGTATAA
This sequence comes from Leucopleurus acutus, assembly GCF_964270905.1. Lineage (NCBI taxonomy): Eukaryota > Metazoa > Chordata > Mammalia > Artiodactyla > Delphinidae > Leucopleurus > Leucopleurus acutus. The sequence continues at coordinate 35,167,822 of NC_139144.1, read as the reverse complement.
CTGTGTAGCCTTCAAGGCCGTGAGAGGATGGAATGATCCCTTTTCCATAGTTAAGCCTGTGTTACAACACTTCCATTTGCTTCAAAAGGTGGAAACGTGGCTTCTGCAGCTGGAACAGACCATGAAAGAGACAGTGCGACGTTCTATCACAGAAGCCATCGCAGCCTATGAGGACAAACCCAGGGAACTGTGGATTTTTGATTTCCCGGCTCAGGTCGCACTAACTAGCTCACAAATCTGGTGGACTACAGATGTAGGAATAGCCTTCAGTAGGCTAGAGGAAGGCTACGAAACGGCCCTAAAGGATTTCCATAAAAAACAGGTATTTTATAAGATTTACGATTTCGAGATTTAAAGGGACTGGAAGAGGTAAGCTTCATCCATTCATTCTTGTTTTATGGAGTGTCTTCTGTGTTCAAGGTATGACGCTAGGAAGATTTTAGCAATCATTTGTTTAGCTTTCCATTTTAGAGTTTGGTGTTGTCCTTCTTGTTTTCTACATGGGTTTAAAACACATCCATCCTTAAACAACAAGGTCCTACTGTATAGCATAGGGAACTGTATTCAATATCCTGAAATAAACCATAATGGAAAAGAATATAAAAAAGAATGTGTATATATATATATATATATACATACATACATATATATAACTGAGTCACTTTGCTGTACAGCAGAAATTAACACAACATTGTAAATCAGCCATACTTCAATAAAAAATAAATAAACAAATAAAAAACATCCATCCTTGTCCATTATCTCCCAAGGATCTGGTATACCACCCACACCTAGATACTGTACATATTTTTTTCCACCTATGTAAGACTCTCCAATTACGCTTTCAAAGGAAGTTGTAGATGTCAGTCATCTTTACCCCTAAACACTTTTATTAATACATACCCATTTCATAAGTTTAATTTCAGTTACTGTATCTCAATTTACCGAAGTTCTTTTTGGTTCTTTAAAAATCAGTTTTATAATGACATGTCTTCATTATGGTTTTTCTTCTTCTATCTCATTAATAGTCTTATTTAGGTTGTTCTGTTCCTTTGAGGCTGTTTTTTTAATTTGAACTTGTTTTTTGTATGTTTATTTTTAAAGGTTATCTTCAGGTTGGCTTTTTTTTTCTGGAGGAATTCTGTGTGTTCTACACTGAGCAGATGTCCCTACATGTTTTTCTCCTTGTTGCCTCCAGGTTTCTACAGGTTTTGTGAGTTCGGGATTAATTTTGTGGTTAGTTACTCAGTCTGGGATTTACCGATCATAGTGGCAAGGTCATTTTGGATGCCATAGCTTCACATGGCTTAGGCCTGAGATTTTGATTTCTTTTAGAGGACTTTTTTCCTATCCAAAGCCCCAAGATGTTTCACGCTTTCCTCTTGCTTCTCTGAGCTGGTGGGTAGAGTTTTTCTAGAACCTTTTATTGGACTGTGTAATACTCTGAGGATCTTGGCTTTATGTCAGCATCTCAGTTCTAACTCCCTGCCTTGCTCAGGGAGTATAAGAGGCAGAGAACAGAAATGTTGTGTTGCCATGTGGGCAATTTAAACTTCAGTCTCCGATGTTTGGGTCTCTACTCAAATTCTCCTTTCGGCAGCCGTGGCATTAGCCTGTTAACCTCATTCTACTGCTCTAGCTTGCATGCACATCCTTGGCATTAGGGACTATCACCCACTCTCCCCCAACCCTTTCCCTTTCTTCCTTCCCCCTCTCTGTTTCCCCCTCTCTCATGTTTGGCTATGTACTTTGCATGTGGATGTGTTTCATTTTACTCAAATATCCTCTGTGTTAATAAAGGAATTGTCCATTCAGTTTAACCCAATATGTTATAAGACTGCCTGTTGTTATTATCACTGCTATTTAGGTGGTTTTTATTTTTGGCTCTCAATAATAATACTGTAGTAAACAGCTTTGCATTTACATCCATGTTGCACATATTTTTCTTTATTTCTTCAGGATAAACTTCCAGATGTAGACTTGCTAGGTCAGAGACTATACCTTCTTAAGCCTTTGAAACATCATGCCAAGTTTAGCTTCCCAGTATCAGTGCATGAGAATTGTCTATTGCCTCCCCTGTCATCAACATTGGGTTGATTCTTTTTTTTTAACATCTTTATTGGAGTATAATTACTTTACACTGGTGTGTTAGTTTCTGCTTTATAACAAAGCGAGTCAGCTATACGTATACATATATCCCCATATCTCCTCCCTCTTGCATCTCCCTCCCACCCTCCCTATCCCACCCCTCTAGGTGGTCACAAAGCACCGAGCTGATCTCCCTGTGTTATGTGGCTGCTTCCCACTAGCTATCTATTTTACATTTGGTAGTGCATATATGTCCATGCCACTCTCTCACTTTGTCCCAGCTTACCCTTCCCCCTCCCCGTGTCCTCAAGTCCATTCTCTACGTCTGCATCTTTATTCCTGTCCTGCCCCTAGGTTCTTATGGAACAGGTTAGAAAGCCCAGAGATAAACCCACGCACATATGGTCACCTTATTTTTGATAAAGGAGGCAAGAATATACAATGGAGAAAAGACAGCCTCTTCAATTAGTGCTGCTGGGAAAACTGGACAGCTACCTGTAAAAGAATGAAATTAGGACACTCCCTAAAACCATACACAAAAATAAAATCAAAATGGATTAAAGACCTAAATGTAAGGGTTGATCCTTTTTATTCTTAGAGCTAAAGTTATTTATATTCCAGTAGCCTTAGGTTATTCAGCTAATTAAGAAAATTTAGCTTTTTTCTCCTTTAAAATAGTTTTAAAGTTTTCCATTTTGTTCAAGTTATAATAATGCTTCTTTTTCGTGTTAGATGAGAAGTAGACAAAGAGGGTGGTTTATGAAGACAGTATTTATGGGCTTAATTATGAAACACTTCCAGCATGAATTGAAATGTTTGACAGACCAGCCAACAGATGCCTTCAATACAGCATTTCAATGTTGCCACTGGTACTAATATGCACACCAGAGCAGCTAACATTTGAATATTGTTAAAGCTGCAGTTTGGTTCATGAGAAGTGTGTGCATCTAAATTGAAACCCCATTAGTTTTCACTCTTTAAAAATGGTGGTAACAGTCTGTTGGAGTTTGTTTTTAATTAAAACTACTCTTGCTAATACTGTGAGCAGTTTTTAAGGTGAACTTCAGTCCTTTAAAATAGCTTAATTTCAAAACTGAAATCAGAGTTGGCTGTAACTGACAATCTACCTGAACAAGTAATTTCTTTCCTTAGTTCTCAGTTCCAAATTGTAGTGAGGTAAACGAAGATAATTATTTTAAACTTTATTTCCCACCAGACATATTGTAATTGCATGTTAGGTAGTGTTGGGATTAAAGGCAAAAATACTGCATTTTGAATATATATCCCTGCCTCGCCAGAGTCTTTGAAAGTAAAACAAATAAAATTTAATTTCTCAAATTTGAGCGTTCCTTGGCAAAAGTATTTGGTTAGGCTTGGGATCTGATAAGAAAGTTTTTCCATTCTTCCTTTATCACTGAGCTGTGTGCAAATCAGCGAAAAAGAGATGGAAGCATTTTGGATTCAAAATATTATTTACAAGTGTGCTGGGACATTGCCTAGGGTACTTTTAATAAGACTCACAATAAACAATATAAAGCTTTTCTTATTTAACTAGTTATCCTTTCTGACCACAAATATTCAGAAATATTATAGGTATAAGAAAGAGACTCTCATTTTCCTGCTTAGGGTCAGTTTTTGGCCTCATTTTTAATCGTTGAGAAATTTTTCAGAAACAATTGCATACCGTGTTAATAGTGTTCTTATCTCGCCCTGACCCTTTGACCCAAATAAGGAAGGCTGTGAAGGCTGCAGTTACACAGTGTATATTGGAAATGAGTTTTTTGTTTGTTTTTGTCTTTATAGAAATTTGTGACCTGATAGGCTCATGCTTCATAACAGCAGGAAGCTACAAGATGATGAGTAGAGCACATATTCTCTACCGCCCCTCTCATCTGTTAACAGAAAATTTTTCCACAGACAATTTACTGACCTAGTAGGCTTTCATTCAGTAATTCATCAATCAGGCAGCATTCAGTCTGCAGATGGAAAGGAGCTCCAAAGAGCTGTAGAAGACGAGAGATTTTTATAGACCAAAGTAAGCAGGGGCAAGGAAGGGGGCATTTGCTGATTAATTAAAGCAGGGTTACTTTCCTTGTAAGGAGCAAAGGGAAGCCTTGGAGCCAGGTCAGGTAACGTGTGCTGAGCAGGCAAACACTGCTTGGTTGACCTAAGCCCGCTTTTTCTGGGAGAGCCCAACATAGAAACAGTTAAGTTTTGGTTTGCCGATGTGGGTAACGTGAGCGACTCCATCTTAGGCCCAACCTGGTTACTTTACCGCATCAAAAATTATGTTGAAGGATAGAAAGCCCAGAGATAAACCCACGCACATATGGTCACCTTATCTTTGACAAAGGAGGCAGAAATGTACAGTGGAGAAAGGACAGCCTATTCAATAAGTGGTGCTGGGAAAACTGGACAGCTACATGTAAAAGTATGAAATTAGATCACTCCCTAACACCGTACACAAAAATAAGCTCAAAATGGATTAAAGACCTAAATGTAAGGCCAGAAACTATCAAACTCTTAGAGGAAAACATAGGCAGAACACTCTATGACATACATCACAGCAAGGTCCTTTTTGACCCACCTCCTAGAGAAATGGAAATAAAAACAAGAGTAAACAAATGGGACCTAATGAAACTTAAAAGCTTTTGCGCAGCAAAGGAAACCATAAAGAAGACCAAAAGACAACCCTCAGAATGGGAGAAAATATTTGCAAATGAAGCAACTGACAAAGGATTGATCTCCAAAATTTATAAGCAGCTCATGCAGCTTAATAACAAAAAAACAACCCAATCCAAAAATGGGCAGAAGACCTAAATAGACATTTCTCCAAAGAAGATATACAGAGTGCCAACAAACACATGAAAGAATGCTCAACATCACTAATCATGAGAGAAATGTAAATCAAAACTACAATGAGATATCATCTCACACCAGTCAGAATGGCCATCATCAAAAAATCTAGAAACAATAAATGCTGGAGAGGGTGTGGAGAAAAGGGAACCCTCTTACACTGTTGGTGGGAATGTAAATTGATACAGCCACTGTGGAGAACAGTATGGAGGTTCCTTAAAAAGCTACAAATAGAACTACCATATGACCCAGCAATCCCACTACTGGGCATATACCCTGAGAAAACCATAATTCAAAAAGAGTCATGTACCAAAATGTTCATTGCAGCTCTATTTACAATAGCCCAGAGATGGAAACAACCTAAGTGTCCATCATCGGATGAATGGATAAAGAAGATGTGGCACATATATACAATGGAATATTACTCAGCCATAAAAAGAGACGAAATTGAGCTATTTGTAATGAGGTGGATAGACCTAGAGTCTGTCATACAGAGTGAAGTAAGTCAGAAAGAGAGAGACAAATACCGTATGCTAACACATATATATGGAATTTTAAAAAAAAAATGTCATGAAAAACCTAGGGGTGAAACAGGAATAAAGACACAGACTTACTAGAGAATGGACTTGAGGCTATGGGGAGGGGGAAGGGTAAACGGTGACAAAGCGATAAAGAGGCATGGACATATATACACTACCAAACGTAAGGTAGATAGCTAGTGGGAAGCAGCCGCATAGCACAGGGAGATCAGCTCGGTGCTTTGTGACCGCCTGGAGGGGTGGGATAGGGAGGGTGGGAGGGAGGGAGACGCAAGCGGGAAGAGATATGGGAATATATGTATATATATAACTGATTCATTTTGTTGTGAAGCTGAAACTAACATACCATTGTAAAGCAATTATACTCCAATAAAGATGTTAAAAAAAAAATTATGTTGAATGACAAGGTGTAGGAAAAAAAAGTCATATTGTACCTGGAAATACTGGACCGGATAATTTGAGGAATGCCTAGAAGTTGATAACAGATGGAATCAAACTGATAGATGACTAAGAGCAGAGAAAATCACAGTCCAAACATATGAAAAAGAAGAAGCTATTACCATGATAAGCCTATTTTATCCCAGTGAAACTCCAGAGAAATTACAAACTGAGATTCAGTAAAGGTAAAAAACATGTGGGGCTCATGGCCCATGGTCAGTGATAATTAATGAATATGTAAGAGGTGGACAGTTGGAACCAGTCCTGCCTCCTGTACATCCCAAGAGATTATCAGTGAGAGTATTTGTCCCCAGGATAAAGGCCTGAGAAACACTTCATAAACAAAGTGAGACGTTTATTGAGGACTTCTGCCATGACTGTGTCTTGACTGTAGATCTTGGGTTGGACAACTTTTTCTGTGCAGGATGGAATAGTAAATATTGTAGTCTTTATGGGCTTTGTAATCTCTTTCACAACCACTCCTCTCTGCTGTTGGAACAGGAAAGAAGCCATAGGCAATTGTTAACTGAATGGGCATGCTGAGTTGCAGTCAGACTTTATTTATAAGAACAGGTGGTGGGCCATACTTGGCTCATTACCTGTAGTCTACCAAGTCCTCTTCTAGAGGAAAAAGCAGAACAGATCCTGAAGTCACTCAAGATCCCCGCAATAAGTGGAGGTAACAAAAGAAGAAATTTGTTACCCATATAGGCCATGAGTCCAGTCTGATCCATTAACTCAAGCGTTGGTTCTTTGAACAGATCAAACACTGACAAAGATTTGCAGTTCAGAGGAGCCAGCAGAAACAATAAAGGCATAGGGAAAAGAAAAATCTCTTGTACGACAAAGAGATTTTTTTAGAAGACTGTACAGCACTACATGTGATTTTATACTAATATTTAAGTTGAAAATCTAAATTAAATGGATAATTTTCTATGAACACTGTTTCTAAGATTAATTCAAAATGAGGTGGAAAACTTGAGTAGACCAGTAACCACACAAATGATAGAAATGGTAAGAAAGTTTAAATTTAAAGATAGGTACCTTGTAAATAGAGCCCTGTTCCAATGGTTTCTTTAATTTCTCTGAACAGTGTTTTCTGTAGTTTTCAATGCAGAGGTCTTATACATTTCTTGCTAGATTTATTTTTCGATAATTGATATGTTTTGATGCTGTAAACATATGCTAATTAATTTTAAATTTTCTAATGGTTGTGGCTGGTATACAGAAATATATTGATGTTTTAATATTTACCTGTGTCTTGAGACTTTGCCACATTTGCTTGCTAGTTGTAGCAGGTTTCTGTTTTTTTTTAGTATGGTTTCACAGGCTTTCTATGTACATGAATATACCATCTGTAAATAATGGCAGTTTTACCTCTGACCTTCCATTCTCTTTTGCCATTTATTTCCTTTTCTTGAGTCATTGAATTGGCTACGACCTTGAATATAACGTTACATAGAAGTAATCCCACTCTTAGGGAAGAACAATGTTTTACCGTTAAGTACGATAGTAGTTCTAGATTTTTGTAGATGACCTTTCTCAAATAGAGGGGAATACCTTCTATTACTACACACTGAGAATTCTTATTTTGAAGAGGAGTTGAACGTTTTCAAGTCTGCTGAGATACTCTTGTGGTTTTTCTCTTTTATTCTGTTACTAAGGTGAATTTTTGAATGCCAAGGCAACTTTGCATTTATGATGTGTTACCATTTATAGATGTATATATTTTTTGCTGGATTCTATTTGCTAATTTGTCCAGAAATTCTGCATTTATATTCATAAGGGACATTTATCTGTAGTTTTCTTTTATTATAATATCTTTGCCAGTTTGGGGATGAGGATTATGCTCCTTAAAAGGAATTGGAAAGTATTGCATTTTCACATATTTTGTGAAAGAGCTTATTATAAAAATCACTGGTAGTGCTATCTGGGCTTGGGGTTTTCTTTCTTTATAAATTGATTTCTTTTATGTACATGCTGTTGTGTAGCTTTTCTGGTTTCTTTTTTTCTTGTGTCAGTTTTTGGAATTTCTGTTTTTCAAGGTATTTACCCATTTTTTCCAAGTCCGGGTTTGGCAAATTACAGCCATCTGGCCAAATCTGGCCCGGTGCCTGTGTGTTTGGTAGTTTTCAGGCTTCACTGGCTAAGTGGTGTCATTGCACTAGAGACCATGTACCCCTCAAAGCCCGAAACATTTACTGTCTGGCCCTTTACAGGAAACGGTCATCCACCCCTGATCTGCGTTTTCAAACTTACTGATATGAGTTGGTCTTCCTATATCGACGTTATCCTTAGCACATCTGGAGGGTCTGGCATCGTGTCCCCCTTTCATTCCTGGTGTTGGTGATTTATGTTTTCTCTCCTTTATTTGTAGTCAGACTTTCTATGTGTTTATCAATTTTATTTAAGTTTTCAAAAAACTAATCTTGGATTTTGTTGATTTTCTCTACTGTTTGTTTTGTATTCCACTGAATTCTGCTTTATCTTGATTACTTCCTTTCATCTACTTACTTTGAGTTTAATTTGCCTCTCTTTTTCAAGTTTCTTAAGGTGGGAGCTTTGATTATCAATTCTTATACCTTTTTCTTTTCCCACATAGCATCTGAAAGAAACTTGATAACTTGATGAAGATTATCTACCGGAAACCTACAGAGAAAATCATGCTTAATAGTGAAACCTTAGCATCATTTCCATTAATGTCAGGAATGGGGTAATTATGCTCACTGCCTCTGACATACATCGCTCAATATTGTGCTGGTTTTCGCATATGACTGAAGGAGAAGTAGGAAACGAACAGTGCAAAGGGAGGCGATAAACCGAGATCCCACAACCCATGACCTGATAGTGTCAGAGAGTGTGGGACCTGGTCTCTTTGGCAATTTTCTTTGTTCTAGCTGAAATGAAAATCCATTGTTTCTGATGCTGCTTAAGTTGAAACATTGATGGGTTTCGGGATTAGAGATCTTGTTACTATTGTTAAGAGACCCAGAGAGCATTACTTCTGTGTATGTCTAGATGGAAAGAGGTTGAGGGTTCTGGTAGCTGACTCCCGAAGTGCTGTAGTAGTTACCTTGTAATGTTCACTTCAGTTTGCTGAGCTGAGGACTACACGCTCCAGATCTTAACATTTCTACCGAGGGGCACTTGCAGCTTCTTTGCTGCTGTGGCTTGGGTGTGCCTAAGATGGGAAATCTGCCATGCCTCGATCCTGGTAAAATTGCAGTGCTTCTGCTACTACAAGGAAAATGTTCTTTCTGTGTAGCCTTATTTAACCTATAGTATTTAGGGACATGTCTCTTTAAGTTCACAGACATAGCCTCTTTATACCATACTGCCGTAGGAGCTGGGTGAGGACAAAATTGAGAATCAACCACCATTATGTATCGGGAACCAGCCCTTCTTTCTGACCTTGAGTATGTTACTGTGTATGCCTGACACCTTCCTTCATGGTGAGCACACCATCGTCCCACCAAGCAAGCTGGTCCTCTTTGGAAGAACGCTGTGGTGTCTTAGACATTTGTAACATATAAACCTCAGTGATCAAGATTCATGTAACTTTCTTGGGAATTGTTTCCATGTTTATCTAAACATGAGAATTTATAGGAGGGGGATGCCTAGTTACCTCTTTCCATGCACCAGAATCATTAGAGGTCAACTCTTGTCTGGCCAAGGTGTTCTGTTAATGAATATGTTATCCACATGGGAAACTTTTGGGTTTATAAAATATACAATAAAATCCTAGAATCCTGTACTACATCCTGGCTCCACCATTTATAACTGTGTGATCTTGGGCAGATTACCTCGTATTCTCATATATAAAATGAGAATAATAATAGTACCTTCCCCACAGAGTTATTGTGATGATTAAATTAGAAATATGTGTATGTATTTATACACAAAGATAGATATTATACACACACATACTATATATATACATACACATGCACACATATATAATAATGCTTGTTAGATATGTTAGCTAGTAAGTGCTCAATAAATGTTAGTTCTAATTATCTGCTGATGCCATCAGAGAGGAACTGGAGCAATGGCAATGGGGCTGGTGTTCTGCCCTCTGCACTGTCCTCTTGTTAAAATGGAAGGATGGCCTCTGACCATCTGGAGCCTTGTCTCCATCTGTGCTTTGGGTCTCGTCCGCAGGATTTCCGTGACTTTCTTCTCTACTGTGTCTTCAAATTCTTCCACTGGCTCATTCCCATCAGCCATTAAACATCCCCATCTCTCACATTGCTTAAAAACAATACAACCACCAAAAAGTATTCCTTGATGTCACACCTCCTTCCATTTCCTACTCTGTCGCTGGAACTTATAACCAAGCCTTTTTTTTTTTTTTTTTTTGCGGTACGCAGGCCTCTCACTGTTGTGGCCTCTCCCATTGCAGAGCGCAGGCTCCGGACGCGCAGGCTCAGCGGCCATGGCTCACGGGCCCAGCCGCTCCGCAGCATGTGGGATCTTCCCGGACCAGGACACGAACCCGTGTCGCCTGCATTGGCAGGCAGACTCTGAACCACTGCGCCACCAGGGAAGCCCATAACCAAGCTTTTTGAACTAAATATCTATACTTACTCATTCCATTTTTTCATCCTCATCTCTCTCCAAGAACCATTTCTAATCACTTGACTGAGTATATTTCTGTTTTTTTAACATTAGAAATACTTCCTTTTCAAATGCCCTCTTCCTTATATTCATCTTTATTTGAATTCCACTTTTCCACGTACTTCTTGGGTTATTCTTCAGTTTTCTTTCCTTGTTCCTCTTCCTCCTCCTGCCTCTTAACTGTTCCTTGTGGCTCTGACTTAGATCCCTTTTTCTTTCCACCACACCACATATCCCTGGCTAATCTCATCTGCCCTTATGGCTGCTCAGTTTCTGTTGTAATATGCTGGTGACTTTGACCTCCAGCTCAGACCTTTCTCTTGAAGTGGAGTCAGGGGCATATTGGACTTGTCCACTGGAAATTTGACAGGCACGTCCAGCGTAGAACATTCAAAATACATTTACTTTTCTCAAACCCGCTTCTTCAGTGCTTCCCAAGTTCATTAAAAAACACCGACACTCTTCACCAGTTGCTCAGACTAGAAGCCCATTTGACTCCTCTTTCACCTGATACCCGGCCAACCACCAAGTCTCTTCAGTTGCCCTAAATATATTTATTCTTACTGTTTCCTTCGCTACTTTGTTAATAACCTAGTCCCAGCTACTCTTCTCTTGCCATGAGTGTAGCATCCTCTTCTCTGGTCTTTTTTCTCCAATCCTGTTTCCCTCCAATTAATCATACTAGAGGCAGAGAAATCTTTTAGAAACACACATCCGATTATCACCCCACCTCCCTAAACCCTTCACCAGTGTCTTCTTGCCCTTGAATTGAAGTTCAGACCCTCAGAAAGTTGGCCCAGCCCTGCGTGTTTGGGACCCTGCTTCCCTCTACAGCATTCTTACATACCTGGTCTGCCTCTCCGTTTCCCTCTCACCATCCCAGACTTCTTTCAGTTCCCTCCCAGGGCCACCTGCCATATCCTGAGCTGCTGCCTATGGCTTAAACACTGCCTCCCTGGGTGGGAAACCCCTGAACTCTCTACAGCCTAAATCGTACTCACTCTTTAGTTCTCACCATAAATACTCTTTCCTGTAAAATGTCTTTCCAAGCTCTCGATTAAGCAAGGTCCTATTTCTGTGTGCTGTCATAGTACTTTTGTACTTGCCCTAGCAAAACAATTGTAATTATTTATCTGCATTCCTCATTGGCCTATAAGCTCTGGAAACAGTAAACACGTTAGTGTTGTGTGATTGAGGGGATGAGAGAACAAAATGTTGTTCAGATGTGTATTATTGCTGTCATTCATTTCTTCCTTTGTTTATTCATACGAGTGTTTCCTGAGGACATGCTTTGTGCTGGCTGCTATGCTACATGTGGGAGTGTAGTGTTGAATAAGACAGATAAGGACCTTGCTCCTTGAGAGCTTACAGTCAAGCAGAGGAGACAAACAGTAAACAAGGAAGTAAATAAGTGAATGATAAGATACTAGTAAGAACCATGAAGAAAATAAATTAGGAACATGTAGAATAACTGGGTAGGTGGAAATAGGATGGCCAAGGAAGGCTGATCTGAGGAGGTGAACTTAAACTAAGACTTGAATAATGAGAGGAGGCCAGCTCTACAAAGATCAGAGGGAAAATGACTCCACACAGGTGAAACAGTCTCTGTGACCTTGAAGCAGCCATGATGGAGAAACAAAGAGAAGGCCAGGATGGTTGGAGGGATGTCAGGCGGGAAAAGAGTGATGGGAGGTCATGGAAGGCTTTGTGTTCGTGGATAGGAGTTTGGACTGTAAGTGAAGGTAGGCTTCTTTCTGGTTCAAGATACACCGTACATATGCTCCAGCTAAACCAGGGTGTACCGGGAAAAGAGCCACTTGAGTTTCAGAGGTATGTTTTTGACCTGAGACAAACATCCTTGATCCAGTAGAAAATCATGTGACATTTCTTTAATCAAGGGCAAGAATAAGTGCTGATTACATGATAAGGTATATATTTCTTAAAAGCTGCTGAGGAACATTTTATATATGTCACAGACCATAAACTTGTATGCAGTTACAATATGAATGTATAGTAATTGCTGCCTGATGCCACTGTCCAAATGATAGATATTTTATAACTACTATTTTTGTGTGTGTGTGGGTACAGAATTTTATTACTTAGAAAAGAGCATCATTGTTTAATCAAGTTTAATCTTGAGAGACAGTGTAAGATCCCCAACATACAATGCTGTGCAGATAATGTTGATGAGCTGTATTTTTAATCATCTGTCACTTGACAGAACTTCTGTAAAAAAGGAATCAGTAATGGAGAAGTCACAGGGAAGCCCAGACAAGACATTGCTTGTGAAAGCACTTGAAAAATGTTCTTAAGAGACATAAAATATTATTACTGTTGTTACAACCAACTCTTTCTAACCAAGTACTGGTACTGGTGTAAGATTTGTGACTCTAAAGACTGGGTATCTTGACCGAGATAGAAAATATCCAATGCCAAAGTACCTTCTTTCTAACCAACATGCCTATAAATTTTGTTGAGAAACTTACACGTGTATACGCTATTACTGTTCATTCAGTCATCTACTCAGTACTCAAGCATGCATTGAGCACCTACTTTTCAGTTTTGTTTGTTTTTTGGCTGCGTTGGGTCTTTGTTGCTGCACGGGGGCTTTCTCTAGTTGCAGTGAGTGGGTGCTACTGTTCGTTGTGGTGCGCAGGTTTCTCATTGCGGTGGCTCCTCTTGTTGCAGAGCAGGACTCTAGGCGCATGGGCTTGAGTAGTTGCAGCATGCGGGCCCTAGAGCACGCAGGCTTCAGTAGTTGCAGTGCACGGGCTCAGTAGTTGTGACACATGGGCTTAGTTGCTCCGTGGCATGTGGGATCTTCCCGGATCAGGGCTCGAACCCGTGTCCCCTGCATTGGCAGGTGGTTTCTTAACCACTTCGCCACCAGGGAAGTCCCTGAGCACCTACTTTTCAACAGCTAGTGGCTTTGGGGACAAAGCACTCAGCTAGACAGATGCAGACCTTGCCCTCATGGAACCGAAAATCATGATGAACACTGAACATGGCATACATGAAATAATAATCGCCTCTGCTTTTCTTCTCATGTAACTACATTTTATAGATAGATGTAGGATATTGAAAGTAGAATATACAACAACAGCTATAAGGCTGTTGTATATGCTGAATGTCTAAAGTATGTATTTTTTATTCCTTTGAACCACTTATTCATTGTGTTTGATTTTAAGTCTCTCTGGAATACTTTCTGCATAACTACCATTTGTCCAACTTGAAAGTGGTGGGTGGATTGATCTTGTGGAGGCTGGTACAGGAAATCTATGCGATGTGATCAGTAAGAACTCAGGCTCTGAAGTCAGAGTGTCTGGATTTGAATTCCCCCTGCCCTGTTTAGCAAGTGTGGTTAACATGCCTACGAGTCAATTTTCTTATCTGCAAAATGAGGATAATAGATTGTTGTGAAGATGACATGAGGTGATGCAGACAATAATCCTAGGTAGTGCCGGGCACGTTGTAGACTCTGATTTAATGTGAATTGTGCATGCGGTGGTTATGCCATCCTGCCTGCCTTCTCCATGCTTACTGTAACTATAGAATCTTCTCCAGTGCAGCTGCACAGCCGCCTCTGGGCAGTCTGCATTGTTTGGTGTTTTCTGGAATGTGGTACTAGTACTATAGGGAATATGTTTGTGACAGTAGGTACAAAGGTTTGAGAGCCTTTGATGATACGATATATTCACTTGCAACCAGTTCTTTCAGGATCTAACAGTTTGTCATTGACTATCCTTTGCAGAACTAAACAGGAAAGGGGACAGTATAGTTTTACAATATGATACCCTGGAATAAGGCAGAATTTTGTTGTTTGTTGTTAATAAGCTTTGAGTAAGACAGGAATGTTTTATGTAAATGAGCATGCTAACAAAATGACCACCTAAGAGTGGCCACCTTTCTGGCCACAATTAACAGTAAGATATATTTTATATCAGATGAAGTTTACACACATACGTATACACTCCAGTATGAAACTGAAATAAACTCTCACAAAACATTACATATTCTTACTACTGTAGTGCAGCATTTTTATTTCTTTCTATTCCATGTCATTCCATTCCATTGCATTCGTTTCCATTCTAGGAAAAGAGACCAGTAGTTTGAAAACTATTGATCTCAGAAATTGGTGGGCAAGACAATTCTTGTTTAGACAAGAATAGGGGTATGAATAAGAATTAAGTGGGTTAGTCATCACCTGTACTGTTGAAATCTTTTCTCAGTTATCATCCTATATCCCATGCAAAAACACACGAACAAAACCCAAAACCAACCAAACAAAACAGCGCTTGGTATTTAGTTCTTCTTATACTTTGACAGACATTAACTCAGTTTGATCTTTTAAAATTTTGCAGTCATTTCTCTTCCAGCAAAGTTGCAGACCAGATCGTGGTTACCTGGAGAGTGAGTTCAGTGCAGCCAAGAAACTTTGCTTCTCCCTCTGGCTTTGTCATTACCTCCAGGTTGACCTGTCTTCTCTGAGTCTCAGCTCAGAAGGCGGAGGGGGGGGAGGGGCAGTAATAATATTTATTCTATTTAAATTAAGTAATTTAATTAAATCCCTCCCTCCTGCTCCTACCCCCAGGGTGGTTTGACAGCCAGCTGGGACAATGTATTTGAAATAGTTTTGTAAACTAAAGGGACTTTTACAAATATAAAGACTGTTGAGCTGTAAGATTCTGTATTTGTAACTATTACCTCCTTTAAAAAATATGCCTTCTAGATTTCTCAGTTGAATACACTGATTGCACTTCTGCTGGGAGAACTTCTACCTGGAGACAGGCAGAAGATCATGACAATTTGTACCATAGATGTCCATGCCAGAGACGTGGTGGCAAAACTTATTTCTCAGAAGGCAAGTTATTTGTAGAAATTTCATGTGTTTTTTGCTGTTTCCTAAAAGTGGTATTTATTATCAAGAGTACTTCTAAGAAAGTCATTTTTTTTTTTAAGGTTGTATATTTTAATTAGTCCTAAGAAGCTGAGTGCATTTACTTTGGGTATTTTTTATTTGGGTTAGCGAATATATTATCCTCATGAGAGTTATCCCAAGTGATATCCCAAAGGGTTTGGCCAAGTCAGGAGCCTCTAATTCAGATCATCCAAAAATTAAGTCAGGATGGAGGAACCACAGGAAGTCACGTGTTCATTTCCCTGTCTTCCGGCTTCTCTACACATAATTATCCATTGGCCTGTGATAACCACCACTGTGGCTTATCCAGCCAGTAGCAGTAAGATTGTGTACGACCTAAACCATCTCTGTGTGCTTTTGATTATTTTCCTTTTGAAGAAAGAGAAATGTTGGCCACCCCTTGTCTTTTCCATTCAAAGCTAAATTACTTTCTTTAAAGAAGTTATTTTCTAATCCTTTCAGTGTAACCTTCTTATCTCTTTAAAAAGTCCACGTGTCTCTTAGATACTGGCAGTGTTTAATGCGGAAGGAGAATCTCTCACCCTTTTTCCAAAATACGCTGCTACTTAAATACTCTGTTCGCTTGTCTAGTGAACAAAATTGACATACCATGCCCATAACCTACTTCTTCCAAATCCCGTTTGTTTTTTGAGGGTGGCATTTCCTTTCACAATTTGAATGCATGCTTGTATTGTGAGATGTTTGCTGTTGTTTTTCTAGTTCCTTCTCAACTTATTAAAATCAAAGTGAATTTTAATTCTCTTCACAAAGTGCTAGCAAATGCTTCCTTATGTAAGCATAAAGTTAAAAAATTAACTTCTTGATCCAGGTTGAGGACCATCAGTGAAGAATGTTGCTTAATTGCTAATCTGAAACTGATCCTTGCAAAACACGATTACCATGTATTCTCATTTTGATGATGAGCCATTGATAAGTACTCTTTGAATATGACCTTGCATATTTTATTATGTTTTATCAGTGGTGATTTGCTTGCAGCAGGATAAATTTTGATTTAAAATATGTTCTTTATTTTGTACTTAAAGAGGTAGAGACTGTCTAATTCCTGCTCATTTAGTATGCATAAATATGCAATGTCGAGACTTATGTAGATATCAGACAAATGAGTAGATAATAATTTTGGTAACTTCCAGTGATTCCTAAGAAACCCTTGGGTCAGTTGGATTTTGAAAGAGACTGGAATTATTTTTTCAAACTGGGAAAATAATGGATAGAATTGACTAAAATAAGAAGGAATAGCAACGAAAAAACCACTGTTGTTTGGTTTAATGAAAAATGACATGGAAATCTCTACTAAAAGCAGAACAGTTTGAGAATGGACTTGGTTGAAAGTATAGTTTATTTATACCTCTGACATGCAGAAATAATGGATTATGTGCTATTTTAATACAGAGTGTATTTTTCCATCTGATTTCAGTAATAATGAATATAAAGTCACAAAAGTGATCAAATCACCTGGGGTGATTCATAAAAGGGGAAAAAGCATTGCTTCAACAAATTGATGTTGTTTTACAGTAATAGGCTTCTTAAAATGAAGACTTTACTACGCACATATTTCTGATTAAGTATTCAACCATCTACATGCAATTACAACTTGCAGTAGCATATAAGAGACTTACCTTTTGTGAGATTTTTTAAGAGTAAAATGCGACTCAACCGAGTTGATTAGATTAATAGATTACATTTGTGGCCTTAAAACTATCAGCGTCCCGTGTGTGATCATCATGTGATGTTTTTAGGTCGTCACTCCCCACGCTTTTGCTTGGCGCTCTCAACTTCGTCACCGGTGGGAGGACACCCAGAAACATTGCCTCGTTAATATTTGTGATGCGCAGTTGCAGTACTTCTACGAGTATTTAGGAAACAGCCCTCGACTAGTGATCACTCCGCTAACTGACAGGTAACAATGATAAGTTGGAGTTAGATGGGAAAAACCAAGCCAAAAGTTCCCCAGCATGGGTAAAGATGTCTGAGATTGAAAATGAAGGACTGTGAGAAAATGATGAACAAATTGCGAAACTGTATGAAAGCAGAATGTAAATGCACTAATTGAGTGACATAGCAAATGCTGGTGTTAGAGACACGTTAAAGAGAACCAGATTAGAAAAGCAGAATTACAGACGCTGTGTGGTATCCACATCATGAAATCATGAGCAGTTAATATGGCTCAAGGCATCATCTTTGATCTCGGAGTCCATTCTCTCTGGTTATTTATGGCTAACACCCTGTTATTAGAAGTGTAAAAACTGCCTCCCTTTATTAGAAGTGTAAAAACGGGAACTGCCTGTATTGAATTCATTTTTGAAGGATTACATACAGTGAAAGGAAGAAAAGAACAGAAATGATTCCATCAGATACAGTACTTCTGAAGCACTGTGCTGAGAACTGTCCCAGTGTCAAGCAGGTAGGGTTCCTGCTCTCTCAGAGCACACTTTCTAGGGGAGTGTGGTGTGTGAGTGGCTGGGAATGAAGAGGAACAGTAAACAAATTAACAAAGTTGTGTTAGGTGGTAATATATGGTGTGACAAAAATAAAACAGGATGATAGGTTAGAAAGCATCTTGAAGGGAGAGCCTGCTATAGATTGTATGAGAGGACATTTGAGCCAAGACCCAAATGATAACAAGGAGCCAGCTATGCACACATCCTGGGCCAGAAAGTTACAGGCAAAGACAAGTACAAAGTTTCTAAGATGGAAAGGAGCTTGGCAGGTTCAAGGGGTAGACACAGAGCCCAGTGTGGCTCAAGCCTGTCAGGGGAGCAAGGGATTCTTAAACGTTCGTTGCCACTTGACTCCAAGTTAATAGATACACACGGTCAGAATGTTGTTGAGGTAAGGATATGTCACATTGACGTGAGATTCTTTGTTTGTATTCCAACCTCTGCTGAATTATTTGGTGGGAGAAAGCATATTTAGTCCTTGGTATTCATGAAAGAGAAATCACACCTCAAGATCATGTGCGTGTTCCCAGTTATCCAGTTACCACGATGCCGTTTACTTTATCTGGGAACGGAAGGGCAGACGGTTGCAAGTCTGTCTGTCGAGCTGGGTAGTGGTGGCCCTGGGAGGCTGATGGATTTCCCTCACTAGCTTTGTGATCTTTCTTGCACACACTAATCTGCTCGTGATGTTGTCCTTGATAAATCGTATGGCTTCTGCAATTGTTTCTCTAATTCAGTTCCTTTTAACTCGTCTCTAACTAAAAGTCAGTATTCACTATCTTAATTAGTTAATTTATGTACTGCTTTCAGGGTGAGAGGTTAAACTTTGTAGCTTGACAAAATCTCTTGAAGAGTCAAAACTGCAAATGCCAGAGTCTGCTGTATACGTGCCCTTGCACATAGAGAAGGGGGTGGGGAGAGGCACAGCATACAGGAGAAATGGGGAAGAGGCATTTTTTAAAATTACCGGTGTGTGAGGCCAATAGCTTATTAACTTTTTAATTTAAAGATCACTATGTGGTTTATTTGGAAGTTAAAAGGAAGATGATGTTTCTTTTATAGAGTGAATAGGGCTGTATAAGATGTTCGCACTATGTACATTTCTTTCCCATTTCATTCTTTGGATTGTTTACTAATTGTTTACATTAACACAATGCTGCCTTTCAAACACTTTCACTACGTCTTGTTTGATGCCGACCTTCCCCTTGTGTGGTAGACTAGACAGAGAGCATTTCCTTCTCCCCTATGTGGGAAGGTTCAGAGAACCAAGTCAACCAAGCTTGTAATTGAGAGACTTGGGCTGGAACACAGGTGGATTGGTTTGGGGGTGCTAAGCTGCTGTTTCAGAGAGACCCAGAATATAAGTCCTTCGATAACATGGCAGCTGGGGTCTCAGTTGTGTGACATTCCCGAGGAGGATGGTCCAGCTGTATAGGCTTCTGGGTGGCCGACATGCTGCACGTGGTTTGCACATTTGTTTCAGCCAGTGGGAAAGGGGAAAACGTCTCAAAGGAGGCATCCCAGGGTTAGCACACTAGTTTCAGTACATAGCATGTTGGCTGGAGCTTGGTCACTTGACTGCTCCTGGCTGGAAGGCAGGGAGGAAACGTAGTCTGCAGCATATAGGTGGTCCTATGTCAGGCAAAACTTGAAACCACAAGAAAAGATTAATAGGGGATAGTCTGCACCATAAAAAGTGCTATAATTCCTAGTCCAGGGGTCTTTCAATTCCATATTCATTGTAAGATGCTCTGACACGTGATGGCTGTAAAATACAGAAACACTCTCCATTTCCGTAAGTAACTGCTTCTGTCTGCATAGTACTTTGAATTTTTTAAGGCATTTACCTTTGGCCTTCTTAGCAGTCCATTGCCCTCACCACTTGGGCACCGTGTTGGGTTGGCTTTCTTAATAAAGTCCTACAATAAACCTCATTTCATGGAGGAGAAAACTGAGGCATGTTGATGTCAGAAATGTAATTTAAGATTATCTGATGAGTGGCAGAGTAGACACTAGTCCTGGGTCTTCCGTGTGTGTGTCTTCCCACTAGATCCACTGTCTGTACTAAGACAAAAATAATTCATGAGTCTGCAGAAACCTCATGTTAGGTCCTCACCGTTTATTAGTTTTCCTTCTTTTACAAGTATTAAATTCTGTCTTTGCATAATTTTCCTCAGTCTAAGAACCTCTGAATCTTTCCTGCAAAAATAAGTATTATCATAATCTAAACACACGTAGCGACACGTTCAAAATGAATTCCTGAATACATTTTAACGTAATAAATTGTTATCTTTGTTATATTTGCTTTTTACAGTGAAATAGGTATATATTATTTGCATACTCTATGTTTACGTATCTCATCTCAATGTATTTATTAAATAACAGTTTAATGCAGTTAGTGTTTCATTCATTCATCATCCAAGATATCTATTTTTCTTTTATAAGCAATAGTTTGAGATGTCTGCCGTATTAATAATATGTTTACCTAGAAATATCAGAAATTCAAGGGCATTGCAAATTAAGTGT
Organism: Leucopleurus acutus; assembly: GCF_964270905.1. Taxonomy (NCBI): domain Eukaryota; kingdom Metazoa; phylum Chordata; class Mammalia; order Artiodactyla; family Delphinidae; genus Leucopleurus; species Leucopleurus acutus. Next base: position 35,147,384 of record NC_139144.1, on the reverse strand, counting down.
CATTTGTATTCAAATATGCAGCTCTTAGGAAATGAGACAAATAAAGCAGTACATTCTTCTCTGTTACTTTTAAACAGCCAAACTAAAATTAAATTTGATATTATCCTGACTCTTACCATGAACGAATCAGAGATGTGTCAGTATTTTGTGTTACAACCTGATTCTTAGAACATGACTTCTTAAACTTTAAAAAATATTGGATTGTCCCTTACATCTTCTAGGAATCTCATAGAAGATCGTAATATTTGTGTTTTCTTTTGCTTAAAGGTGTTACATTACTTTAACTCAGTCACTTCATCTCACCATGAGTGGGGCTCCCGCTGGCCCGGCTGGTACAGGGAAAACAGAAACCACCAAAGATCTTGGCCGTGCCCTGGGCATGGTGGTTTATGTATTCAACTGTTCTGAGCAAATGGACTACAAAGTAAGTTAGTTATAAAATGATACATCCTAACAATATTATTCCTGACCTGGAATGAGTCAAACTAATAGCTAAAAACCCTTTTCTGTTACATTCTTAATGCCTCACTCCATCATTAAGTCCATAGGAAATATCTATAAGGGATTGGTGCAGACAGGAGCTTGGGGCTGCTTTGACGAGTTCAATCGAATTTCTGTGGAAGTTCTCTCCGTGGTGGCAGTACAAGTGAAGATGATACACGATGCCATCAGAAACAGGAAGAAGAGGTGAGCGGCGTGTAGCTTCTTCCTGTTCTTACAAGTAGAAAGAGAACCTTAGAGCAATGCGGGAGACCTCATCTTCACAGTCTCCAGCTGCCTCTTCCTGTCCCAGGAGATGGATAAAATGAGAGAGACTGGTTAATTGTGAAGAATTATTTTGAATAACCTCCTGTGTTTTAGCCGTGTTTTTTAAGTGTTCATTACAACAAAGGTGTATCACATACTTTAATCAGTGGAAGAATAAGCACCCTCTACAACACGAAATCCAGTTATCAGTTCTCAGTCCTGATCTTACTTGACCTTCAGCAGCATTTGACACAGTCACTCCCTCCCTTCTGTGTGACACGCTTTCTTCACATCGGTTCCAGGACTCTACATCCTCCCAGTTTTCTCCCACCCTCAGGGCTGCTCCTTTGCTGATTTCTTCTCATCTATAAAATGGGGAGAAGTACAGTACGCACCTTGTGGATTACAGTGAGAATTAAATGCGGAACGCTTGGGCAAGTGCCTGACACATAGCACCATGTCAGTGTTAGCTATTATTTTTTATTGTTATTTCCTGACCTATTGTTGAATGTCACAGGCCTCAATCTTCAGGTGTCTTCTTTTCTCTATCTCTACTTGTTCCCTTGGTCATTTCATTTAGTCACGTGGCTTTCAATACCATATTGATGGTGCTGGCTACCAGCTGCCCAGACCTCCTTTCTGTGATATCTAGACTTACATATACAATGTCAGCAGTTGTCTTGGGGCATCTGAAGACTCCATTTGATGTCTCATTGGCCTCTCATATTTAATATAGCCAAAGTCGAAATCCTGGTCTTTCCACTAACGCTTGCTTTGTTAGTTGCCCTGTCCCAGTAGAATACACCCCCACATCCTTCCAGTTATTCGGGCCAAAACATTTCCAGATGGAGCTAGAACCTAATCGCTTCCCTACTTGGTGCCGCACTCTGAAAGACAAAACATGGTGCTTAGGGTTTGATGGCTTCATTTGAGAAATCAGTATTATAATACCCAGTTGTGGTTTTCTTTGTAACATTTTTGTATACAGTGAAATCTCATGTATCTGGCCTACCCATTGACTCCCATTTCTTAGGGTGTTTTGCTCAGTTAGCTGTCTTATCTATAAGAACATGTCAGTCTCCCATCAGGGGAAGATCATCCAGCCCTTTCAAACTGTGAACATATTACAGAAGTTTGCAGTTATTGTAGATACATCTGGGTATTTCTACCTTCTCGAAAAATTCTCAGTCCTTCTACCACATGGCTCTGGGAAACCAGTTTCCTGTGACCAGATGTCTGCTGCCTTAACTACCCCTGATCTAATGTCATGTTACAGAAGTTAGATTCTTCGCCTTTGATCCCCAGACATACTTGATTTAGCTTTTAGTCAAAATCTTCTTATTTGATGTAACCCAGGTGCCTTTGAGGCCATCCTTTCTTACAGAGATTGAGATAACTGATCAATGCAAGGATTTCTGAAAATTTCCAACCGTGCTTCTCAACAGTCTCCATGTCTGCACATATGTGAGTTGTACCTGTTCATCATCATGCTAGCCCATGTGCAAACTGCTAGGCTCCTTCATGAGTTTTATTACATTCTCTTTCCACTCAAGGATTTAAAAGATGGGATGGTGCCTCACCCACAAAGCTTTCCAGCATCTTGCTGGCTCTGCCCCTTGAGGTCCATGCCTCTGGCTTATGGCTGTCCCTGCTCTGTTTAGTGGAAGAGTGCTCAGCTACCCTGCTGCCCTAGCCACCTGCCAGGCCTGTTTGCCTTCCCCAGCCTGATACTCTGAGAAAGAAGATTTCTCCATTCTTACCTTGACTAAACACAATCCACCTTCTCTTCATTGTCAAGCATCTAAGAAACTCTTAGTCCTAAAAGCTGTGGCTGTCTCTTTTCCCTCCCTAGTCCGTGTTGGAGGCCCAGCTCCTTAACCGCTTTAGCCCTTCCCTTTCTCAACAGGAGAACGCCTTCTGTTTGTCTCATTTCCCTCCATTTGGAAGTTTCCTTCCACATGTCCTTCAGTTTGGCTCCTACTGCCCTTTACCGTTCCATTGCCCTGGCCATCAACAGGCTAATGGCCCTTTCAAAGCTTTCTGAAAATCCCTCACTGCTTCTCCAATACCTTCAAGTCATGACAATAGGCATAGTCATAGCTAACATCTGTTGAGTATTTACCAGGCCCTAGGCACTGTACTCTTAGCCATTTATATACATAATCTCTTTTAATCCTCATGTAATCCAATAAGGTAGGTAATACCATTATCCTCCATGCTTTTTCTTTTTTATTAGATGAGGGAATGGAATATGCATAAAGTGATATAGCTGGTCTCTGAATGCTCCCAGTCTGGCCCCAGAGCTAGCTGTCACAAGCACCACACTAATCTACCTCTCAGTGGTGGTCAGTAGATATTTGTTGACTAAATGGGAGGGAAGGAGAGATGGAGGGTGAGCAAATGGACAATATAACAACAGAACAAGGAGTCCCTTTCTCCTCTTAGCATGGACATTCTGCATCTGTACCGTATCACATTCAAGAAACTGCAGCCCATGTTGAAGGCAAAAATGGCATCACCTTTCATTAACTGTTAAAGTAGTCAAGTCCTCATTTTTATATTCTAGCATACTGCAGCCATGCTAAAACACAAAGGAATACTTGCCATACTTGTAATTCCTTTGGGGGAAGGGAATGTATTTTTAATAAACACTCTTCAAAATATGTATGCTTATGAATTTTAAAGAAAATTACACAGCATAAACAGCTTCCTAATAATAATTTGCATTTTGCATTGGTTTGCATTTGTCAGTGTGCATTCATATTCAGTGAACACATTTAATTCCATCAACATTCTTTTTCTGGTAGATTTGTATTTCTTGGGGAAGCTATCACACTGAAGCCATCAGTTGGAATATTTATTACTATGAACCCAGGATATGCTGGTCGAACCGAATTACCGGAAAATCTCAAAGCTCTTTTCAGGCAAGTGTTATGCTTTGTGGGTTAGCATCTGGAGCACTCATGTCACCTAACGTTTCTGGTTTGCACTGTTAAATGATTTGTTTTTACTTGGGAATTTCTGTGGAAAACCCTTTATTATATCTTTGGGATCCCTTTATAGAGAGAACTTTCACCATGATAAATTAATTCTTTTGAAATATGAAACCAGGACTGAAAATCATTCCTTAAAAGTTACCTAGTACATTTGAACATTTAATACTAGCTCTTTTGTCATGATATTTTTATTATAAATATAATCTTCACAAACTACAGAATATTTGGAAAATACGGAAACGAATAAAGAAAAAGTGACCACTTTACCACCCAGAAATAATGATTGTTGTATTTTTATCTAGTCTCTTATAATTCCTGTTTTATGAGGTTAAGATATTAGGTTAGATTTTCATTAATTCTCATTTAATATGTTGACATAAGTAGTTTGTCATATTATTGAAAATTCTTTGGAGATACCATTTTTTGTAGCTCCAAAATGGTCTCTCCCAGGGCTCCTCCATAATTTTCTTAACCATCCCCTGTTGTCTGACATGGAGGGCTTGTGTTTTTCTTTTCAGTTTTTTATGATCATAAAGTAGCCAGCTGTCCACATCCCTTCACCTGAAGTGTTATCCTTATTTCAGGCTATTACCGAGAACAGATTCCTACATGTAGAATTACTTGGTGACTGATTAAAATCTTGATCGATGATCTGCTTTCCAAATGTACTCTGACAGTTTATATGCTTATTAGCAGTCTGTCAGAGAACTTGTGCTGTTGTATAGAAACCTGTTCTGATTTAAATCAACTTTGTTCAGGTGTAATTTCATGTAATAAAATGCACCCACTTCAGTATCCAGTTGGTGAAAACACTACCACAATCAAGATATGGAATGTTTCTGACACCCCCAGACATTCTCTTGTGCCTCTTTGAAGTTAAGCCCTCACATCACTGATGTCCTTTCTGTGACTCGAGGTTAAATTTGCCTCTTCTAGAGTTCCTGTAAACGAACCCCTACCGTATGTACCTGTTTGTGTTGTCTGCTTCCCTTGAACACTGTGGTTTGGGGATTCATCTGAGTTGTCCAGCATATCACTAGTTCCTTCCTTTTTGTTGCTGATGAGCATTCTATTGGAGAGACATACTACAATTTATTTATCCATTCACTAGTTGATGGACATTGTTTCCAGTTTGGGGCTGTTATGAATAAAGCTGCTATGAACATTCATGTACAGTCTTTGTGTGAATATATGTTTTCTTTGGGGTAGATATCTATGAATGGAATTGCTAAGTCACATGGCAGGTGTACGTTTGACTTTATTAGAAGCTGCCAATATGGTTTCCAAGATGGCTGTACCCTTTTACACCCTTACCACCAATGTATGAAAATTTCTGCTGCTCTACATTCTTGTCAAAACTTGGTATCGTCAGTCTTTTTAGTTTTAACGAATCTGATAGATAGGTAGTGGTATGTCATTGTGGGTTTAGCTTGCATTTCCACGATGGTAAATAATGTTGAAAATCTTTACATTTAACTTACTGACCATTCCCATACCCTCTTTTGTGAAGTGCTGTATTCTGCATACAGTTTCTTTTCTTTTTTCTTTTTTTTTTTTGCAATACGTGGGCCTCTCACTGTTGTGGCCTCTCTCGTTGCGGAGCACAGGCTCCGGACGCACAGGCTCAGCGGCCATGGCTCACGGGCCCAGCCGCTCCACGGCATGTGGGATCTTTGTGGACCGGGGCACGAACCCGTGTCCCCTGCATCGGCAGGCGGACTCTCAACCACTGCGCCACCAGGGAAGCCCTCTGCATACAGTTTCTTTGTTAAATACACAGATTGCAAATATTTTTCTCTCAATTTGTGGCTTGCCTTTTCGTTTTCTTAATGGTGCCCATCAAAGATAAAAGTTTTAAATTCAATAAAATATTATTTATCAATTTGTTTCATGGTTTTTAAAAATATCCTGTTTAAGAACGCTTGACTCGCCCTAGGTTGCAAAATTTTTCAACTATGTTTCTTTTAGAAGTTTTTTTTTTAATAGGTTTTATATGGATCCCCCCCTTCTTTTTGTTAATGTGCTAAACTGTACTCATTGATTATTCAAATGCTAAACAATTCTTCAATGTTGTATTCCTGGGATAAACTCCACTTGGTCAGGAGATATTATTTTATATGTATTGTTGGATTCAATATGGTACTATTTTGTTGAGGATTTTAAAATTGATATCATGAGGGACATTGCTCTGTAGTGTGCTTTCTTGTCATATCTTCATCTGGTTTTGGCATCAGGGTAATGCTGACCCCATGAATGACTTGACATACGTTCCCTTCTCTGTTTTCTTCAGAGTTTATGTAGGATTGGTATTATTTACCCCCTAAATATTTGATAGAATTAATCAGTGAAGCCATTCACCCATTTGGGCTTAGATTTTTCTTTGTGGGAGTCGTTTTAGTGATCAATTAAATTAATAGATACAGAGATTTTCCAGATTTTTTTTCTTCAATTAGTTGTGATGATTTGCATCATTTAAGGAATTTCTCTATGTTATCTAAATTGTTGAATTTATTGGCATTAATTTGTTCATAATATTCTCTTATTATCTCTGGTGATGTCCTGAGATCCATGTCTGGTAAGGGTAATTTGTGTCTTCTCTCCCTTTGTTTCCTTGATGAGCTAGAGGCTTATCAGTTTTACATTTTAAGAGTTCTTTCGTGTTTACAATATGTGTCTTTGTTCACGGCCTACCTTCAAAATAATATGCTACTTCACATATAATGTAAGAACCTCTGTAGTTTTTAGTGTGATGTCTTTAAATTCTTTTAAGCTTAAAATTTGCTTGTCTGTCCATCTAGATGTTTAAGCATATTTCATTTGTATTCTCTTTTAATTTTTATATTATGACTTTTCAAATGTACTTCATCTGTTAAGGGCTTATGTTGGTAAGTAGCATGAAATGAGTATTTAAACAGAATTCTTTTCCGTTATAGTCAGTTATTCTAGCAACTTTTAGTGAACATCTTCCTTTCCTCATAAAATAGCTTTCTCTCTAGCATAGCAATTTTATAATGTCCATTTTCCTTGAAAAAAACATTCTAGAGAATAACTATCCTAGAAATAAATGTAATGATTATAGAATATTTTCATTTGAAAATTGTACCTCTCTGCAGTACTTTTACATTTGTATACGGTTCATCTTGCATCAATACATGTTTTCATTTGGGTCTTAAAATTGGGAATTATTTTGTGAAGTTTTCATAAATTTGGTTTAAGTAAGTGCAGACTCATTTGTGTATGGGGGTCAGGACTGGTGTCAGCAAAGTTTGAAGGACAACTGGGTGATGAAAGTAATGTTCATGAGCGGAAGCAGCATGCCTGAGCCTTGAGAGTATCATGACCCCCACCATGTGGCCTCAGCTGTGAGCTTGTACTGCTCAGAACCTTAGTCTGCACCTCAGTACAGTACAGATAAGAAGAGTAGCCACATCAAAGAGTTGAGAGAACTGAGTGAGAGTGCCTGAAAAGCTTTTAGCACCCCTTATGGTATGAAGACTACTCATTGAATATCAGTTGTCAGTGTTAGTGGAAGTACCAGTGAAGTAAATATGCTAGCCTCTTCCCTCCCCTATTTACATAAAAAACTGTGGGAAAAAACGTGAGGCTACTTTAGGTAGAAGCAGTGAATAACATAGATCCAGAGACTCAGGAATGTTTAGGATGAAAAACTAGATAGGCTTGCAGTAGACTGTAATAATATTTACAAAAAATAGATGGGTAAATATTACTGGAAAAGTCTAAAATGACAGGCTTATTTACTCTGGCTCCTTCTTTGCACTGGACTTCAGTTGAGTGGAAGTTTTTCAAATGTTGCTTTTTTTTTTTTTTTGCGGTACGCGGGCCTCTCACTGTTTGTGGCCTCTTGCCTTGCGGAGCACAGGCTCCGGACGCGCAGGCCCAGCGGCCATGGCTCATGGGCCCAGCCGCTCCGCGGCACGTGGGATCTTCCTGGACCGGGGCATGAACCCGTGTCCCTTGCATCGACAGGCGGACTCTCAACTGCACCACCAGGGAAGCCCTCAAATGTTGCTTTTAATGGTAATTGTCCTGTGAGAACTTTTTGGAAGTCTCCCTCCAAAAGGAAGGGAATTTGAAAGTTATGTTTTGATAAATTTTCAGCTTAAAAGTCTAACCAAGCTGGCCACAGGCAGTGTTGGAGATGGCTGGTATGAGCTTGAAAGCACTGATGGTTAACTTTTTGTTGCTGTTGTTGTTTAATTTTTTTAATTTATTAATTTATTTATTTATGGCTGTGTTGGGTCTTCATTGCTGCACGTGGACTTTCTCTAGTTGCGACGAGTGGGAGCTACTCTTCACTGCGGTATGTGGGCTTCTCATTGCAGTGGCTTCTCTCGTTGTGGAGCATGGACTCTAGGCGTGCAGGCTTCAGTAGTTGTGGCACTCAGGCTCTGTAGCTCTGGCAATGGGCTTAGTTGCTCCGCAGCATGTGGGATCTTCCCGGACCAGGGCTCGAACCCGTGTCCCCTGCATTGGCAGGCGGATTCTTAACCACTGCGCCACCAGGGAAGCCCAGGAGCTGATGGTTAACTTTTCATGAATTTTGTGAGGTGGCTGTAAAGCACAGGTACTAATAAAAAAACAAATTATATAAACTTTTGATTAACATCTATTAAAGACAAAGGTGATAAGCATTCAAACTCATGATTTCCTAATTAGTTTTTCAATACTTGCGGTCTTAGGGTACTTGTGTCTATTGTGTCTGTATGGTGGTGTACAACCTCACATCTCGTGCCAGCTGCAAGTTTAGTGATACCGTGTTGGTAGATTGAAATCAGCCACGGTGGAGGTATTGATTCCATGGAAGTCAGCAAACATTATTTTTTGGAGAGCCAGTTGTTAACTGTTCACCAGCACAGCACTGGCCACAAATAAAGGCTGGCCTCTAAGCACAAAACATCACTCATCTTTGTGCAGTGACAACTTAAAATGGAAGTTTACCGATTGTACCCACAGATTTCCCTTCAGCTCCTACACTCGTGCTTATGCCATTTGCATATTTTCCACCTTTTTCTATGTGTCTAGTAACTCCTGGGCATTTTTTAGTTGAAGTGAAGGGTCTTGTTAGCTGTGATTGACAGAGGTAATTGTGACCTGCTTGGGAATGGTTAGAATGTTGGTACACATTAATCACTGGGTTTCAGCCATTTGCACTTATTACCTTATTGCATTTTAAAACAAAATTTCATATTTACTTTGTAGACCCTGTGCCATGGTGGCCCCTGACATCGAGCTAATCTGTGAAATCCTGTTAGTTGCTGAAGGTTTTGTGGATGCACGCTCACTAGCCCGCAAGTTTATTACATTGTACACGCTCTGCAAGGAGCTCCTGTCCAAGCAGGTGAGGGGTATTATGTTACTTTTTCTGGGTTTTTACACCCCATTAGAACAGCTTCTGAAGTATGGACACTGCGTAATTTATCACTCAAATTATAGTTAGACATTTAGGAATAGTTTTATATTTTCCCCCAAATTTTGAAAATCTGAATTTTACAATTCTTCATTTTTTTTTGAAATTAAAATCAGACTAATAAGAATCTGTATAAAAAAATAAATAAAATTCAAAAACAAAGAACAAAAAAAATCATATACTCCTTGTGCTAAAAAGGATATGGCTTTAGTCCCTAAGTGCCTCAATTTCCTCATCTTCAACTTGGAGCCAGTAATGGAGAGCACATATAAAGGTTGTTAAAAAAAACACTTGAGACATTTTAAGTTGAAGGCTTTATTTGTACTTAATACAGCTTTTATCAGTGGGCTATGTGATTTTCTTTAAATGTTATCAGTGCTGTAATTAGATATGAATTTTATGATGCCTCCCTTTCCTGGTGGGAATATTATTTTCCAGGGAAAGATGGCAGGAGTGTTCATAAGAGCCAGGGAAAGCTGATTTTCTGAAAAACCCTTGAGAAATGCTAAATGAAAGATTTTCTCGTTTTGTTGGTAATTCTTTATTTGAAGGTAGACTTGGCTTTTTTGTTTGTGTTTATTTTTGCTCTACAATTCCTTTGTTTCTGAAATGGGCCAAATTAATAAATGCATTACTCTCCAGTTACTACCTTCTTGCTGTTTCGTTGAAGCTGCTGGTGGGCCACAAAAATGCCATCTATATCAGCATCACTGTTTTTAAATTTAGCTTTTTGGTCACCTTTGACTTCATTCTTTTGGTGACCTCTTGTTAATTCCTGGTGACATTATTTTGCAGTTGTTCCAGGATGAAGGATGAAAGTATTAAAATATCACAGCTAGAACCACTCAGTTGCCTGTACTGCCAGATGTACTCATTTTAAATTACCCTTTGTTGGGGTGAAATTTGGAATCTGAGAGGCAAATTCATATTGTCATTTTAACAACTGTGAATTTATATTCTGGGGTAAAACATATCGAATTTGATAATGTGGAAAAATGCTTGTGACAATGTTATATGCAAAAAACAGCACAGCAAACTGTCGATGTGATCTACAATTTGCGTGAGTTTTATTCAGTACATTTTATATTACACTGTGTGTTTTATATACATATGAAGTGACTGGAAAATACATTGTGATTTTTAACATTTGTTTCTGGGTACTAAGATTGTGAGTATTTAAAATTTTTTTCCTATTCTTGTTTGTGATATCATTTTATTTTTTTTTCAATGAGCCCCTTTTAATTTTATAATGGGAAAACGTCAGAAGAAAAAAGTGTTACCGGACCCAGGATACATGGAGTTGCAACCATACCCAATTCCCAGTACTAATACTTAAACACATTTAGTAAGCATTTACTGTATTCAAGTAATATAGTTATTGCTGACAGCGATGAACGGGGTAAACACAGAACAAATGAAGCAGACACTTAGATTTCTGACTTCAAAGAACCTATGTAGGAGATTTAGTTTACATGCAATAAAAATTAGAAGGAAATGGAGGATGAAAAAATTATCATAGTTTGAAGGGGGAAAGGAACCAACATTTACTGAACAGGCACCATGTGTTAGCTTTTTATCTTGACAAAACTACTATGAATTTGGTCTTATTTGTTCCATTTTACAGGTGAGGAAACTGAGTAAATAACCTATCCAAAGTTCCCAACTAATAAATGGGAGGAGCAAGATTTAAATCCAGTCCTTTCTAACCCTTTCTAGGACATCTGTAACCACTTACAGGAGGGAGAGGGTGCGAGGGGTAGAGTAGTTGAGGAAAGGGCTCTCCAACTCAACAGAAGTGTCAGAGATGAGATGAGGGGAAAGAAATTTGTCCCGGACAGAAAAGCTGAGTTAGGAACACAGTCCAGTGATAGTTTTCTAAGCTGTAGGAATGGATTTGAGAAGAATCAGTGGACATTTTTGACCAAAGGAATAACCTGATGAAAATGGTGAAGATTATGTTAGCAGTTGTTTGCGCTGTTTAAATGTTTAGGAGTGTCACCAAGTCGTCTTTTTTTTTTTTTTTAATTGAAGTATAGTTGATTAACAATGCTGTGTTAGTTTCTGGTGTACAGAAAAGTGATTGTTATATACACATACCTATATAATTTTTTTTTTTTTTTTTTTTTTTTTTTTTTTGCCGTACGCGGGCCTCTCACTGTTGTGGCCTCTCCCGTTGCGGAGCACAGGCTCCGGATGCGCAGGCTCAGCAGCCATGGCTCACAGGCCCAGCCGCTCCGTGGCATGTGGGATCTTCCCGGACCAGGGCACGAACCCATGTCCCCTGCATCGGCAGGCGGACTCTCAACCACTGTACCACCAGGGAAGCCCCATGTATAATCTTTTTCATATTCTTTTCCCTTATTGGTTATTACAAGATATTGAATATAGTTCCCTGTGCTATACAGTAGGACCTTGTTGTTTATCTGTTTAATATATGGTAGTTTGTATTTGCTAATCCCAAACTCCAAATTTATCCCTCTCCACCTCCTTTTCCCCTTTGGTAACCATAAGTTTGTTTTCTATGTCTGTAAGTCTGTTTCTGTTTTGTAAATAAGTTTATTTGTGTCATATTTTAGATTGCACATATAAGTGATATCCTGTGATATTTGTCTTTCTCTTTCTGACTTCACTTAGAGTGATAATCTCTAGGTCCATTCATGGTGCTACAAATGGCATTATGCCATTCTGTTTTATGGCTGAGTAGTATTCCATTGTATATGTGTACCACATCTTCTTTATCCATTTGTCTGTCGATGGACATTTGGGTTGCTTCCGTGACTTGGCTATTGTAAATAGTGCTGCAATGAACATTGGGGTGTATGTGTCTTTTTGTACATCCTCTCCTTTAATAGTGTTACTGCGATGACTTAGCCCCTCCCCAATCTCCCTGGCCTCCTCTTTCCCCTCTCTTTCCCTCCTCTCAAGCCCTAGTCTTCTTTGTATATCAGTGGCTTTCAAATGATTTTTACCATGACCCACAGTAAAAAATACCTTTCTGTTGAGAGTCAGTATACACATACATGCATATACACATACATGCATACACACACGCACCCAAGCACCACTGAAACAAAAATCTTCACCAAACACTTCTTACCCTTATTTGCAGTGCACCCTGGTATTTTTCATTCCATTCTGTTCTATTTTAGTACCAACAAAAATGATGGTTAAGACCCACTAAATTGATTTTATTATCTATTAATGTACTGAAAAGCATATACATTTACATGTGTTGCTTCACTACTTACAAAGCATTAACTCATTTTACTTCAACAACCTTGTGAAGTGGGTGGATACTTTAATCTACCTTTTTAGAGATGATGGTAGTAAGACTTGGAGAGGTTAAGTGACTTTCCCACACGCACAGGGGGGAGATATTGAGAGAAGGGTTGTTACTATGTGGATTGTGGACAGAAGACAAAGGAGAGAAGATGGGTTACATACAGTCAGTCAGCTAATAGAGTGTATCTTTCCTGAGCCTCCTGCCCTGTGCTGTGTGCTGTGCTAGGACCTAGAAGGCAAAAAATCAGCATGGGGTCTATGCTCCAGGAGCTCGGAGCCTGTGAAGGAATCTCATGTAGGGGTAATGTGGAAGTCTCGAAGAGGTATTGGTTTAATCACTGAACTTTTTTTTTTTTTAATTGGGGTCTAGTTGATTTATAATGTTGTGTTAGTTTCAAGTGTACAGCAAAGTGAACCTGTCACACATATACACATATCCTCTCTTTTTTTGGATTCTTTCCCATATAGGCCATTACAGAGTACTGGGTAGAGTTCCTTGTGCTATACAGTAGGTCCTTATTAGTTATCTATTTTATATACAGTAGTGTGTATATATCAATCCCAATCTCCCAATTTATCCCTCCCCCGCTTACCCCCTGGTAACCATAAGTTTGTTTTCTACATCTGTGACTCTGTTTATGTTTTGTAGATAAGTTCATTTGTACCCTTTTTAGATTCCACACATAAGCAATATCATATGATATCATTACCAGGGGGTAAGGGGTGTGGGGGAGGGATCAACTGGGAGATTGGGATTGAAATATACACACTACTATATATAAAATAGATGACTAATAAGGACCTACTGTATAGCACAGGCAACTCTACTGAATACTCTGTAATGATCTGTATGGGAAAAGAATCTAAAAAAGAGTGGATGTATGTATATGTACACCTGATTCACTTTGCTGTACACCTGAAACTAACACAACATTGTAAATCAACTATACTCCAATAAAAATTAAAAATAAAATTTAAAAAAAGTAATGAGGGAAGTTAGAGATGCAGGGCTGGGAATGGGTGGAATAGCAGGGCTGCCGGTAGAAAACGAGGAGTGCGCTTGTGGTTGGAAGTGAAAACACTGGAGTAATTGAACCCCTGAGTTAGCAGGTTTACTGAGAGAACAGAGGGAGGAAGGCGGATGGAGCCTTGGGCAAATACTGCAACTAAACGCTATGGAAAGAAGAGATTTGCTGACAGAGGTGGAGAATCAGGCAAAAGAAGCAGGACGCTGAAGGGACATGGTTTTTGCAATTTCAAGGAGGGGAAGAGAATATTGTTTTACATCATTAAGACACATGTTTATCTGAACTCTTGTTTTTAGCTTTTGGCTTTTACTTCTGGAATAAGAATCTGATTCCCTCATAAAATCTTTGAAAAAATGTATCTGTGTTTTGATTTTAGGATCATTATGATTGGGGACTTCGTGCTATTAAATCTGTCTTGGTTGTAGCTGGCTCCCTGAAACGAGGCGATAAAAATAGACCTGAAGATCAGGTACTGCAATGCTAATAGGATTTTGTTAAGTGAAGAGCTTAATGGCTTTGTACAAATAAAAGTATATATATCTGGATGGTGGGTCATACATAGCATGACTTTTTAAAAAGCATCACATCTATTTTTAATACAGGATATTTTGAGGACTGGCATTTCTTATGTTATAAAAGACCACAAGTATTCTTGAGTAAAAGGATATGAATATATGAAAGAAAATGTGATTTTGTAAGTGCTTCTGAAATATCAGCCACGAAAAATATTTTGGCGATCATAAATAATTCAGTAATCAATGTTTGATTTTCTCTGAGGAACATTTAGAAAATCTGTTTGAGTTGGGATATTAATCCTGAAAAAGTCCATGAAGACATAATCTAATGGAAGAAAGTATGTCCATTTCATGGGTTGTGAGATGAGTTTAAAGAAAGCAACGGGGGGGGATGCTCACCTGACACCAATGATATATTTAGTTGGTTATTTAGAGCTACTAGGGGAATGTTCCACTATCCTTCGTGGGGAAAAACAATAACACCCACATCATGCATTTTTCTCTATTAAACAAGTAGTGAGAATAATGCATATACAGCCTGTGTGAAGATGCAGTATGGCTTGAGATTTTGAAAAAGGTCTATTCCTGTGAGTTTCTTTACATGTTAAGGGATATTTATCATGTGATTTTCTACTTCTCTTTTTCAACCTTTCTCCCTCTTCCTCTGAGTCACAGTTCATGATTGGGTCAAGATTTCATACATTTACCTCTTTCTGTAAAAGTCATTCTGATGTTCAAGTTACTGCTTTTAAAATCTAAAGGCCTCTTTGGTTTTCAGCCAAAATAGAAGAAAAACCGAAACTAAAAATGGGTTGAGTTTATCATTCTGAGATTCTTAGAGTATTTTGGACAAAACGGTCTCATGGCCTTGGTTAATTTACATCCTGGAGTTTGAAGATTACAGAGAGAAGTACCTCAGACCCTTTCTTAAGATCAAAACATTATCCAGGGAGGCACGGGGCCTCTTTGTTGGTTTTAGTCTGAGGTTATCTATGGTATCAGCAGAGCTTTCTGCTGTTCTGATATATGACCTTGTAAGCAGTTACCCTCCCTGTAGATAGAATGCCATTCTAATAGAGAACAGTGTCTATCCCATGATTACATCTTTAGCTGTTTAGGTGTTTGTTAGACCTTGTATTGGCTTTTTTATGAAATGTTTTCTCTTTTCCTTTCTAGGTACTCATGAGAGCATTAAGGGACTTCAATATGCCTAAAATAGTGACTGATGACATCCCTGTGTTTTTGGGCCTGGTTGGTGACCTGTTTCCAGCCCTGGATGTGCCCCGGAGGAGAGTGCCCCACTTTGAGCAGATGGTCAGGCAGTCCACCGTGGAGCTCCGCCTGCAGCCCGAGGAGAGCTTCATCCTCAAAGTAAAAGGATCATTTCCTTGTCATGGCAGCCCTTGGGAGGTGCACTGACAATAGCTGTGGTTAAGTGATACTCAGCCAAAACATTAACTTACATGTTACACTGACCTTAAGATGCCCTTAGTATATACATCAAAGCCTTCTAACATAGTCCCATTCTGTGAGAAGGTGAAAACACAGAGAGGGTAAGTCATGGTTTTCAATGTAAGCAGACTTTCATTAGTTTACAAAACTCCTTGGTTCTTCTCGGTGATGTGCACCAAAAATTAATTTTGCTTTCTTTTCTCTCCATCTTAGAGAAAGTTGGAAATAAAGTCATTAGCACATGCTTGTAATGGGGGAGAGGCTTCTGCATATACTCACTCGTCTGGGGTGCAGTGAATACATGGATGTTAAAATACATACAGATTATCTGTTATAGATATTTCAAAGGATGTAAGTCATTAGTCAGTTGTAGATGATGTTGGCCGTATGCTGTTTCTGGTCCCACTTCATGAAGAGTCATTGATTTTTGTAACTAACCCCTGCCATGTACCAAGTACCTCTGTACTTCACTTCTGCCTGTGTCACTGACTCACCAAGTAATGGTTTTTCTTCATCCTCATCCCCGTACTCTACGTTGAGAGATCTGGGAGCAACTGTACTTTGCACTTGTCATCTTTTCTAACTTTCCAGGAATGTAATGCTGTCAGTGGGGGCTGACTCAAGTTGTAAGGAAAGAACTGGGTGAAAATGGGCAGATTTTTTTTTTTTAATCACAAACTCATTAAAGGAAACTAGTGTGTGGTTGTTTGGTCTGCAGGTTGTCCAGCTTGAGGAGCTGTTGGCCTTGCGACACTCGGTCTTTGTCGTTGGAAACGCAGGCACAGGAAAGAGCAAGGTATAGTAAACGCCTGTTAGCTTTCAGCCGTGAAAGGAACAAAATTGCGCAGTGTGGGAGAGCTACATTCACTTCCATTTGAGAGTTCCCTTCAGTGAAGTTGCTCATAATTTTGGGTTAGGATCTGAGACTCTAACATTGCTATTTGATCAGTTGAAACCCTTTCTTTATACTGGGAGCAGGGAGAGAGGAGCTAGTAGAACATTGCATTCAAATAAGTAAACTGAGGGAAGATTGGGCTTTCCACATGAGATAGCATCCTATTCGCGAACTTAGATGCGTGCCATCCTGCTCTATTCATCTTTCGATAATGTACCTGAATTCTTTTATCCAAAGTAAACATATTGAGAGACTCTAGAGTAAGATACCTGGCTTATAGGATTGGTGTGGCCCTACCCACATTGACCAAAACTATTTTCTTATATTTCCCAAGTTATCCTAGTGTCTCCTCCCCATATCATTAAGAAAAACCCAAATAGTTTTCTTCAATACTCCCCCAGAAATATAGCCCTCTATAGGGCGAAAACAAAACTTGAAAAGAAAGGGAGGAAGTACAAACCACATACTTATTATGTACTCTGCTAGGTGCATTATGTGTGATTTACTCTGCACAACGATGATAGGCCATGGGTGTTATTATCCCCATTTTTAGTTCACTGCTTAATTTTGTTTGGTCTTACTGACAGTCCTGGCAACATACTTATTTTCTTGCTTGGCAGACAGTATAATGCAGAACCGCATGCAGTTTAACTGAGGGTGTTTGGGTATAAACATATTTAGTAACCAGCAACTAAAAATAAGCAGAGTGGGCATATGAGACTTTAGAGCATGGGTGTCTATAGAACTTGCCAGTAT
The DNA here is from genome assembly GCF_964270905.1 of Leucopleurus acutus. NCBI lineage: Eukaryota > Metazoa > Chordata > Mammalia > Artiodactyla > Delphinidae > Leucopleurus > Leucopleurus acutus. The sequence goes on along the minus strand of NC_139144.1, from coordinate 35,130,285 downwards.
TTAGGTCAGAATCCAAAGTGGAATACGTGTAAAAGGAAGCCCTGTATAGGGCTTTTTCTACTGAAAAATGTGATCCTTGAAATAGCAAAGTAGATTACTGATAGACCTGTAATTATTTTGTTAAAAGTAAGTTTCAGATGTGAGCCATGGTGCAAGGAAGGATAAAATTAAATTCTATAATTTTCAGTAGATTAATGGTTTCTAAAAATAGAAGCTTAATATTTCTAAGACATTCAATTTCTTTCATCTAGTCTTCATTGATTCCGTCCTATTCAACCTTTGCTTAAGCTTATAGAACTAGAGCACCAAAGCTTGGGCCATGTTATTTAGCAACTGATTATTCTAAAGTCTTTGGCAACTGTTTATCAGTCCTTTAAACCCCTGTGAGAGGACATCAGGATGATAATATCTAAAATAAAAGCCATGGCTTTTCAGAGAAAGCAGAAAGGATAGTTGGGCAGATATTTGTGTTAAGGTGTCAATTAATTAACTACACATGTATTAAGCACCTATCCTGAGAATTCTTTTTATTTAATTTTTTACTTTTTAAATTTATTTTTTTTATTATTTTATTTTTTTTATTTTTTTGCGGTATGCAGGCCTCTCACTGTTGTGGCCTCTCCCTCAGCGGAGCACAGGCTCTGGACGCGCAGGCCCAGTGGCCATGGCCCACGGGCCCAGCCGCTCCGCGGCACGTGGGGTCCTCCCAGACCAGGGCACGAACCCACGCCCCCTGTATCGGCAGGCAGACCCCCCAACCGCTGCGCCACCAGGGAAGCCCTATTTTTTATTTTTGTTTCCTTATTGGCCGTGCTGCGTGGCGCGCGGGATCTTAGTTCCCCAACTAGGGATAGAACCCGTGCCCCTGCAGTGGAAGCACAGAGTCTTAACCACTGGACCCTCCAGAGAGGACCTATCCTGTGAATTCTTATCACCAAGCCTTCTTTTCCTCAATTACCTAGAACAGGGCTTCCTAACCTCAGCACTATTGACATCCGTACAGGTTAACTCTTTGTCCTGGTGGCTGGTCTTTCATTGCAGGATGTTGAGCAGCATCCCTGGCCTCTGCCCACGAGATGCCCAGTAGCACGTCCTCTTCCCCCAAGTCAAGATGATCTCCTCCTGAGAACTGTTGTTCTAGGTCGCTAGGTCTCAAAGCATGTCTGGACCAGCATCCTAGGCATCACCTGGGACCGTCTTAAAACTCAAATCAGTCGTACGCAAGACCTGCTAAATTAGAAACTCTGAGATCGGGTCCATTAGTCTGTTTTAATACCCTCTAAGCACTTTGGATGCAGGCTAAATTTTAAGAACAATCTAAATAATACAGGCAGAGTGGATTTTAATAACATGTACAGGAGCACATTTACATATAGTCCTTTACTTTGCACACATGGTTAAAAATCTCTGTCGATAGTGACTTTCTCTTGACAGAATCAGGTGAACTGATCCTCAGGGATTGTGGGATTCAATTTTTCAAGATGTGAATGAAAATGTGCACATGTAAATTTTTTCCCATTCTCAATATACACAGAATATCTAAGAACATATAATACCTAAGGAAAACTCTTCAGAAATCTTTTGCTTCCCATTTGGCTTACATTAGTATTAATTTTCTTAGCGTTTTTCCTTCTTTCTTTTTCAGATTTTGAGAACACTGAACCGAACATATGTTAACATGAAACAGAAACCTATTTGGAATGACTTAAACCCCAAAGCTGTGACAACAGATGAACTCTTTGGTTTCATACATCATGCTACCCGAGAATGGAAAGATGGCAAGTAGTATTTCTCCTTTTGAAGTGCTAAAATTTTCTTTTTTTTTTTTAATCCAGAAAATCATTTCTCAGTTCAAGCCAATTTTAGTCATGGTTGTAGATTTACTGTTCATGGGTTGGCGTTATTGGAAATACAGCAGCTCACAACAGCATTTATAACCTATAAATTAAAACTAGATTTGATTAAGTGGTCGATTAGCATTCAGCAGGTTTGTGCTCAGAGCTGTGTATTTTATCCCCCATCAATTATGTCAGGGTTCCCTGTAAACCAGCAGAGAAGTCAACACAGATGCCTCAGGGAACATTTATAAAGTACCTGATACAAGATACTGAGTTTCAGGCATGTGCTATTCTAGGTGCCAGGGCAAAAGTCAGTGGGACATGTTTCCTGCCCTGAAAGCTTTTGTGGACAAGCAGATTCCTTTGTTAAAATCACTTGTAACATTCTCATTTCTGTAAATGCACTAATCTGGACATCATCCTTGAGTCCTTTCCCACATTTACACCATACATTTAACCTCCCAGCAAATCCTATAGGCCTTACTTACCTTTAACATACGTATTGTATTCCAGTACTTCTCACCTTCTCTGCAGCTACCACATGAGTCCAAGCCACCAGCATCTCTTGCCTGCATTTGCAGTGTCACACCTCACGGGTCTCCGTTAATTCATTTTCCATGCAGCAGACAGAAGGCGGTCTTCAGAATATTAGTTCTCTGCTTGCGGTTTCCAGTGTGTTTCATCACCGTTAGAATCCAACCTTTATCCAAGGCCTACAAGGTTCTATGTGATTGAGTCCCTCTTCCCCATCTCTGATCTCATTTCCTGTTCTCTGCCTTTCACTTACACATACACTCGGGCATCCTTGCTCTTCTCTGAACCCGCCAAGCATCTTCCTGTCACGGGCCTTTGCAGTTGGTATTCCCACCATCTGCAACACTGGAGATACCTGCATGGCTTGCTCCCTTATGTTACTAGAATGTCTGGTCAGACATCGCATCAGAGAAGACTTCCCTGATGACCCTGTCAAAGGAGCAGAGCTCGTCATTCTCCATCCTAGTATCATGTACACCCTGCTTCCTTAATCTGTGGGACAGTCAAAATTTGGTCTCTTAGGCTTTCTTTTTTTATTTTAAGGACTGTGGCAGGAAAGGAATAATATCTGTTTATGCTGAAAATATGTAGAAGTCTTTCAAATTAGTGTCCATTAGAACAGGTTGCTGGCTTTTTTATGAATTATGGTAGCAGGTTCTACTATAGACTATCACTTATCTTTGCACAAAATCCTTCACAGAGGAAACAAAACCTTCCACATACCTGCCTCAAAACAGTTTTTTCCACCATAGTATTATATACTTGAGTTTTGAACAGTCAGCAGCTATTAAATGTGCCATGAAACATGCATAATACTTAGCAAAAAGTATTTTAAAACCTCTGGATTTTAAATGTTTCTATCTTTACATCTTGTGAGATAATGATAACTTATTATAATGCCAGTGAACACATTTCCCAAAGAAATGTATCGCACTTCTGAATACTTTAGCTTTATAATGATCTCTCTCGAATAATGTTATAGAAAAATAGAGAAAGGTGGAATAAATTAATATTTGGCCTAAAATAGATACTGAATATATGTGCATGAAAAAGGTTAATATTTTCATTTGGTGTAAGTTTTGAGTTTCATGTACGTCACCGGCTATAAATCTCCACAGGTGTTCTTCAAGGAAGGTACTATCATCTTTATTTGACATTTGGGGTTGCTCAGTCTGAGAAGTTAAGGAACCTTCTCATGGAATTAAAACTTGTCCATTGGTCTAGATCTCAGGGATAGCTCAAAAAGTAGTGCTGTTTGCCCACCTGAAAGAGGTGACAAACTTATAGCAAATTTACTTACTGAATAAAAGAGCTTCCAGTACAAATAAGACAAATTTATTTTAGAAGTAAATAGCACTCAACTCCATTATACATTAGGATTGCTGACTCTTAACTTATAGGTCTATTCTCATCCATTCTGCGAGAACAAGCAAATCTTAGGCATGATGGACCAAAATGGATAGTGCTGGATGGCGATATTGATCCCATGTGGATTGAATCACTAAATACTGTCATGGACGATAACAAGGTGAGTAATACCTCAGTGCTAAACCTTAAATGTAACACCTGGAGTGTACTGCGTTCCATTCACTTGTTGACTTTAATACCAGTTTCAGGCATTAACCTGATATTCTTTATGTAATTACTACTTTGATGTGGCACCTTCCTGGTAATTCTCTTAATTTCACTATTAAAGAATTTAAGGGAATACATTTTTTCTTGTCTATAAATTTAACCATCTTTAAAGAAAGATATGTATCCAAGGATTTAGTTCATCCAATCTTACCATTTTCTAAGAGCTAGGTGTAAATTATTATTATATCTTCTCTTTAAGTATGGACTACTTGGATAATAAAAGAATGAGTTTGTGCCCTATGTTAATTGGCTAAATTTAGCTCTTGAAATTAAGTAGTTCCTATGGCTACAGATTTGAGTATGCATTCCTAAGCATTTTGCCGTGGTTAATCCAGAATTTCCAGCAAAAATAAAAGGTGAAGATACGGGTCTTTGAGACACCATTGAAGCAACCCAAGGCCTACTGTTAGGGTCAGGAGAAAGAAATCATTAATTGTCATTGCTATAGAATAGTAGTAGTAACCCCCTTAACCTAAGAGTAATTACTGTTTTCTGAACCAAGACATTGTCTATCATAAAATATGGGTCTAAGATCTTTATACTTGCATGAGTTTCTACAGGAAAATTTAAAATTGTGATAGTTCAGATTCTAAATAAAGTTTATTTCTTATGGCATTCAGGCCTTTTTATGTAATCAACTCTTAAAACAAGGGTCTTATATTTAGTAATAATTACCACAGTTATTTAAAGGTTGGCATGAGTGAGTCCATGTTGGTGAGTTTGTTCCTCAGGGGTTAGCGAGCTCCCCTGAGGATGAACCGAGATCTTTATTCAGACTGCATTTCATTGTTTGTTTGTTTTTTATTTGTTTTTGTAACAAACATTTTTAAAATGGAAGGATAGTTGAGTTACAATGTTGTGTTAATTACTGCTGTACAGCAAAGTGAGTCAGTTATGCATACACACACACACACACACACACACACACACTCTCTCTCTCTCTCTCTCTCTCTCTCTCTCTCTCTCTCTCTCTCTCTCTCTCTCTCTCTCTCTCTCTCTCTCTTTTCCATGATGGTTTATCACGGGATACTGAATATAGTTCCCAGTGATATCCAGTAGGACCTTGTTATTTATCCATCCTATATATATTCCGACCGCATTTCTAGCTCAGGCAGTGACCTCATAGCCTTTGGCACTTCTCCTGGGGGAAGGACTTTGTGCTGTTTTGGAAAGTTAGCAGCCTTGCCTTTGCTCCCTAATGAAATGGCCACTTTTGTGCTGTGCTGCTCTGTCCAGGTGCTGACCTTGGCCAGCAATGAACGCATAGCTCTCACTCCCTCTATGAGGCTGCTGTTCGAGGTTCATCACTTAAGGACAGCAACCCCAGCTACTGTTTCCAGGGCTGGTATTCTATACGTGAACCCACAAGATTTAGGCTGGAATCCGTGAGTATTGCTTTTATTTTAATTGTGGTAAAATATACATGAATATCGAATCTACCATTTTAACCATTTTTGAGTGTAAAGTTCAGAGGCATTGAGTACATTCACGTTGTTGTACGACCATCATTACCATCCATCTCCAGAACCTTTTGCATCTTCCCAAACTGAAGCCCCAAAGGCACTAAGCAGTAGCCCTCCCAGCATCCCCACCTCCTTTCTACTTTCTCTCTATGAATTTGAATACTCTAGGTGCTTCTTATAAATTGAATCATATAGTAATTGTCTTTTTGTGCTGGGCTTATTTCACTTAGCATAATGTCTTCAAAGTTCATGCATGTTATAGCAGGTGCCGGAATGTCCTTCCTTTTCAAAGCTGAATGATATTCCATTTGGTAGAGATATATATATCTCATATTGTTTATCCATTCATCCTTCTGTAGATACTTGGGCTGCTTCTCCCTTTTGACTGTTGCAAATAACACTTCTGTGAACACGGGCATAATCTCTTTGAGTCCCAGCTTTCAATTATTTTTTGATACATACATGTACAAGCTGAACAGCTAGATCATATGGTAATTCTGCTTCAAATTTTTGGAGGAACTGCCATACTGTTTTCCATTAGTGGCTACTCCATTTTACATTCCCATCAGTAGAGCACAAGAGTTCCAATTTCTGCATGACCCCACCAATACTTGTTATTTTCTCTGTTTTTTATAGTAACCATCCTAATGGGTGTGGAATGGTATCTCATTCCAGTTTTGATTTACATTTTTCTAATGATTAATCATTTGAGCATCTTTTCATGTGTTTATTGGCCATTTGTATATTTTCTTTGGAGAAATGCCCATTTCAGTCCTTTGCCTATTTTTTTTTTTTTTTTTTTTTTTTTGGGTTTGCGGGCCCCTCACTGTTGTGGCCTCTCCCGTTGCGGAGCACAGGCTCCGGACGCGCAGGCTCAGCGGCCATGGCTCACGGGCCCAGCCACTCCGCGGCATGTGGGACCTTCCCAGACCGGGGCACGAACCCGTATCCCCTGCATTGGCAGGCGGACTCTCAACCACTGCGCCACCAGGGAAGCCCCTTTGCCTATTTTTTAATCTAGTTGTTTAGGTTCTTTGTTGTTTTTGTGAACATTTCTTTTTTTAATCTTAGGTTTCTAAGAATGCTAAACATGTATTTGATTATTTGAAGAAAATGTTAGCAATTAAATTTAAAGTTAATTAATTAGGCTAACTTAAAAATCACTAAATTAGCACCCGTATGCAGTTGTCATTTTTAGTTGGACATTACCCTGTTCACACCTTGCGCATGTTAAGACATATTTGTTGACTAAGTGAATAAGTAATAATAATAGCTCGTATGGAGCACATAGATATATCATTTAGTGAACATTTGTGTGTTTGTATGTATACACATAATATGCATACATGAACAGTGGTGATGCTTTGATTTAGAATAAAGAAGTTTTTTGTGCCCACTTGCTTACTCTTCAGATGCTTACACTTTCCATAATTCATTCTGGTGGTCCCTTGTCACCCCCTCTCGTATTCCCACTCTGCGCTGTAGAAACATCTGACCTCTGCACATGAACACGTGCTGGTGCCTGGCATGCTTCTTGTGTCAGATGTCTTCTCTTTACCCCTCCACCCTGCTCTGTGCCCCCAGCGGCCATCCTGTGTGGACCACATCAGTGGGCTCCTTGCCCTCTGGCTTCTGGTTGGTTTGGCCAGTGAGGAGCCCTGGCAGGAAATGAGAGGGAGAAAAGAGAGTGAGGTTAGGCTCTTCATTCCCTTGGCTCCCTCCCTGCAGGAGCACATCAGGGTGACCGTGACCTTCATCAGCAGGTCCTCTTAAATGTCTCCATGAGATTCTTTGCTTCCAGGTTTTGATAGCCCTTCATTCTCTTGTCCCTGCAGCCGCGGGTGCTCTCACCATTTCTCAGCCATCACCCCATGACATGTCACTCTCCAGTTTCCCTGCTTCTGCCCGCACCTTTGCCAATAGTCCCTTTATTGATCCTTCTCTATTATCCTAATTTGAGGATGACCTCTGTTCCCTGCCAGATGCCTGGCTCATGCACTCCTCCAGGCTACTTTTCTGTGTACTGATTTATTTACTAAAAGTCTCATCCTCTAACTCAGCAGCCAAGTAGAGCCATACCCAGGTTTCTGTGAAGGTAAACCTTCATTGGCTAGGGGAGGGAGTGATGTTTAAAACTCTAAAATGGAGAGTTCTTCTTGAGCTAATAGCTCCTTTCCCCAGCGAGGATTTTGACTATCTCCTGGGATGCTTCTGTTGATCGGGAGCTAGCTGACGGAGAATCTCCAGTGCCCCTTGACTCCCCCATATGGAGAGCAGAGGCAGTCTTGTACCCCTCACCCCCACTGGTGTGGTCTGATTTCAGTAGTGAATCTCACAGCTCCCAAGGTCTCTGTAGTTCAGTTTTGATAACATACGGAGATTTGTGCTAACAAAAGCGGTCTAAATCCCCATTTAAAGAAAGACTTTTATCTCATAAGTCAAAGGCCACAGTTTGGCAAAAGAGTCACCCAATTTACATTCTTGAGAAAGTTAAACCCCTCTTCACCATTAGATTTTATTTTCATGGAGGTTTTTTTTAATTTAAGATCAATGGGTAGGTTTTAATTTTCATATGTGTGACCAAAGGGTCCATCCAGGTCATTATCCAAAATAATGGGAATCTTCTGTAAAGGGTATTTTTATAGTTTTACCTCCTACTGCCAGAAACTTTCAATGAACTACCAAAAAGTGGCTATTTCAAGTTGGGGGTGGTATATTTTTAACTCCATATTTATTGGATAATTTATTACCTTACTTTAATGTCATAATATTAAAAATGTGATAGCTTTACATGTATTGACTCATTTAATCCCTAATTACCTTCTGAGATCAATATAGTTATCAACCTAATTTCCCAAACCAGTATCTGTCTCAATTTTCCCCGACTTTTTAATTCGAAAGTGTTCAAAAATATAGAAGAATTGAAAAGGTGGTAGGTAGTACATTGTCCAACCATGCACTCTTTTCCTGCAGTCATCAATTTTTACAGTTTTACCCAATTTAATTTCCTTTGGCTGTACATACACTTCCTCTCACAGGCAGAGAGAGACGTATATTTTATTTTTTTATATTTATTTTTTTATTTGGTTGCACCGGGTCTTAGCTGTGGCTCACGGGCTCCTTAGTTGCAGCAAGCGGGCTCCTTAGTTGTGGCATGTGAACTCTTAGTTGCGGCATGCATATGGCATCTAGTTCCCTAGCCAGGGATCGAACCCGGGCCCCCTGCATTGAAAGTATGGAGGCTTATCCACTGTGCTACCAGGGTAGTCCCCTATATTTTCTACTTTTATTTATTTTTGCTGAATTATCTGAAAGTAAGTTGGAGACGTTGACAGTTCATCCCTAAGTACTTCAGCATCTCCCTCCTAAGAACTAGGGTGTTCTCCTATATGAACATAATTCAATTAACATACCTAAGAAATTCATCTTTGATATAATACTATCAAAACAAACAGTAATTTTTCACAATTTCCCAGCTACCCTGGGAATTTCCTCTGTAGTTTTTTTAAAAAATCCAGCATCAAAACAAGGACCATGCATTGCATCTACTTATCTCTGTTTTCTCCTTTAATCTAGAATATCCACCCACCTTTTTCTTTCATGACATTTACAGTTTTGAAGAGAACAAGCCAGACATTTCGAAGAATAACCCATTGGTGGTTACAAAGTGGGTCAACCCTTCTGTCTCCATATATTAGGTGACATTTTTAGTAAAGAACTTTTTCTCTTCTTCCCTTCTACTCTCCTTCCTCCCTTCCTTCCTTTCTCTCTCTCTTTTTCACTCTTCCCCCTTCCTTTGTTCTTTTTGAGGAGTGTCATTTTCTATTCATGGCTTCTTTTGTCTTAGTTCAGTGGGTTATGATTCATTGCCAACAGTATTCTTTTGCATGCTCAAGTTGCCCTAAATTTTGCCAGCAGGACCCCCTTCAAGCCAGCCTCTTGCATATTCTTTTGTACTTGTTCTCCTAAGTCTGAGCATTTTGCTTTCTGACTAACGCAGGGGCTTCTGGCTCATCTCAGACTTTACTTCCCCTACGTGTCTTTCACTCATTTCTCTAAGGAGCTGGAAGTGACTGCTTTCTGTATAAGGAGTGGTATTTAGAATCCAAGATAGGGATGCTAGGAGAGCTCATTGCCACTGGTATGTCATTGCTTCTAGACCCTTCAGTGAACAGAGTTAGGAAATATATTTCCTTAATTCATATTATGGGAACTGATAAGATATTTTGGATAGAAGAGATTATGAGATACTGTGTTCATAGTATCTCTGTGGGGTTCATAGTATCTCTGTGGGACTAAATAGAATGCCATTATTGCTTAAGCTACTTGGAATATTTTTGTTAAAATTCACTGAGCTATTTAAAAGCATAATTTTATGTCCACATTTTACAGGTATGAGGTCAAACAACATCCTTAAAGTTACATCATTATGTGACTAGCTCTAGAAATCAAATACTATTTTAATTCTGAGTTCTAAGTAAGTTTACTGGAAGAATCCTAGACAGTTCATATATGTCTGTTGAGATCTTGAGACAATAGAGAAAGCAGGAGTTAGAAGAAAATTTCTGAAGATTATGATCAGTGAGAAGTTTTTCTAGTAGAAAAGAATAAAATGCACGGAAAGGGAAAAACAAACAGGTAATGAATTAAATTCATTTATAATTATTTAAATTATTAAAATTATTTAAAGTGAGCATAAGTGAAAGTGAGATCTACCAAACTGTGTATCGCATGGCTTGTACATAATGATAGGAAAACGCAGGAGTATTTCTGGAATTTTGTCTGATTCCTGGAAGATAACTTTTGGTAGCCACAACTTGAGATCATACTTCTTTCTCTATTACTTTAGCTGAAAATACTCCTTTTTTAAAAATTGACTTTATTGAAATATAGTTGATTTACAATGTTATGTTAGTTTCAGGTATACAGCAAAGTGATTAAGTTATACATATATATATAATAGTTTGCCTCTGCCAATCCCAAACTCCCAATCCATCCCTCCCCCATGGCAACCACAAGTCTGTTCTTTGTGTCTGTATGTTTCTATTTTGTATTGATAGATAAGTTCATTTGTGTCATATTTTATATTCCACATATAAGTGATATCATATGGTATTTGTCTCTCTTTCTGACTGACTTCACTTAGTATAATAATCTCTAGGTCCATCCATGTTGCTGCTGCTGCAAATGGCATTATTTCTTTCTTTCTTTTTTTCAACAGCTGAGTAATATTCCATTGTATATATATACCACGTCTTCTTTATCCATTCACCTGTCAGTGGACATTTAGGTTGTTTCCATGTCTTGGCTATTGTGAATAGTGCTGCTATGAACACAGGGATGCATGTATTTTTTCGAATTATATTTTTTTCCTGATATATGCCCAGGAGTGGGATTGCTGGATCATATGGCAATTCTACTTTTAGTTTTTTTGAGAAACCTCCGTACTGTTTTCCATAGTGGCTGTACCAATTTACATCCCCACCAACAGTGTAGGAGGATTCCCTTTTCTCCCTATCCTAGCCAACATTTATTATTTGTAGACTGTTTAAGTATGGCCATTCTGACCAGTGTGAGGTGGTACCTCACTGTAGTTTTGATTTATATTTCTCTAGTTTTAGCTGAAAATATTCTTTTGCCTTTGTCTCACTCATTGTCTCACCTGCATTGGATAAGCTTGTTGTCTTCTACCCCTGCAATCCCATCCTTTCATCTTTGGATATTGTTTATATGTGTAAACATACAGATTCAGAAATCATCAAAGTACACTCCTGATCTGTGGGTCCTTTTAACTTCTGCTATTTTCCAGGCCACTGTGAATAATAGAAAACCCAGCTGTAGCTGTGAGGGGCAAACTATAGAGAACTCTGATGAATTCCTGCTATCCTGTATGACAGGATTCCGACCGCAGACTACAGAGTAATACATAAAAAAGTCTTCAGAAGCCTCAAGGCTTTGGCTACCTATATAGTTTCTAAACTGCTGGACTTTAGACTTCCTGTGATGTGCCTATAGCAGTTCTAGAGAAGGAAGAAGAGCAACACAGCTGCTTATATGGAATATATTTGCAAGCACTGATGAGCCAAAGATTCTCTGTTAGTGACCTAGACGTTGGCATTAAGATGATGCATTAAGGCATCATAATGTAGCTATTTCCTGAGGCAGGGGCAGCAATGTGGGTGATCACTTATGTAGGTAAGGAATAAATAAGTATGATATTTTCACTTGTATGTTGTATGATAGCAGTGTGTTTCATTTGGCCATGTTGAAATCTACAGCATCTTTTAAAAATCAGGAGAAACTTTTATATGAAGTAAGGTGAAAGGAATTGCCAACAGTACAAAGGTATAGCTTCAGTTTTTGCCGTTGCTGAAGATAATTTGCTGTCTTTTAATGTTTACTAAATTTAGCAGTAATTTATACATGAAATTTAAAACTGTCCATATTTAACAATACAGACTTTTTTTTTTTTTTTTTTAACTTCCAGTGCTGTGTGGTGTGCTTGACCTCTAGCAGAGGTCATTTTGGTTGGTTGTTTTTTTTCCCCCGGTCAGGATCAGCTCTTACCACGTCTCCTGGTTTGATAGAACTAACTTTCTTATTTGTGGACGTAATTGGTACAACAGTATCATTTGCTCGTGGGCCTGGTCGGCTCTCCCTTTGAGACTGGCTACTGCCGACGTGGGTCAATGAAGTAGCTCTTACATGTCCCCTAAGTGCAAAGACCAATTCCATCTCTTGGGGCTGTGTTGACACTGCAGCTCCTAGTTACCCCTGCACAGCCTTCTGACCCCACAGAGACCAAAGACAGGGGTGGGGAGTAGGGGTAGGGAGTAGGGGCACTGCCTACCAACCCTTAAGTCCTACCGAACATACTGTCTTTAGGCGATGATCAGAGAGGCAGAGCCAGGATCTGAACTCAGTTCTCTCAGTTCTCCCAAATCCACCAACTCTGTCCTAATGAGTAGCACTGATTGAGAATTTGTTATATGCCAGATGTTAATGTAAGCACTTAATACATGAGAACTCGTTTGCTGCTCACAACAACCCTAGGAAGTGCATTTCATTATTATCTCCATTGACAGATGAGAAACTTGAGGCACAGAGAGGTTAACTGACTTGCCCAAGGTAACAGAGTTAAAAAATGGATAAAGACCCAGGCAGTCTTAGAGCTCCATCTCCCTAAACAGTTCTCTCCCCTGCCCCCCTCCCCGCAGTAAGCTCTGGATACTAAGATTCCACTTCTGACAGCTTATGAAGAGTAAAATGAGTAGCTGAGTGGTAGGTGTAGCCTTCATTCCCACTACCTAACACCTGCATTCCATTGTTCCATGGCGCCCACTGGATGCAACTCGTGGAGCCCCAGAAGTGGTCTCTCAGTTGCCATCATGCAACTGGACTGCAGCTGATAATCATTCCTCTTGGACCTGAAAAAGTTTTGACAGTGGATATTTTATAAATCTAGCAGCAGTGTATAGGTAGTTGAATATTTAATAAAACCCTATTGTGAAGGCTTGTGAATATCAAAGGGAGCCTTTTCTAAGATAATCATCTCGCCTTAATTTCTTCTGATATTAAAAATATGAAATCTGGGCTTCCCTGGTGGCGCCGTGGTTGAGAGTCCGCTTGTTGATGCAGGGGACGCAGGTTCGTGCCCTGGTCCGGGAAGATCCCACATGCTGTGGAGCAGCTGGGCCCGTGAGCCATGGCCACTGAGCCTGCGCGTCCGGAGCCTGTGCTCCGCAACGGGAGAGGCCACGGCAGTGAGAGGCCCGCGTACCGGAAAAAATATATATATATATGAAATCTGATTTGCTTAAAGCAAGGTGTAGCTGTCATGGGTCTGGTCGCACTGCGTCTCTGGTGGCAGCTATATGTATTTGTGATCACTGCTTCCTATTTGATGAGAACTCTGAGCAGTTGTTTTTCATGTCATATCATACAGTTTCTTTCCAGAGACTACTGTGGGTGCTACTAAGTCATGTTTCATTTTATTGATAAGTAATGTTTTATTAATATGTTAGAGATATGAATGTATCAAAATTCGTAACATTTTATAAGCTTCAGATTCATACACATGTACCCAAGTGTGAGATACCATTTTAGAGCCACTTACTGGAACCACATTATCAGCTATCAGGTTAGAGTTACATTCAGTCCAGTGAACAAGGAGGGACTTGGAAGTAGCCCCTATGGAATTTTCACCTTTTTATTTGTAACTGATTTCTCATTACTAAGTAATGGATGCCGGTTTTCATCAAGAAAGATCCCAAGCTGTTTTCATAAATAAAGCCTACCCTCTGAAAATACTTTCAGTCCTCTAGGAAATGACAAACTGTACTTCCTTATAAATGCTCAGTAATGGCCTACTTACCGTCTATTATGTTGGGTTTCTAAGTGCTATTAGGAGTTTCTTTTACATTCTTTTCATTAAGGTAAAAATTGGCCATTAAAACAAGTTTTTAAAGGGTCATTTAAAAATATTTGCCATTTGAAAAATAGAATGAACCCACTCAATGTGTCCCTGAAGTGTTGGACCAAGCTGTGTTGAAGGGGGAAGCTTTTGAGTTGGTGGAATTTTCCTTTTCAAGCCCGGTGCCCCATAAAAGCTTTTCTGTGTTCTTCATCAGGTATGTGGCCAGTTGGATAGACAGAAGGCAGCATCAGTCAGAAAAGGCCAATTTAACGATTCTTTTTGATAAATACATTCCTGCGTGCTTGGATAAGCTGAGAAGAAGCTTTAAAACCATCACTTCAGTTCCAGAGAGCAGCCTGGTGCAGGTTTGTCCTGGGTCACACCGTTTCACACTCTAGTCCTGATGTGGTAGTGTGGCTTGATCAAAATAGAAGTTCTTGCTTGTTCAAAAAGATGCAATGGTTTCTGGAATGGTTAGGTTGCGCCAACCCTCCCCCACCCCAGCCCCCGTGTTCCCCAGTGCTTTTTGCAATCGTCTATCACACGCCTATCACATGCTATGACCATTTGGGTTTGTGGTCTGTTTCTTTCACAAGACTGTGAACCAGAGGACTGAAGCCACCTTTTACCATTTTTATATCTCCAGAGATTTCCATAATGCCAAGCACATAGTAGGTCCCAATACATTATTGAATCATTGCGTTCTTCCCAAGTATATTTGCGTGGAATAAGAAGAACAGGATAGTAACAGCCTCATTTATTTTTCTGTTTCCTAAGTAACTGGCCCAGAGAAGGTGCTCAGTGTGTTGTTTTTGGGTACAAAAACATTCATGCAATTAAAGATGTTGGCCGGTGAGTAAGAGAAAGCTTCTGAACTCCGCCTCGTCGGGCACCACCCTGCCAGGCCTCCCACTCTCTCTTCCCTTTCTTTTCTCCCCCTCCCAAAAATAGTCCTCAAGTCAGGTCAGTCTAGTTCATAGTATTTCAGGGATAGATTTTTTTTTTCTGATCCTCATTGTGAGACAGCTGGTTAGAGTGAAGAGCATATATGATACATTGTCATGGCAGCAAATGAAAATAATTCACAGCACACAGAAATGAAGGTTGTGATCTTAATCTCAGCGTGAAGAATAACTATCCCCAGCCTTTACAAGTGTAAAACTTGACAGAAGGTTAACAGTTAGAAACCTTTATTTGTGTCTCTTTAGGAGCAAAATTGGTTTTGAAGTACTTTGTTACCGTGAAGTTACTATGATACAGAATTTGTTTGAAGCTAAATTAGAAATAGTCACAAGCATCATAAGAAGAGAAAGTTCAGGTTTTTGGATAATTCACACACCAATTAAGAAAACGGTAGTCTTCAACAGTAATTATCTGAGGTATAATTTATTTCTGAAAGCAGGTCTGAATTTATTCATAATGAATTAATTTTGTGGTTAGCCTAATTAGACGTCCTCTGGTGTAATACTTGCAAAAAAGCAAGTGTCAAGTTCCTTCTCAACTTGACTTGTGTATTTGTGTTTCTCTGTGGTGCGAACTTTTTCATTCAAGAGTAGTGTGAAAATAAGTCAGTAGGAATTAATATGATTTTTGCTCTCACTTCCTCCTTTTGTAGTACTCAGAAATGACATTTTATCCTTAACTCCTTTTTTGGCTGCTGTTGTATAAAGTCGTCTCTTTGCAGTGATTGCTTATAAGGACAAAATTTGAGACAAAAATGAGCGTACAGGAGAATAGCTTAAGAAGACTACCTTATTTTTATTGAAGTATAGTTGATTTACAATGTTGTGTTACACAGAAAACTGATTCAGTTATGTATATATGCACACACATATATACACATATATATGTATGTATATATATATTCTTTTTCATATTCTTTTCCACTGTGGTTTATCACAGGATATTGAATATACTTTGTGCTATATAATAGGACCTTGTTGTTTATCCATTCTACATATACTAGTTTGCATCCACTAATCCCAAACTCCCAATCCATCCCTCCAGCCCCACTTCCCCTTGGCAACCACAAGTCTGTTCTCTATGTCTGTGAGTCTGTCTCTGTTTCATAGATAAGTTCGTTTGTGTTATATTTTAGATTCCACATACAAGTGATATCATGTGATATTTGCCTTTCTTTGTCTGACTTCACTTAGTATGATAATCTCTAGGTCCATCCATGTAGCTGTAAATGGCATTATTTCATTCTTTTTAAAAGGCTACTTTAAGAAATGAATGTACTGTGTTTTCCAATATATGAAACTTTTTTGCTTTACATTTGGTAAGGTGTTTTAACTCATTCAGAATATGCACCAAGGTATGAGTTTATTAATTGCTGGCACAGAGCTTAAAATGTTTTCCAAGTACTGTGTTTGGGAGAAAACAGAAAAAATCAGGTGCGTTATCAGCATGTTCAAGTCAGTGGATAATGTCATATTCAGACCTTTCAGTCTTTTTCATTTTGATTTTAACAGTTCCTTAGACTCACATGGCTTCTACTCAGGAATAGCAAAGCCTCAGAGTTTTACATTATTTTTCTTGATAACAAATCAGTGAGTTTTATTCCATTAGAAGATTATTTTAAATTGGCAATCATGGCACAATATAAAATAATGGAAATCAAGAGAGACTGAAAAATATAACAGGCGCTCAACTATTTAAATTTTGAAAACATTTCCAAATTATGTCCAGGACCCATTTTCCATGTTACCATGGATTTTCCCCACCTCTCATGGTTGGGAAGGAGAGGCACACACATGACATGCTTTGTTATAGCTTCCGTAGCTGTGTGTATGATAGTGATAAAAATCTACTGCTACCTCCAAAAACTGGGGGAAGGGTATCATGAGTTTTGAGGGTCTATGACAGTACTAAGTCATGAAAACCAGTTTTGTGCTTTAGAGCAGGGGTCCCCAACCCCCGGGCCTCGGACCAGTACTGGCCCCATGGCCTGTTAGGAACAGGGCCACACAGCAGGAGGTGAGCGGCGGGCCAGCGAGGAAGCTTCATCTGCCTCTCGCTCCCCGTTGCTCCTCCGCATTGCTCACATTACCTCCTGAACCATCCCCCCACTGCCCCCGCCGTCCATGCAAAAATTGTCTTCCACGAAACCGGTCCCTGGTGCCAAAAAGTTGGGGACCGCTGCTTTAGAGAACTAGCTCAAAAACATGTTCATTATGGTTATGATTTCACATGACAGAGGTGTTTGCAGCAGCCATGTTCCCTCCTTGCTGACCTGATTGCCCTGGACACGGAGTGTGTTTCAGACCAATAGAGCCGTTTCACCCGGAGGTGCAGAGCAAGTTCCTGAACAGCCTTTCTTCCAGGGTTAACTTTAGTGTCCTGTCTGAAAAGTGCCAGAGGCTAAGGCTGTCAGTCCGGCTTTCTAAATTTATGACAACAGGTGGGGGAAACAGCTGCTGAAGTACTAAGGGAAAGTGGGTTATCTAAACGTCCAACCGTGGGAAATGGTTACATAGCCTTTCCATCTAGTGCCTTCATTCCCAGGGATATTGTAGGGCAACACTTAGGGAAAAGGAAAAATGCCTTTAGTTTGTTTTTAAGTGAGAAAGTGGTCTATGGAATATACCCACTATGTGTAGTATGTAGTAGTATGACTCCCTATTTATAAAAAAGACAGCACAGCTATATCCCCATTATTTTTTTCTTTTTGGTTTTATGTATTTCTCTTTATTACAGTGATTGTTGGAGGATTTATGATAATAGGGGTTTTTTTTTTAACAGTTTGTTGTTACCTAGAAGATTAGTTTGGTTGAAAGTGGCCAAGGACGTCCACCGCTGACTCAGAAACCCAAGGCCGCCATTTTTTTTGTCTCACGGGCTAGCAAATCACAGAATCTCTTAAGGGTACAGTGGATTTGTTAATAAGCCCTGTGAACTTACTTCACTGTTTTAAAAAAGTTTCCCTGAAAGAATGGCTTTTTCTTTTTCTTTAGACTCTTTGCACTCTTTTGGAATGTTTGTTGACTCCTGAAAATGTACCTTCTGACAGCCCGAAGGAAGTTTATGAGGTCTATTTTGTCTTTGCTTGTATCTGGGCATTTGGAGGCATTCTACTACAAGATCAGGTATGTGTAGAAATAGTTTATAGAACCAGTTTTATTTGGGGGGAAATATTATTCTGTGTGATCCCTATGGGGTTTTTAAAAATGTATATTATCATAAATCTATCCTACTTGCCGTATTCTCTCCTAAGCCTGTAACGTTGTCAGCAAGCTCGTTCAGGCTGGTGGTGCTCTCTTTGGCTGATAAGGTCAAATCCATAGCCTTCCATCAGATCTGTCTTCTGAATTCAAGGTTCCATGTCAATACCAGCAGTGTTTCAGTGTGCCTGAGACAGGGTGCTTCATCTGCCCCACCCCCATATTTGCTCTTCCTCTTTCGTCTTTTCCTCAGTGATGCATTTCTCCCAGTTGCTCTAGTTAAAAACCTGGGAGACATCATCTTATTTCTACATCCCATGGTCATCAGATCCTTTCAGTTAGAAAATAGCTGTCACATCTGTCCCCTCTTCTCTATCCCTACAGCCTTAATTCAGGAGTGTATCATCTTTAGATTGTTGTAGGCTACCACATTGTTTTGGCTTGGACTCCCATAACAAAGTATCATACCCTGGGTGGCTTAAACAACAGAAATTTACTTTCTCTCAGTTCTGGAGGCTGCAAGTCCAAAGTCAAGGTGCCAGCACGGTTGAGTTCTGGCGAGGACCCTCCTCATGCCTTGCAGACGGATACCTTTTTCTGTGTCCTCACATGGCAGAGAGAGAGAAAGATAAAAAGTTTTCTTACGTCTTTTCTTGTAAAGTCGCTAATCTAAACATAATCACCTCCCAAAGGCCCCATCTCCAAATACCATCACACTGGGGATTAAGCCTTCAGCATATGAATTTTGGTGGGGAGATAATTCAATCCACAGCACATAATAACATTCAAATTGGTTTCCAGGTCTCTAGTCCTCTTACCCTCTAAGTAGTCTCACACATGATTCCTAGGGTAATTGTTGTGAACCACAGTCAACCTCAGGCTGGTTCCTTTCCATTGTTCTTTCCTTCAGCCTAAAGTGAAGCTATCATTCCTACACAGCATTGCTAGTACAGTCCGTTTGTGGCTTCTGAGTTCTTCTGGGCAAACACTTGAGATACGAACTTGCATAGATGTGCGCACACACACGTGCGCTCACGCCCACACACGACACATACCACACACAAACTGCTTAGACTTGCCGAAGTACAAAGTGGGAGTTTTTCACCTTTAGAATTTGCACATCTAATCTCTCCCATGCACCTCTCTGTATAGATTTTTTTCATGTAATCTTTACAATAATTCTTCAAGGTATCCTCACTGTGCAGATAAAGTAAAGCTCAGAGAGGCAAAGTAACTTGACTGATGGGAAATGATGACATCAGGATTCCCACCCATGTATCTCTCTCTCCACAAGCCATCCATGGTACACCAGGATCTCTTATGGTCGTAGTGCTTCTATGGGTACCTCTGAATCTTTGAATTAAAAATAGATAGCATATGTCTTCCAGGCTTCCCTAAATGTTTCCAGATGTAAACAGGGAATTTAAATTGGAAGGCGTCACAGCCAAGAATGACCCAAATTTGTTGGTTTACTCACTGTAGGTTCTAAAATCCATGGTTGCTATAACCTGAGGGCCAGTTCCTCTTCTTGTTACTAGGTAACCATAAATTATATCTATAAATAAATCTGGCATTCACTTGGCATTCTATATCTTATTCTGACCCTTCTCAGAAGCCACATTTCCTTCAGTAATCTCCAAGTGCTTTCTAAAGAATATAGCCTCTGTTGCCTGAGTGAGAATATTGGGTGACTTCACATGGTTTTTCTCAAAGGCAAAATTTACATGTGTGGATTTCTCCTTCATGGAGACCACATGTAGACTCTCCCTCTCTCCCCCTCTCCCCTTCTCCCCCAAAACCTCATGGGTTTTGTCTTTTTTCCAGTGTTCTCCAGAAGGGTTTTCCTTTTCCAGGGCCTACAACCACATAAAATCACATGAGTAGGAGGTTGACAGCTGACATCTTTCTACTCCTGATCATAACAGCTCACCTTCCTCCCAGCTGATCCTCTTTTCATCTTTGCAGTTTCCCAACCTGGCAGCCTTCCAGCCAGTTATTCAAGCCAGCAGCTGGGCATCGCATGGTCCCCTTCCTCTCCCAGACACTCTTTCCCCAATTAATAGTTATCATCATCATCATCAATCTTTAAACTTTCAAAAAGACTTTAACTGTGAAGCATTCAAAAGAGAGGCTATGAAGTTGGAAACATGAATGAAGCAGACCCCAGAAAGAGTCTTAGGATAGCCATTTATTCAACAAATGTGGGTGCCTACTGTATGTCAGGGAACGTGCTCAGGGCTCTTAATAGGCTAACTCGCTGAATCTTCAAAAAAATAAATCCTGTCTATATAGGTACAACTATTCTTCTTTTACAAAAAAGAAACTGAAACTTAGATAAGTTAGCCTGCTTGGGAACATGGCTAACTAATGTCTGAGGCAAGTTCAAGCTGCAGCAGACTGACTCAGGACCTGTGTCCTTAACCCAGGCTGTTGCAAACACCTTCCAAAATTGGCCCCCCATCAACACTCTCTGAGCCTCCTGTAAACAGCCGTTATCCTTTCTCACTTGGCTTCTGAAGTAAGCTCCTCACTGGTCTTTCCACTTCTATACTTGCCCCATAATCCATTATTCACTCAGCGGCCAGAGTGATTTTTTTTAATGTAAATTGGATTATATGGTACACTACTGAGTTTACAACACTTTAATTGCTTTTAAGATAAAACTTTAAAATTTAATACTCTTTACACAGCCTCTGGATCTGGCGCTGCCTCTCTCCCTACTTCTTCCTCTGCTGCTGCCTCCCCTCGCTCCCCTCCAGCTGTACCGGCCGGTTTCTGGAACACAGGTTGTTTCGTACCATAAGATATTTGCACATGCTGCCCTCTTCCTGCTTCCTGGAATGGTCTTCTCTCTAATATGTGCCTGTTCTCAGAGATGGCTTCCCTGAACATCCAGTTAAAACAGATTCACCCATTTCTCTCACAACGTCGCCTTTCAAGGCGCCTGTTTATATATTTGTCTTTTTATTGGCTTCACCTCTGCTTGCACCATGCTTCCTCATGGCTTCCCCTTTCTCTTTCCCATAAACTCTATGAGGGCAGAAACCCTGTTTGTTTTCTTCCCCACTATAGAACAGAATGCATTTCAGTGAGTGAATGAATGATTCAAAATTTGTCATCAAAACCACTTTGCTGATATAGCGGTTAGGTGAAGCAAATTTTGATGTAAAGTAGAAGTCGTATGTATCCTGCCTACAGAGAATGGTGCCAGATAAGGAATACCTTCTGAATGAACTTGATTTCAGACCAACTTCTGTAGGGTGATAAAAAAAATCTCATGACACCAATCTGAACGTAACTGAAATGAACCTAAACTCATTGACATATGAGTGGTGGTGGGTAGGAATATGAGCTCGGCTTGTTTGGAAAGTGATGGGATCAGCTCTCCCTGCTAAGGCTGATCACCCCTCTCAGCCCCGACCACACTCTCCTATCCTCCAGCCATCCTGTCTGTCTCTATTTGTGTGTGTGGGATAGTGTCGTACAAAAAGTGGGCCGTAGTCCACGGACATAAGGACACCAAAGTAAAAGCAAGTTTAAGAATTCTTCTGGAGAAAAATGGGAGTTGAAGTCTTAGCTAAGTGAGATTGCTGAATGCAATGGACCATGCACAGTGTTCTTAGAGTTCACCAAAACTCACTTTGCCAGCTCATCCTGGGGATGTAAGAGTCTAGGCCAGGTCATCCTGTAGATACAGAAGGGGTTGTTAGTTGCTAGTACGCAGTTGGAATTTCCCCTCCTCCATCTTCCAAACCCTAATCTAGCAGCAAAGGGTTTGTACCTGTTGTCGTATAAAAGCAGGCACCTTCGGGTTTCCCTGGTGGCGCAGTGGTTGAGAGTCCGCCTGCCGATGCAGGGGACACGGGTTCATGCCCCGGTCTGGGATCCCACATGCCACGGAGCGGCTAGCCCCATGAGCCATGGCCGCTGAGCCTGTGCATCCGGAGCCTGTGCTCTGCAACGGGAGAGGCCACAACAGTGAGAGGCCCGCGTACCGAAAAAAAAAAAACAAGCACCTTCTAGCAAGGAGAACCTATTTCCTACGCTGTCATCTTCTCTGGAAGATTCTCTTCTAGGGCAGGGATTTGTGGAGTTTTCAGCTAGACCACTGAGTTGTGCTGTGCTAGAAAACCAAGTCCAAGTTCTTTCCCTCATGGCAGAGCTTCTCAGATTTCCAATTTCAAAGACCAACAACATTTCAATAATGATTTGGAGGAATGAAATAGGGTTACCAACTGTCTGCTTTTCTAAATAAGG
Organism: Leucopleurus acutus; assembly: GCF_964270905.1. NCBI lineage: Eukaryota > Metazoa > Chordata > Mammalia > Artiodactyla > Delphinidae > Leucopleurus > Leucopleurus acutus. The sequence continues at coordinate 35,107,979 of NC_139144.1, read as the reverse complement.
GCATTTATTTTAAAATGACCATTTATTATCACCATAGCTTTATAAAGGAAAGGATATTTTAACGCCAAAAGTTCCAGGAAGGCTATAAGCTCAAAGAACAGTATTTAAATCAATAATGTTACTAATTTTTTAAAGTATTCCTTTGTTCTTACTTTCCTCATTTTACCCTCAGTTCATGGAGATATTAGTAGAAATCAATACCACCATTTGCTAACCACTGTCTTATAGCATGGTGATTTGCATGATAGCAATTATTGAATTGAACAACCTCGGGGTCATTGAAGGTTCATCTAAGCTTACGTTGTTCTTTAAGTTAATAATTACTCCAGAAAATTTGTACCTGATGGACATATGGCAATTATAGCTTTCTGCCTTGATGGTATTGTCATTCATTATAGCTTCCTTCTAGTTATTTATTTTTTCTTGGGTCAGTTACTCAATCCCATTTGTAATTATGAGTCTGTACAGTGCAAGCACTGTGTGATCAGCCATATTTGCAGGGGCTCTCTGTGTGTTCAAAATTACTTTTAAGTCCGCAATAAGAATTTCTCTTGCTCTCCTTAGGTTTCGGGTTGTCAAGCTGAATTCAGTCAGTGGTGGCATAAAGAGATGAAAGCAGTGAAGTTTCCATCCCAGGGAACAATTTTTGATTATTATCTGGACCACAAAACTAAGAAATTCTTGCCTTGGGCTGATAAAATCCCCCAATTTACTATGGATCCAGAGGCACCTCTGCAGGTAGGTGTGGGGAACACAGTGCTCTTCAAGCCACATGTGCTGGTTTGAGCCTTGTTTGTTTGTTTTTGAGCAGTCAGTCTTTTTTTCCCTCCCTGATCAATAAATTACTGTTGGCATGGTCAGCATATAACGTATTTCCTTGGAGAGAAGAATCTCAAGTTATAGGAATGACTAGTGGGATGGTTTCTATATTTCTACAACTTCTTTTTTAAAATTTATTTCAGTTTAATTCTGTGGTAACAGCTTTCTTTAGATTTTCCTAGAAATTGTGTGATTTTATAAAAATCGGAAGCACGTTTCTATTAGTTTAGTGAGTCTTACTTCTGACCTTAGTGTGAATTTCTTAAACAGTGCTTTTCACATATAACTTCTTTCCTTTACTCCTCAAGCCATAAAATGAATGTTTGATCTTCTTACTCATATTTTCAAATTCACATGGCAGCTCACAGCTCTCAATGAATCTTTATCATCTTTTAACTGTTTATAACTTGTCCTACATTTTTATATATCAAGTTATTCTTTAACCATCTTCTAATTCTGCCTCAGTCTGTTTTGCTTTTCATTATATTTCTTTCTCAGCATCACGTCGTTTTGATTGATTTTGGAGCTTAGTATTTCGAGTACTGCCATATGAAATGCATACAGGTGATTTCTACACTAACCAGGAGGCACGTAGTGTGAAATAAAAGAAAATCCAGCGTGAGTTTCTTGGAGCTACAGTAACCGAGTACCACAAACTAGGTGGCTTCAACAACAGAAGTTTATTGTCTCACAGTTTTGGAGGCTAGAAGTTGAAAATAAAGGTGTTAGCAGGATTGGTTCCTTCTGAGGGCTGTAAGGGAAAATCTCTCCTAGCTTCATGTGGTGCGCTGAAAATCTTGGTGTTCCTTGCAATGTGGCAACATCCCTCAAATCTTCGCATGATGGCATTTTGCCCGTGTGTCTTCTTTGTATTTACATTTCCGTTTTACCAGTCATTTTGAATTAGGGGCCTACTCTGCTTGTATTAGTGTGCTCGGGATACCCTGACAAACTACCAGAGACTGAGTGGCTTAAACATCAGAAATTAATTTTTCTCATAGTCTTAGAGGCTAGAAGTCCAGGTTTGAAGTGTTAGTAGATTTGGTTTCTCCTGAGGCCTCTGTCCTTGGCTTGTAGATGGCCACCTCTTGCTGTGTCCTCACATGGTCCTTCCTCTGTATACACACATCCCTGGACACTGTCTTGAAGTGTGTCCAAATTTCTTCTTCCTACAAGAATATCAGTCAGATTGGATTAAGTCCCACTCTCTCAGCCTCATTTAAACGTATCACCTCTTTAAAGGCCTTATCTCCAAATACAGTCATATTCTGTGACACTGGGGTCAGGGCTCCAACATATGAATTTTGGGAGGACACATTTCACCCTATAACCACTTAACCAGGAGGAAACTTATCATTTTACAAACCAGAAATTCAGAGGTAGGAAGGCCTTATGACTTGGTGATATCACCAAGGATTCAGATCTTCTCACCTTGACACTGGCCTCACTTGAAGACTGGTATCCCTCCTGATCTCAAGATGACTCTAGTGGTCCCAGGAGTTCGAAGGAAACAAGTTAGGGGGAAAGAAGACTTTCTCATATTTTTTATTAAGACTGAAGAAACTTTTTGCAGAAGCCCCAGAGCAGACTGCCCCCTGTATCCAATTCACCAGGGGTCACATGCCACCTCTAACCCAGTCTCAGGCCAGGGTAATGAGGTTAAGCTTTGACAATCAACACATCATTGCAGGAGTCAGGTTGTGTGGAGGAGGGGCAGAGACTTGAACAAAGTGGGGCTCTGGCAGGAGGGAAGAAGTGGACAGATGGATTCTGGGAGGCAACCAGCAGGGTCTGCTCCATCTGCTTTATAGATTTTGACATCTCTGTTTCCGCTCAGCCTGTCTAGACTTCAGCTACCTACCAGTATTATCTAGGTGGTTGAAAGCTGAGGATTTGTACTTAACCAAAAGAAACACACACACACACGTACGTACACACACACACACACACACACACACACACGACCAAAAAAGTGGTATCACAAGGTTGATGCACCTTATCAGTGATGCATTTTATTCAACAGAGAACCTATCAGGACTTCGTAGTCTTACTGTATACACAACTGCGCCAAATGTGGCTATTTGATTAAAAACCTCTTAACATGTTAGAGGAGAACCATACTGAGCCAGTAATAGTAGCAAATACTAATATGACATTATAATATGTCAGGACCTTTTCTAAGTGCCTTATTTCCATAGATTAACTAATTTAATCCTTATGAAAATTTTCTAAGGCAGGAACTGTTACTAGCCTTTTTACATATGGAGAAATAGAGGTACCAAGACATCAGGTAATGTGTATACAGTCCGTGATCAGCAGAGCATTCTTTGTGGTAGGTAAGACAGGGCGTGGACTCCCGACAGATTTGAGTTTGAATCTAAGTACTACCACCTATGAGTTTGGCCAAGTTATGAATGTTCTCTAAGCCTTAACTTCATCATCTCTGAAATGGAAATGATAACAAAACTCTCCTCATAGGTTTGTTATGAGTGTCATATGATGTAATGCATGCAAAGGGCTCAGCATAGAACCTGTCACATACTCAGCTCTCAGTAGGTGTTAATTATGGGTATTAATGTGTGGACCTTATTACAGAGTTTATGTGTTTTTCTTATGAGCAATATAAATCCTGTAAGTAGTTTTTTTAATCCCCTTTTTAATTTGGCCACCAAGAAATGTAAGACATATTCAGTTCTCTTTAATCACCATGCAGGCTTCTCTTTCCTGCGTGTCTGTGTCTGCTTCCCCTTTTCCTCATCTTATATATTAGTCTCTGTTCCCTGAGTCTGGCTTTTACTTGTATTCTTCGTTTTATTGTATTCTTGTAAGCCACCTCTAACTTTTTTGTAGCATCTAAATAAATAGCCAATTTTCAAAACAGAAACATGTTATGAGAATTTTTAACAAAACAATGCACGGTAAGTTTCAACAGTGCCTTGGATTTGTGACTATTTCACTTAATGCCTATTTCCTCCAAGCTGGTCTCTCCTCGCACTGAACTCCTTTAGCGTGGATTGTCCCTAATCATTTTGCACATTAATCATTAATCTTACTGGGCCCAGGAATTGCTACCAATTTTTGGTTATTTGTGCCTTGGCTTTTCACATGCTTTATCATCTCCTAAAGAGTGGTGGACAGTTTCTTAAGCATTTACTGCATTCCCTTGTATGTGTAACACAAGGTTAGGCAGAGTGTAGGTATTCCGTGATGGGGAGCCTTCAGTGCTAGCTCTTAACTGGAAAAAATAAATCAGTTGCTTCTGCTGTGGCACTTTGATGGCACTACCCAACTGCTCTTCTCAAGCTGTGATGTCTGAACTGATCATTCAAAACAAGAAATTAAGTGGAATCTCTCCTACTGGCTGTTTAGAACTAAGAATTCATTTGGTCTCAATTCTAAAATGACTGGGTTGGTTCAGATACAAAATTTTGGAATGCCTCTCTCTCTGATCTTTCTTTCATTCTATTTTTCCCTCCAGAGAGTTCTGGTTCACACATCAGAGACAGCTCGTCTTCAATATTTCATAGAGTTGCTGCTTGAGAAAGGACAGCCGCTGATGCTGGTAGGAAACGCTGGAGTGGGAAAAACAGTCTTTGTAGGTGACATACTAGCAGGTCTCTCCGAGGCTTATATAGTGTCCCATGTGCCTTTCAACTACTACACAACATCGGCAGCTCTGCAGAGTAAGTGTTCCTCCTGTTCATACTTGAGAAACAAGAGATCAGAAACTGTCAAGGGCAGAACATGCAGCCCAAAGAAATGATTACTTTTGCTAGGCTTTAGACATTTTGCTTAGGATGCATTTTTACTTATCACCATTCTGGCTAAATATACTTTGTCTGAATATTGTGATTTTTGGCTTTCCATATCACTCCTGGCTTTATGTGGGTTACTACTGTATAGAACAGCAAGAATTTACGTCAACAGTGTTCATTGCTTTGCCTCTAAACCGTTTGGTTAGCTTTAATCAATTTCACGGAGCCCTAGCAACAGAAGAATATACTCCAGGAAGAGTGCACTGGTTACCTTTTCAAGTAAGGGACTGATTTAGAGGGAAGTTCATTCAAACTGTATTGATGAAATGACAGGCCCCAGGTTGTTAGTTAAATTTTAGAAGAGCTATGAGAATAATTTTTAACTGTTGAATACATGTGTCAGCGTAATCAAAGGAACCACATAGATTTGGGGCATTCTGAGTTTGGAAGGGCACATGAAGTAGATGTGTAGAAGTAGAGAAGCACTGATATCGATATAAAGAGCTGATAGTGGTAACTCTGTCACTCTGGCCAGCACAGCAATGGGGCTGTGCTGTATGGGGGCAGCAGAACTCCCTTCTGTCCACTACTGTAGGAAACCTGTTGCCCTGAATGTGTTTTCTTGTTGTGTGTGTTGTTGCTGTTTTCTCAGCTCTATCAGTAGAGGTTAATAACGTATTTTCTTATCACGGACATCAACTCGGCCAAGAACGATTTTTCTGTAATCTCTTTCTTAATCAAGTTTGTCTTCTTCATCATTGTGACTGGAACAGTTAAAAAGCTGACTCAGAAGTTTTTCATTCATTTCTTTAGCAAATATGTATGATTTATCTACTTTCTCTCCAGACACTGTGTACAATACATGTTTTTCATTTGCAGACACAGAAGAAGGGATCACTTTATCGCTTGTAAATGGAAGACTAGGGCTGCAATTCAGTAGTTGAACAAAGTTCAGCTTGCTAATTCTTGGAAGGGATACAGGCATGAATAGATTTAGACATTGCCTATTAGCATGAGGAATAGAAAGAGGTAGTGTACTCTAAAGAAAGGGTTTCAGACCTTTGAGATGGGGTGGTATGCAGGCAAAAAGGGGACTTAGGATAGAAGAATCAGCTTAAGCAAAGACATGAAAGAGAGGAAATTGTGGGACATATTCAATTAATTGAATCTCTAAGTTGACTGAAGCATAGTGGTCAGGCAGAAGATAGGGCAAAGGCTGGAGTGGCGGGTTGGAGTTCTATTATAGATGGAGTGACCAGTTGTCTACTTTGCCAAAGGCTGGGAAGGTATGGGGTTTGTAGTGCTAAAACTGGGATCGTCCCAGGCAACCTGGGATGGTTGGTCACTGTGACTGTGGAGAGAGCTGAGATGCAAGTGGAAGAGAACATATTTCATGTGGTAGGAAATGGTCAGCCATTGATGGGGAGCAAGGAACTGACAAGATGCAGGCTCTGCTTTGGGAGGAGAAGTCTGTGGTGGGGAGACCAGTCCCCTTGAGCAGTATGCTAGCCAAATGAAATGGTGCCCTGGACTAGAGTTGTAGCGGGAAAGGTGAAAAGGAAGAGACATGTACAGGCTGTGGTTGGGCCAATCAGGGACCAGGAGGGAAAGACTAAATTCAGGCCTTGCTTCTGGCTGACTGGGAGATGTTAATTCTATAAACAGGAGCACAGAAGGCTAAAAAGAAGAGATGGGTTGTGAGTGGGGAAGAGGCTTGTTAAATTGAGTTTGGGAACAGGCGTATTTGGTGTTGGCCAAACGTCCAGGTGCCAATGGCTAATAGGAACTGTTGTCCAGCAAGCATTTGGAAATGCAGATATGCTGCTTGGAAGAGGGGTTTGTTAATTTATTCATTGTATATTTCTTCATTCATTCATTCATTCCTTTGATCATTTAACAGTTACTTATTTGTTGTGGTTGTCATCAGAAACACAGAGATGAGCATGATATAGTTCCTCGTCCTCACTATTTATAGTCCATTTAGAGAGTAGGCAAGTAATTAGATGCTACACCTCAGATCCACACCGTTCAAGATTTTCTATACTCATGAGTTTCTCTTAAACATACCAACACAAAGTCAGATACGCATGTGAAGAAATGTAATTTGATGTATACACAGGATAATGTCTACATACAGTATCTTCTTGTACTTCTGCACCCTGTGGCCCAAGAAGAGAGGTGTGAGAAATTCTTGAGCTGTCCCTAGGCTCTATTTTGATAAAGAAAGACTGATCCACCAGGTTCTGGGTGGACCAGCAGTGGTTCGTGTTTTACAGTAGGTACAGGGAAGGAAGGTGCAAAGGTCAGCAATGGTGTGGTCTCAGATGTGATGGCCAGTGTGACATCATGCTGCAGATACTGACTCTCTAGGAAAGGAGAGTCAAGGTGAGCTCGAGGAGAGTGTGACATAGAAGGTGGTGAACAGAGACATGTTTCTGGGATTAACCTGCAGAGAAATGGCACTTGAAGCCACACAGTGGGTGAAATGGGGAGAGGATGAGGAAAAACGAGAAAAAAGGACTAAGGTTCTATTTTATATTCATATATAAATATATTTATATTTTATTATATATAAACAGAAGGTTACATTTTATTTGGTGGACAGAATTATACATTGGTTTCAGGAATTCTTGAGAAACCTCTAGAGAAAAAAGCTGGTCGTAACTATGGTCCAGGAGGAAATAAAAAATTGGTTTATTTTATCGACGACATGAATATGCCTGCAGTGGACTTATATGGCACTGTTCAGCCCCACACTCTGATTCGACAGCATATTGATTATGGTCACTGGTAAGCGATTGTCTGTATTGTATTTTCTACCAAAATCTACTTATTATGACTATGGATAAACATTTAAAAATGGAATTAGCGGGGTGGGATAGGGAAGGTGGGAGGGAGACACAAGAGGAGAGGGAGGAGATATGGGGATATATGTATATGTATAGCTGATTCACTTTGCTATACAGCAGCAACTAACACACCATTGTAAAACAATTATACTCCAGTAAAGATGTTTAAAAAAAAATGGAATTACCCCAGTTTCTTCCTCTTCTGAGGAGCGTTTTCTATGATACGTTTTGGGTTTCACTTTGCATCCCCTGTTGCTCATCTTAAATGGAATAGGTTTGCTTTGAATCTTTGGAAGAAGTGGATTGAAAAGTATCTTAGAGACGTAAACTGTCTAGTTTAAACGTTAAGCTCCTTAATGCATTAACTCACACTCAATTACTTAGGGGAAGCTTGACATTTTCTGTGGGATGTAACTATCTGGTAATATCTGGGCATTGCAGTCTGCAATCCCCCAGTCTTGCTGTGGGTGTTTCTAACCAAACTCACATGAGAATCTCTAAGCAGTAATAGTACCTATTGATTCAGCTCCATATGTTGATTCTGGCATCAAAGGAGCCATGTAGTCTTCAGTTTTCTGAGCTTTAGTTTTTATGTCTCTCAGGTAGGCTAACAAGCTCAACGTCACAGAGCGATTGTAAAGATCGAAAGAAACAATTTGTGAAGTCCTTTATGGATTGGTGGATTTTGTTGTCATTTTGAGCTTTGGGACTTAAGGTTCTGTTTTCTATCTTGCAGGTATGATAGACAGAAAGTGATGCTTAAAGAAATCCACAGCTGTCAGTATGTTGCCTGCATGAATCCGATGGTGGGCAGTTTCACTGTCAATCCTAGACTACAGGTAGGGTGTTGAATACTGCTCTCCTCCAAAGAGCCCCTGAATATCATACTCACATGTTGTAGATCTTGATTCTTAGTGCTTTGGGGTAAAGATTAGGATGAATGGTTCTACTGGACATTTGGTGAAGCACGGAAACTTATTTTAATTAATAGACTTTTTAGGGCAGTTTCAGGTTTACAGAAAAATGAGCTGAAAGTACGGAGAGTTCCCGTATACTCACCGTGACCCATTTAAAAACACCTTGCATTAGTGTGCTGCATCTGTTACATCTGATGAGCCAATATTGATAAGTTATTATTAACTGAAGTCTAAAGTTTACATTAGGGTTCATTTTTTGTGTTACACATTCTGTGGGTTTTGGCAAATGTATAATTACAGGTATCTGTCATTAAAGTATCACATAGAGTAGTTTCACTGTCCTAAAAATCTCCTGTACTCCCTCCACCTGTTCAGCCCTCCCCCCCCAACCCCCTCACCGCCGAAGCCCTGGCAACCATTGATCCTTTTCCTATCTCTATGGTGTTGCCTTTTCCAGAGGGTCGTATAGTTAGAATCATATAGTATGTAGCCTCTTCAGACTGGCTTCTTTCTTTCTTTCTTTCTTTTTTTAATTTAACATCTTTATTGGAGTATAATTGCTTTACAATGGTGTGTTAGTTTCTGCTGTATAACAAAGTGAATCAGCCATACGTATACATATATCCCCATATCTCTTCCCTCTTGCATCTGCCTCCAACCCTCCCTATCCCACCCCTCTAGGTGGTCACAAAGCACCGAGCTGATCTCCCTGCGCTATGTGGCTGCTTCCCACTGGCTATGTGTTTTACATCCGGTAGTGCATATACGTCAGTGCTACTCTCACTTCGTCCCAGCTTACCCTTACCCCTCCCCGTGTCCTCAAGTCCATTCTCTACGCCTGTCAGACTGGCTTCTTTTACTTAGCCTAAATATGCATTTAAGGTTCCTCCATATCTTTTCATGTATCGATAGCTCATTTCTTTTTATCACTGAATAATACTCATTGTCTGGATGTACCATAGTTTGTTTATCCATTTACTTATTTAAGGATGCCTTGGTTGTTTCCACATTTTGGCAATTCTGAGGAAAGCTACAGTAACTATTTACGTTCAGGTTTTCTGAGTGCATGTAAGCTTTTAAATAATCATCACCACCACCACCGTACATACAACAACAGCATACAACAGTCAGTGTTGTTTACTAGTTTATGAGCGGTCACTTGAAGCTCAGCTGGGTGACTCTGCTGATCTTGGCTGGACTTGTTCACATGTTGGGGAGTTAACTGTCAGCTACTCAGGGTGGCTTTGGCTAGAATGGTTGTGATTGGGACAACGTGGCTCTGTGTCATGTGTCTCTCATCCTTTGGCAGGCATGTAGAATTCATTGCAGAGGTAGAGCCTTAAGACAGTAAGTGGAAACACAAGCGTCTGACAGTGACTGGTACCCTGTTACTTCTACCTCCTTCTGTTGCCTTGAACAAGTCTTATGGGAAGTCTGAGAGAGTGGAAGGCACTACCAAGTTACATGGCAATGGGCATGGATAGAGAAAGAGTTGAAAAAATAAGGTCCCCCCCCTTTTTTTTGTAATCTACTCGTCCCATTACATTTTGTATTTTCTGCAACTCTTATATTTGTTTTTCTTTTCAGAGACATTTCACAGTGTTTGCATTCAACTTTCCATCCATGGATGCACTAAACACCATCTACAGCCAAATCCTGAATTTCCATTTCCAGCAGCAAGCATTTGGTCCGTCAGTTCTCAGGAGTGGCCCCACTTTGATACAGGCAGCAATCGCATTCCATCAGACCATGACACACAACTTTTTACCCACAGCCATTAAATTCCACTACCTCTTTAATCTGAGAGACCTGTCAAACGTCTTCCAGGTACCTCAGTGGCTCTGTGTTATGTGTCTTGAGTAGAACACTGATTATAGCAATATTAATGGCGTTCATTCATAGAACTTAGTCGAAAACTATGCTACGTACTTGAGCATGTATTCTTTCATTTTCCACCATAAACTTCTCTATGAAGTTAGTATGGCAGGTTTATTAGTCCCATTTTGTCAGTGAGAGTAGTGAGTCCTCTTAGGTTGCTAGAGACTTAGCAACAGAAGCTAAGGTAGAAATCTTAGTTCCCTATTTTATTTATTCCATATAAATATTTGAGTGTTTCTGTGCAAGTAAGAGGGATAATTTTTCATTTTTTAATATGTATGTGATACAGTTTTAAAACATGCATCAAGAGAAATTATAATTTCTTAAATTCCTAGATTATTTTGGTTTGGCATTGACACTTAACTTGCTTATCTGGTAAAAGGGCAGTACGTATGTATATGATTTAGAAAGGAAGTTCCAAAGAAGAAATTCAAAACTTTCGAATTCTGAAAATATCCAACTTATGTGGCCTACTTGGTAGAGTAAAAGCAGTTGAAGAGTTATTTATGGCTCAAAGTTCTTTTGTGACAGAAGTAGTAAACTGATTGAATATGAAAACTTCATGAGACTTCTTTATATTTGGTGATTTTTGTTTCTTTATACTTTTATAGCCCTCCTTTCTAAATTACTCCGCAACTGCTTTAAAACTCACACCGCATTAGGCAAAAGTTTCCGCAGAACGTGGACCATTCCTTTTCATCTCGATATTTCTAGCACCCGCCTGAAAGACTGTGCTCAATAAAGTGGTGTTTAAAAGCAGATTTTTGATCTTAGGAGGGAAGGGAGACCATGGGGTGAGAGGCCTGTCTTCTCACAGTTCATATCCAGTCTTTCAGCTACGCCTGATATCAACCAGTTCTTTAGCCTTTGCAGCTAAGTCTCTATGACTCCCTTGGTGTTGTCCCATAAGCCCAGAGCACAGTGACTCTCTCCAGGAGGACTGGGTCTATATGAATCCAAGATATGAAGGACAGTGTTGAGGAAAGGGGGGAATAAAAATGCTTTGACTACCCATGAAGGGTGAATTCAGGCAGTGGACTTTGGGTCTCATATGTTTCATCTGTGAAATGAACGGGTTAGATTAAATGATATCACAGGATTTTAGAGTAAAAATTATTATCATCCTGTGACTTTCATGTTTGCTGTTTGTACTCTGGTTTTGGAAACTTAATTCACTGAAGGTAGCAGGTACAAGTTCTAAAATCTGGTATTTAGTTCCTAGGCTGACTCTTGAAGTACACTGTTAGCTGCATTCCTAAAAATGGGTATAAATGACAGTTAATTTTTTAAATATTGCTTATCAGAGAGTACAACTACTAATATGTATCTACTACTCTTTATAACACTTCTTGTAACTCAGTGTATTGCTAAATTCAGTTCACAGTTAAAGAAAATGTTAAAAGGAAATATTATCTTGGAATGCCACCACCTTCTGAAGTTTTAATATTTATCACTCTTGCCTTGTAGGGGATTTTATTTGCTTCTCCTGAGTGTTTAAAGGGTCCAAATGATTTAATACGCCTGTGGCTTCATGAATCTTCTCGTGTTTATGGAGACAAACTGATAGACACAAAAGATCGTAATTTGTTTCATAAAAACATGCTGGAAACTGCTAGTAAATATTTTGAAGTAAGTAAATGAATGCCAGAGGTCACTGTTTGCTCTGGCACAAATTGGCATTGGGGCAGAAATGGGATAAGGATGTGAATGAATTGTGCGTACGCTTACCTGGCTGAAACAGCTGTGACCCCAGGATGCAGTTGGCCTGTACTGGGGAGCGGCACACCCACCTACTCATGGTTTGATTTGCAAGCTTTTCCCTGCATAGGCCACTCTGCCTCCAGATGAATCATTTCTGGAGACTGACACGACCGTGTCTTTCTCTTCCTCCTCCTGCAGGGTGTAGACAGCTCCGTGCTGCTTCAGCAGCCCCTCATCTACTGCCATTTTGCTAATGGCAGCAAAGACCCGTGTTACCTGCCGATGAGAGACTGGGAGGTGCTGAGGACATTTCTGACCGAAGCCTTAGATAACTACAACGAACTCAATGCCGCCATGCACCTTGTTTTATTTGAAGACGCCATGCAACATGTGTGAGTTGACTGGCTGTGATGCTTTTCCACAAAGTAAAAATGGCTGGGTGTCCACAATTGTTGTTGTTGTTCAGTGTGATCTGTTGAATACTTGGAACTATCAGTTCTTACTTCTTGTTTGCCATACAGTATAAAACTAAGTGTCTCCACGAAACTTAAATAATGTTAAAAACCAATGTTACCTCAAAAAAAAGAGAAAAAAATAAAACTTGATAGACAACACAAGAAGAAAAAACAAAGGTAAGCCACAACCCTCTTAAATGACATAAATATGTCACATCCCAGTAAATGCACCACTTACCATGTCATAAGCCAGAGGCAACTTGTAGAAGACCTCAAGAATGTACATATGTAGGAAGGAAATTGACTTTTACACTAAAGAAAAGTAATTGATAATCTGAGTTAGATGAGAAAATTATCTTCTGCAAAAAGTCATTCAAATCTTCTTAGTTTATATAACTATGACTGTATGGGCCTGATTCAGAGAAGGTCACTAAGCTTTTATTGCTTACCTTCAGCAAATACAAGAATATCAAACGTAATTCTTTGTATAATAGTAGATAAGTTTTATATAAATGAATAAATAATAATAGGTTTAGGTGTCATGGATCCTTTAAAAAAATATTAAGTGTCTCTATAAATTATGTCACAATCTTAATAAGGTCTTACATAGGTACACTACTTTTTGAAGTGCTATCAGAGCCATAATTTCATTTTCTTTTACTGTACCTCTGTTAGGTAAGAATATGAAGAAAGAGGAAGGTAAGTGACTTGTTCAAAGTCTTAAAGTTCATAAGTGGCAGAGGCAGGATGGACTCAAACTGATTTTCTTTGGTTAAGAATGTTGATTGAGTGCCTACTTAGTGCTAAAGAGGAACATTGCCAGCCTATTCAGCACTTATGTGCGTATTAGAAAAAAAGAGGGAGGGCCATGTTTTCTGGGCAGAAAATTAGAAAAAGGCCCCCCTCCTGGTGTAGAGCATGGCTGACAAGGCTCTTACCTCCTAGCCTGGGCATCCTGTGCAGTGCACAGATTATGCGACTGTCTGTGGCACCCCTGCTGTCAGACATTGCCTGAGGTACTGGGGAGACAGCAGCAAAGACAGTCTAGTTCTTTCTCTAATCGAGCTTATGTTTTAGTGATGCGATGCATTTATAAGGATATGAACAAATAAGCAAGTGAGAAGAATGGCAGAAAGTGGTATGTCCTGCTGAGGAATAAAATTGATTGACTCTGAGAAATAAACATGTGGATTCCCAAAGAGGGACTGGCTATCTATGTGAGGAGGTGACATTTAAGGTGAGATCAAAATGATACACAGGAGCTAGGCATGGAAAGATCTGGAGGAAGGACATTCTAGGTATGGGCAGATGTCATGTGGCCTTAAGACTGAACGTTCAAAAGCAGAAAGAGGGTCATTGTGGCAGCATCCTGGCGAAGTGGGGAGAGCAGTATATGACAAGATGGGGAGGTGGGCACAGGCCTCACGTGTGCAGTGTGTTTCCTTTTAACCAGAGGAGGCGGGGGTTATTTCATTCTAACTGCAGTGAGAAGCTTTGGGTCAGATTTTAGCACGGGAATGACAGGATTTGTTGAAGAGTCTAAACAGCTTGCCGTTGCTGCTGCCATGTGGGAAGTCGATTGCATCTTTCCTTCCAATCCTGTTCTCCTAGTCACCATTATTTCTCAGTGGCTGTCCTGGTCTCCTAGAGCTGCTCTAACAAAACACTACAAACTGGGCAGTTTAGAAAGACAGATATTTATTGTCTCAACAGTTCTGGAGGCAAGAAGTCTGAAGGGCTGGAAGGGCTGTGCTCCTTCTGAAGGTGCTGGGGAGGATCTGTTCTAGAATTCTTTCCTTGCTTCTGGTAGTTCCTTGGCTTGTGACAGCCTAACTCCAATCTTCACGTGGCAGTTTCCCTTTGTGTGTGTTTGTATCCAAATTTCTCCTTTTTATAAGGACGCCAGTCGTACTGGATAAGGTGCTCACCCTACTCCCCTATGACCTCATCCTAACTAGTTTCTTCTTCAATCACCCTATTTCCAAATAAGCTTATATCCTTAGATACTGGAGGTTAGGACTTCAATATATGAGTCTGGGGGGAAGCCATTCAATGAACAACACTGGCTCTTCAAACAAGTGATATTGGGCAAAGATTAAAATAATGAAATAAACCAAGAAAGAAGGAAGTATGTGAGGAAGGCGACTCAAACAGACCCAAAAAACGTGGAGAATTCAATTTTCAGAAGAAGATTTGAGCAGATTAAATGTTGAGCCCAAGTGCCTAAGAAAAACTTGGGAGGTCTCCCCATCATCAGTTATTATAAGCATGTGAGGTGTTGATTGTTTTATCGATCCCTTTGCAGTTGCAATCCTCTGATTACGCAGACAGGAAGCTTCAGTTAGAATCTCTGACCGTGGTGATAAGTGAGTTATTAGTAATACTGTTGCTGGTTGGGTTAGTATATGGTGACCGTCTGTCGTGGCTCGGGTGGAGGAGATGTCCCATTGGCGCTGAAGAGTCTTCCCCTCTAATCCTTCAACACAGAGTTCTCGGTGACCTAAAGGGAAAGCCATTACTTTGATCAGGGATTATGAGCTAGAAGCTGATTTACTCAGTGTCAGAGATGATTTCAGAGAGTGTCCTAGAATGTTGTAGAAAGGGACTTTTGCCACTGAGAGACTCTGGTGAGGTGCAGACCTCAAAGCACACATTAAAATGAAATGACCACCCTGCTTTGTAACTTGGGATGTCACTCATGTTAGAGTAGCCTTAGAGCTTTCCCAAGGTGGTCTTGTTGTGTGGTCCTGTCAAATAAAATGTAATGCGATGGCTGAGCTTGGAAAGATAACCTGTCTTTTCAGCTATTGAAGGTTTTCAGGAAATGCTCACGTGTGTTGGTCCTTGTATAAGTGACCCCAACTTCATTTTTTCAAAAAGCACTCTTAAAAAAAAAAAAAATCTATGTGGAGCATTCAGGGCTTGAAGTTTAAATTCATTCAGGAAAGCAGCTGAGAGCAAATACAATAGTGTGGTTTTTTTTTTTTTTTCCTGCATTTGGGTTTCAATATGCTTATATTTTTTTTGTTATTTTTCTTAATATTTATGACATAATTATGGGAAATTTCTTCAACCAAACACATATTTTGATCATGTTAAAGCCAACTTATTCCTAACTGTAAGATACAGCAATAGTATCAAAAGTTTAAGCATTGAGAATCTCTTCAGTAATACAGAACAAGGGATTAGTTAACCTCGCCGGAAATGTAACTCTGGGATTCTAACAGTTTCAGTAAATGTTTTAGACAGCTCGAGGCACAGGGAAAGCTTTAGTGCAAAGGACGTTAAGAATCATACAAAAAGGCAGGTGTTTAAAATGCATGAAGCAAGTCACACGTGAGCTGTGTGTCGGTTTGAACAAATCCATTCTTTCCACAGTAATTCTACAGCAAAGGTTTCTGGCCCAAAAATATCCCCCCTTTGATGTCCTTGTACGTGGATGCTGATGTGAGGTTAGGATCTTTCTTGCTTATCAGGAAAATGTGACGCTTTTGAAAGGCCATGTCTTCATTTTCTGTCCTTTTCTGGTGGAGAGTAGTACAGCAGTGAGAGTCCAGACGCCATTAACCAGGATGGTTTGTTAGGCGAGCGATGCGGGGGCAGACTCGGGCGGCATCTTTGTTTAATGGGAAAACAGAGGAACAGGGACGGAAAGTCCGACATGAAAATCGGAATTTAGTATCTAAATA
Source organism: Leucopleurus acutus (assembly GCF_964270905.1). Lineage (NCBI taxonomy): Eukaryota > Metazoa > Chordata > Mammalia > Artiodactyla > Delphinidae > Leucopleurus > Leucopleurus acutus. The sequence continues at coordinate 35,091,916 of NC_139144.1, read as the reverse complement.
TGTGAAAAACGAAACAGACATGGCCCCGGGGCTCGTTGGATATCGTCTGCAGGGAGTGTGCTTCCTCTCCCCAGGTGTCGCATCAGCCGGATCCTGCGGGCTCCTCGGGGTTACGCGCTCTTGATTGGAGTGGGGGGCAGTGGCAAGCAGAGCCTGTCCCGCCTGGCGGCCCACGTTTGCAGCCTCGAGGTCTTCCAGATCACTCTGACCGAAGGCTTTGGAATCCAAGAACTTCGGGTAAGTACAGTGATGGGCATCCCGTGCCCCTTCTGCCCCAGGATATAAGTGCTCCCGTCATCCATGGAGAGGGGGGAAAGCTCTTCAGAGGATTTAGTTGGCAGTTTCTCCTTCATGGTCAGATTAGTAATAGCAAATTGCTACCAACATTTATAGGTATATAAGCCTATAAGCCTGTAGAACTGGCTAGAAAATATTTTATTAAATACTTGCTTACACAAACATGTTTTTTCTTTTGCATGGACCATACTTGATAATCAGCAGTATTCATAGCCCCATACGATGGAGTGAGGGGAAAAAAGATACTTTTCTTTTTTACTTTTTTTTAACAAGCGCGAAGAGATTTCTTCCACCTTGAAGCAGATTATGAAAATAAAATATGATGGGAACACAGTCAGGAAGCTCTGACGTGTTTTTAAAATTTTGCTTTTGAGTTACAACAGTACTTACAAAATAGTACTTAGAGTTTGTGGCAAGTGCTATTTTAAAGCAAAAAAAACCAAACCACATGCTTTCAATATTACTAAATAAAACTAACTACATAAGACACCAGCCAATGAAGTAGACAGCTGTTGAAATGAGACAAAAACTTCTTTTAACTGAGTTGCTTGACAGTGGCGTTACTGCATTCACTTTTACTGGAAGAGAAGGGAGTTGTTTCTCAGGAGCCTATTTGCGTCTTGGGCTCCATTAGGCCACAAACATGATACTCATCATTATATGCCAGAAATGGAGGTGACGTCATGCTGTTTGCCCCCGTAAGAAGATGGTCACTGTGAGGAAAGAATATGTAAACGGGGGAAAGGACAGCACACAGCCCTCCCATTGTAGCGCCTCAGTTCTCCCTAGCCCTCGCACACACGCTCCCCACGTCACACCAGCATTTTAATACAGCGTGAATAATGGCCTCCTTTCCTTACAGGTAGATCTTGCCAATTTGTATATCAGAACCGGAGCCAAGAACATGCCCACTGCGTTCCTGCTGACAGATGCACAGGTTCTAGATGAGAGCTTTCTCGTGCTGATTAATGACTTGCTGGCATCAGGTGATTAAATCAACACATTTCATGAAAGATCTTCCCCAAAGACAAATGATCTGTAGTTTCAGTGAACTTTAAATAGAGATAATTTGTCTTTGAGGTGTTTGCTGGGGCATTCTTTGAGGAGAAACCTATAAACCTAACTAATTTGAAGTATATTCTTTCTCAGTCTGCTTGCGGATGTGAGATGCCTTGGAGAGGCCTTCAGTGAAGTAAATGTTATTCCTACATGGGCGAGTTTAGTGGGTGGATTCGTCATAGCTTGTCCTCAGTGTGTTGTGTGTCTTGTAAATGCAAAAAGAAAAATTGCGTTTCTGTTTCAAACTCTTTAAAGGTGAACTTTGTATTATAAAGCATTTCAAGTCATGTATAAAATTTAAATTGTGGCAGTCTTTTAATAATTCTACTCATTCCTTTGGGGGCAGGGGAAATCCCTGATCTGTTCAGTGATGAAGATGTGGACAAGATAATTTCTGGAATTCGTAGTGAAGTTCATGGTCTGGGCATGGTGGACTCCACAGAAAATTGTTGGAAGTTCTTTTTGGCCCGGGTGCGACTACAGCTGAAAGTAAGAAACATTTGCTTTATTTGCATTTAGTTAAACATGCTGTTAGAACTCTGCTATGGTTCTGTTTCGCAATTCATATGAGAAGTTTGAAGTCCACTCATTCATTTTGTAAGGACATCCAGTCATTCATTTTGAAAGGACATTTGCATTTTTCCATGAGTGTCTGGAGGGCACCTTCTTCAAGTTTCCTGTGATGCTGGGCTCCTACAAAGCATTGCTCTGAGCAGATTGCACTCCTCAAGTGAACTGAACATGGTCTCTGTCCTTGAGGAACTTACACTATTACAGGAGACAAGAGACACCACAAATAATGGTAGTATGGGACCAGTGTGAATGGTGCTATGTGATTCCAGAGGCATACAGCATCCTTCCTAATGGCACTAGACCCTCCTGGAGGAAGTGATGTGCTGTGTGTCAAGTGTGACTTAGAATTCATGGGGAAGCGATGGGGTGGGGAAGAACTTTCAGGGAGAGGAAATAACATTTATATAAGAGTAAAGGTGGAATGCACGGTGCATATTTGGAGAAACCCCAGATAGCTCTAAATGACTGGGATGGAAAATTCCTGTAGGAAGAACCAGGTGGATCAGGCTGGGAAAGTAAATTGGCGTGAAGCAAGGGTTTTGTAAATCATTAAGGGAGCAGAGGAAGAGTTTGAGTTAAGGAAGTGACTCTTACGTTAGTACTTCAGGGCAAATAATTATGGCCTATCACTCAGATGATCTGAGGCTCAACCCAGGGTTCCTCCACAGAAACTACTCCATGCTTTAGTGTAGCATATAGGAATATAATATAACCAAATAAGAGCAGCAAGAAGGATGAAGTATTAGAACAAGAAGCCCCTCCACACTCATGGCAGAAAGCCAATTGAAAATGCTAATATGGAAAAATTGAGACTTCCTAGTATAGTAATGCTTAGTAACCTAGAAAAGTTACTACTTTGCTACTCCTTCTAGTATTCCACACCTGTCAAGTTAGGAACAGAGGACTTCCCTGGTGGCACAGTGGTTAAGAATCCTCCTGCCAATGCAGGGGACACGGGTTCGAGCCCTGGTCCGGGAAGATCCCACATGCCACGGAGCAACTAAGCCCATGTGCCACAACTACAGAGCCTGCGCTCTAGAGCCTGAGCACCACAACTACTGAGCCCCTGTGCTGCAACTACTGAAGCCCGTGTAGGGCCTGCGTGCCGCAGTTACTGAGCCCACGTGCTGCATTTGCTGAAGCCTGCGCACCTAGAGCCCATGTTCCACAACAAGAGAAGCCACCGCAATGAGAAGCCCGCACACCGCAAGGAAGAGCAGCCCCTGCTCGCCACAACTAGAGAAAGCCTGCACGCAGCAATGAAGACCCAATGCAGCCAAAAATAAATGAATAAATAAAGTTAGGAATGGACTTTGCGGCTTCTGTAAAGCCTGGAGTACGCAGGAAGGGATGGGAAGTGGCGTTAGCTGTGAATATACCTCTGTGAGGAGGTTAAGGAATAGAGTAACTATGATTCTTCTCCACCCTCCTGTTTCAAATTCCACATTGGTCTTACTGAGCAATTCTGGGCTGAGGTTAGAAATCAGAATTCAAGGTTCAGTTGCCCAAAGAGTTTTCTGCCCATCAAAAATGTGACTAAGCATCTGTTGGCCAGGTTGTAACAAGGCCGGGGATTTCTGCCTGTTCCACTGCGATATACTTGGATCAGATTTTCTTTGTGAAATGGGAAAATAAGTACAATAATAGAATTTGAGACAGTAATGTAATAAATCAGCAGCAGTCCAAGTCTGTTGTTCAGAGCAGCAGAATCAGCGTCACCTAGGAACTTTTCAAAAATGCAAATTCTCCAGCCCCATCCCAGAACTCTTAAATTAGAAACTCCGGGTGGGACCCAGAAATCTATGTTTTAACAAACCCTCCAGGTGATTCTGAAGCATGCTGCAATTTGACAACCACTGTTACGAATAATGCTAGCATGAGCGTCCTTTACATGCATCTTGTATACACAGCTTTGCTTGCTCTTGTAGGATAAATTCTTAACTCGGGAATTGCTAAATTCAGTAGTTACAGCTTGTAGCAGTTTTAAATTGTGCCTGCAATTTCTCTGATGCTCTTCTGACTCACAGGTGGGATTCAGGTCCCCTCTCCTTGCATCTGGGTGGGCTTATGACTGCTTCAGCTAATAGAGTAGGGTATAGTTCAGCAGAAGTGATGCTGAGTAACCTCCGAGGCTGAATCATAAAGGACCCAGCTTTCCACTGAATTGTACATGGTTTTTTGTTTATGAGTTCTGTGCATATTAAGCGATTAGGCTTATATATATGTGTTGGATATTTTTCCTGTTCTATCATTTATCTTTTAAATGTATATATGGTACATGTCTGTTAATTTGTTTATAACCCTGGAAAAATTTTTAAGTTTTTATCCTAGATTAATCAGTGTTTGCCTTTATGGATTTGGGGTTTCTGACATGTTTAGGAAAGTGTTTTTCTCTCCAAGATTTAAAAACTCTTCACTAGAAGCACCTGGAACTCATTTGGGCTACAAATGAAGAGAATGTCCAAGACCAGTTCCTGAAAGCCTCCCTCCCATGTCAGAGTCCAGACTAGCTCAGTAATCCCCTTACAAACCCATGCTTTTCCATCTTTCTGTCCCGCCAGTGACCACCCTGCTGCTTCCTGCCTCATGATCACACGATGAGTGCACTAGGGTCTATATTCCCGGTAGGAAGAAAGAGTGGGGAAGGAGACTTGGGGCTCTCTGAATCAGGAATCCAAAGCTCGCCCCAAATCCCTAAGCTGATGTCTCACTGAACACAGGTGTGTCCCTTGTCACCTCCACCTACCAGGGAGTATGGGGAAGTGAATATTGTCACAAAGGCTTTATGAGTAAAATTGGAAATTGGTTTAGAATAGAAGCAGTGTCAGCCATTCCAGAGCCTGCATGCTTTCATGCTTTATGTTTAAAACTATGCTACATCTGGAATATATTTATTATTGTTTATGACAGAGTGAGCCGAGAGGTTTCAGGTTACTTTTTTTTCTCCCCAAAAGATGTGTTTTTATCTCAACACCATGTATTTCTTCCTTACTAATTTAAAGGACCATCTTTATTATATGCCAGATAGCCATGTTAACTGGGTCTATTTCCACGTCCTCTATTCTATTTTCTTGTTACTCCTACTGATTCCAGCTCTGTACTATGTAAGGTATGAAAACTTTATTATACTTTTTCGTATCTAGTATTTCATTGCCCTTATCTAGTTTTTCTTTGTTGCTTTTACATGTTTTTAATGTCTGGATAAACAGCAGAATCATTTTGTCAGATTCTAAACACATTTCATTTGAATTTTGGTTGAAATCCTACTGAAAGCTTTTTTTTTAAATTAGGGAGAATTGAATCTTCATGATAAAAGGTCACGTTGCTTTTGTAGAAGAACTATTTCCTTCATAAAATTTTCTACTGGTATATTGTTTCTATATAGGAGAGCTGTTGATTTTTAGTTTTGTAACCAGCTACCTTACTGCCTCATCAATCATTTTCTATTAGTTGGTTGATATATAGCCTGCAGATAATGATATTTTGTCTTTCCTAATATTCTGTTTATCCGTCCTCCTTCCTCACTGCATTGGCAAATCTACAAAAGAAGGTGTTTCTCATGTTTCACTATTACATTATATGTTGGCTTTTGACTCAGGATGTGTATTGTCAAGGAAATATCTACCTATTGGATTTCTTTGCAGCCTCTCTTGAGATAATTGCATGGTTGTTCTTTTTGAACTTAGTAATATTCATATAGTACAGAAGTTTTGCATTTTCATATTGTTAAATCCATCAGGCCTTTCTTCTATGCGTTTCCTGTGATTCTATGCTTTGGCAGGCCTTACCGAAACCGAGATCAGTTTTATATTTACCTCTGTTGTTGTCTGAGCCTTTTCATAGGCACATTTTTTCGTATGCACCTTGGTACAAGCTAGAATTTATTTTGGAGTTAGGTATGGATAATTTTTCCCTATTGTCACAGGATTACTAATTGAATAATTTCTCTCTTCCCTACTAAAATGGGTAGGAAGATTTTTGTTTGTTTGTTTTTTGTTTGTTACATGCTGAGGAGGAATAAGATCTGTCCCTCAAATACTTCTCATCCTTCTTGGCCTTCACTTAGTTTGCTGCATCATGAGAAAGATCAGTGGTCAGCACCTTACCCTGAGGGAGAAATGATGCGGCAAAGAAACGGGTCTCCTTTTAGCAAGAAAATGGCAGCTTCTTTCTCTTCATCTGTGTGTATTACCCGCAAATCCTCAAAATTTTTTCTAAGGAATAATGGATTTCTCTGTTAGTTTCATATATTGTGATATTCACCAGCATGTGCTAAAGACTCAGAATTTCTGATGAGCTAGCTGATGCTTCCTTTGCACATGTTCCTAGCTGGGCAACACGGGAAGCTTAATGTGTTACAAGAGTTGGCGAGCACACCTGGCAGGTCAAGCTAAATGATGTGTAGTTACCACCCCATTACCCATGCTCACCACCCAAACTCAGTTCCTATTTGGAATGCAGGGGTAGTGAGAACCTGTTGGCAGCTGAAGTAGACCAGTGAGTCAGTGCCAAGTGCCTCCTCTCCTTCACATCTGTGTATGTGTGCATCCTTTCCTGCATAATTCTTATTTACCCTTAGAGTATAGTACTCTCATCTTCTTTCCTAATAACTTTAGTTAACCTGAAAACTCTTCTTTCTTGCCTTCCTTCCTGGCCACGTGATGCCGTAAGGAAAAGAACCCTTAGTGTATGTAGCAGCCCCTGATTCTTTCCCAAGAATTTAGTTATCTGTGTGTTTGGTTATCTAACTGTCTGTCTGTCTATCTATGGGTGGGGGTATGTGTGTGTAGTTTTTATTTTCTTCATATGGTTCTGTATTTTTAAATTACATATATTATGTATTATATACATACATAAGTATATGTTATATATATGTATAGAGAGGGAGGAGATTCATTTTTGATAACATAAGATATATATGTTCATTTTAGAGACCTTAAAAATACAGAACCATACGAAGAAAATAAAAACTATGCTCAGTTATATTGCCTAGAGATAACAACTGGAAACATACTGGTATATTTTCTTCCAGTTTTCTATGTGTATAGACACACATACAAAGTACATACTCAGAACTATGTTTTTTTTTCACATCTCTCACTATTTTCTTTACCTCCCTCTTTGCCTTTTTGATTTGAAGTCTCCCACAGGGAAAAAAAAAAAATGATTCTAAGAATTTGGTGTATGGAGTGAACTATTTAACTCAAACATGCTTTATTTTAAATAAGTGTAGGAAACCTTTATCCATTTTTACCCTTTGCCAATTTTCCTATTGGTTTGTTAGACTTTTTATTGATTTATAGGAGCTCTTTATATAGCTGAATAATAACCATATGTCCATAATGTCCTTGTCTGTTTTAGTGTTGCAGTTCTTTTCAAAGTTCACCATAATTCTGCTAACTTTGTTTACAATGACTTCTGTTTTACATTTATATATTAAATAAGTCTGATTTTTTTTCTTCATGGATTTTGTGTGTTAAGGCTTTTTAGGAAGCATTTTCATACTCTGTGGTTATGAAAGTATTATCCTGAATTTTCTTTAGATTAATTTATAGTATCTTTAATGTTTAGCCCTGGATTGCCTTGTGCAGTATAAGGTGGCTTTTCTACTTTTTCTCCCCCAAATTGTCCCAACACCTCTTATCATAGAATCTTTCCTTACACTACCAATTTGAAATGCTACCTATATCGTATGTTAACTGCCTAAAAATGGGGTTTGCCAGCACCGATGGCGCTTGTTCTCCCAACTGCACATGTATCGAGTTATCACGTTGTGTCAGCAAAAATGCAGCCACGCTGCTAGCAGAGCAGCACAGATCATAACGCAGAAGCCTTGCATAACATGGTTCACATATGGACCCACTTAATAGATATTCAGGCATCTGATTTTCTGTTTTAGAAAAAGAAAAACACTATTATACGAGGTTATGGGGCTGCAGACTGGCCTGGAAGGTAATGTGTGGGCAGCGCCAGCCCTGGAGACAAGCAGGGCAACTATGACAAGGGATTCTTCTCCTCATATATACAGGATTAATATATAGGAAGGGAAATATAGTGGGGAATATAATTCCTACTGTTTTTACTCCTCAAGAATGCATTTGCTCTTTGCTGTCTGTTGGGCTTCCACATGCAATTTCTTTATGAATTTGCATTTAAAAAAAAAAAAGAAAAGAACTAAAACTCCCCAATGGAAAAAATTTTTAACTCTTATAAAAATCTGTACTGAAGAATATACACACATGAAAGGCTGTGGGAATGATTTCATTGTGTATTACCTAGAAAGAAAATAAAGGTAAATATGCATAGAATGTGTGTATGGTGAAAATTCTGTTGAATCTCATAAAAATAATTGAAGTTAAAAGGTTATTAGGTGAGGGGATGATACAGGAAAATACGTAAAGTTAATAAGGTGATGATAAAACAATCAAACCAAGGAATTGTTTCTAGGCTAAACCTCCATTCCCGGGAGGATTCTCTCAGTAAGATTCAGATCTTATCAATCTTGAAAAATACTGAGACTTTTGAGGATAAATGCAAACACAAGTTATGGATAGAAGCTTCTGAAGTGAAAGTGTGGGAAGATTCCCTCTGAGAATAAACTATATCAGCTGGAAAAAAATACACTGATAATAGCAATTCAAATTTCCATTACAAGAGGAAATGGACTGAGGCCTGTTAGTGATATGCAAATTAATGTGTATTACATGGGATCTTATCTAAAAGAAATTGAAATGTACTCCAAAGCACAATGAAAAGAGGGTTATTGCAAACGAGTCTTAACACCTGTGTAGAGGGGAAAAAAAAGGGAATAGAAAGTTCTGTGGTATGGATTCCAAAAGCAAGTTCCTGACATCCAGATATTAGAGCTGTAGAAAATATATAGATGGTGATTCCAGGGTTTGCTTTTTACTTGTGAGAATTTGCTTTTAGAAAAGAGCACAGCTGTCTAAGGCATTTTTAACTTTATTTTCTTAGCCGACTTTTCTTTCCAATCCACTGCTGGAAACTAACTTAAGCCAATTTGGTCATTTGCAATTGTCAGGAACTATTTGGGGGTATATTTCAGGGACCTTCAATACTTGGAGGTAGATGACGCCTGTTCGGGGGATGGGGAATGTTCTCCCCAAATCTTCCAATTTAAGATGTGCTTCAAAGAAAGAAGTCTCAGACTGAACTCTGGTACACATAGAGTTTATGTGTAGCACATAACTTAAAACAAGTCTTGAAGTCTTAAAATCTGCTCTGTAAACTTGTTGGAATCCCAACTCTGTCCGTTTAGGAACCTGACTAGCCCTAATTGGAAAGTTCCTTTGAGGCAGATATAGAAATATTTTCATGGTAGGATTAAGCTCATCTTCTCATTGGGATCACATAAAAGTACAGAAACTTTCCATAAGCTGTTTACCACAGCACACAGGACCGGTCAAAATCCAAAGTCTAAAGAGTCATGGGGATTACTCGGCTACTCTGAGATATAGCTTTTCCTGTTTTGTTCATAGAACAGTAGAGGTGCAAGTACAGATATTTCTATTTTTCTAAGATATCTTGAACACTACTCATTTCATCATTGAACAATCATATCCAGTATTCATGATGCTAAGTAACCAGCCATTTATGTTGATGAGAGAAGTTAGCTAAGAGCTCAGGTAGCCGACTTTGCAATGCAGGCTTTCATTGGAATGTGTGAAATGCTGGTTAAGCATCCTGAGCCCATGTGTCTCTCTTGGTTATATAATGATAATAACCAGATAATGGCCCCTAAGTTGTAAAATAAGATGAGTATTCACATGCATATTGTAGTAGACTGAAGTATTTCAAAGGTATAGTTTACAGGACCAGCTGGCTTCATTGGTGACTTCTACCAAATATTTCAAGAAGAATTAACACCGATCCTTTTCAGTCTCTTCCAAAAAAATAGAAGAAGTAGGAACACTCATTTTACAAGGCCAGCATGACCCTGATACCATAGTCAGATAAGGACACCACAAAACAAGAAAATTACAGGACAATATCCTTGATACATAGATGCAAAAATCCTCAACAGAATGTTAGCAAACTGAATTCAACAGTACATTCAAAGTATATCGTACACCATGATCAAGTGGTATTCATTCCAGAGATGCAGTATGGTTCATCATCCACAAGTCAATCATTATGATACGCCACATTAACAAAAGGAAGGGTAAAAATGATATGATCATCTCAGTAGATGTAGAAAAAGCATTTGACAAAATACACATCCATTTATGATAGATACTCTCAACAAAGTGGATATAGAGGTCACATACCTGAAATAATAAAGGCCATATATGATAAGCCCACAGCTAACGTTATACTCAATGGCGAAAAGCTGAAAGCTATTCCTCTAAGATCAGGAACAAGATAAGGATGCACACTCTCACCACTCCAATGCAACATAATACTAGAAGTCCCAGCCTGAACAATTAGTCAACAAAAAGGTAAATATATGGGGTGATGGATGTGTTCATTGACTCAATGGGGGGAAGTCCTTTCACAGTGTCTATGTTTATAAAATCATCATATTGTACACGTTAAATGTCTTACAATTTTAATGATGCTGAAAAAGTAAATTATAGATAGCATCACACCCTTTTTTCTAATCACTTATTTGTCTTTCTTATAAATTCTTTGCTATGTTAATCTCTCATGAAATTAGGGAAATGCAGCCGGAAAATTATAGGATGATCTCCTCCCACACACAGACAGTAGTGTTCCTTGAGGCAACGACTTGAGTTTACTCCAGGTTGTCTAAAAAGTTGTGGAGACTATTTTTAAAAAGAGCAGAACAGCCAACGCTTTCAAGATATTAGCATAGGCTCTCAGAATACTACCCAGGAAGCTGGATGGAGAGAATTTCTGTGCTAGATTTCTAGCAAAGCTAGAAATTGGGGCAGTCATTTCACTCCTCAAGGCTAGTGTGCTACTGTCCTTTCCCTTCGTAAGAAGTACTGATGAACAAGCATACTTCTCTCATTTAGTTCCCAGGGTCTAATTTATCTGATAGAACTGAGGTTATTAATGATTATCTAACTTATTTAAAATTCTCTAAATTTTCTACTTCACTCTGTATATAATAGAGACTTAGATTCTATGAGTATTTCACCAAATGCAAAAGCGTTAAAAGTGTAAATATTTCGTTTAGGTATTCCCATAGAAATTTTAAGACTATTAGGTTATAGCTGTGGGTGTCAGAATCACGTGGAAGGCTTGTTGCAAACACAGAGATTGCCAAGCCCCATCCAGAGTTTCTGATTCCCCATGTCTGGAGTAGGTCCAAGAATTTGCATTTCTAACCAGCTCCTAAAAATCCTTTGAGAACCACTCATCTCCTGCCATCTGCCCTCTGCCCTCCACGTGAAATTTAGATGGCATTGTGAGGATCCTTATAACATAGAAAAAAAAAAAATGAATTCAACTGTAAAATTGTAGAAAAGGAGAATAATTCTTTAAATCAGTGTTCTATATTATCTTTCAATAAATAATTAAGGCATATCATTAAATTAACTTAAAGTATTTTTTTCCTGAGGCTCACCACACATGGTTCAGATACTTTGTTTTCTAACACATTCTTCAGACCTGATAGTATGCCGGTAGTAAGTGTAGAAACAGAGTAAGTGTAGAAGTGATGGAAATATTTAGGACCTCAAATAAATGATGCTTCCCCCCCGCCTTTGCTACAATTATGTATAAATGAAGTCTCTAAAATTGTCATGAATGAGAGGTAAGTTGGGTGCAGAAAACCAACTTCTAGGACATTAAGGAGAAATACTCATGTATGGGGAGACAAGGCAGTTAGGAGAAACTTAAACACTGAGATGTAAGTGAAAATTCTGCCTTGTAACTGACGCTTGTGAACTTAGCACATGCAGTATTACAGCAGTTATTCAGTTTGTAACTAGACTCTTGAATATAAAAAAGAAATCGGTCAGCTTATGCATTATTGAAAATCATTTTAGATCTTAGGATTCATCTCTTGAGTCGTTGAAGAGCCATAGTATATAAAATTAATATGGTAAAAACACCTGTTAAACGAGAATATATGGTTTCACATATTTTTATGATTTTTATGACATGAATTTTAAAATGCTATGTGGAAAAAATATATCCCTTGAAAAGTGATTTTGTTAGTTGCCTTATCTCAAAGCGTGAGAGACTTCATTGAAAGAACTGCAGAGCTTTGTTTCACATCATCAAGTGCAAGCCGCGTCTAGAAAAAAGGAAACCAAGACTCATCCTCAGACCTTACCCCAGTTGGCATCAGTCTCCCCAGTGCCCTCAAGTCCACAGTGACTTGGGAGAGAAGACAGAGGACAAAAACGGAGCTCCCTAAACACCTCTTCTGTGCTAGTACTTGACACACGGCACCACATCTGACGAGCCCAGAAAGGATATTCAGACCCACTGAAGTCCTGATAACCTGCTTCCCTCACTGAGCTTCTGTGACACATGTCACAGCTGAACTCAGGCACTCCTGACAGAAAGCAGCCCTGTGTCACTAAAGAGTATGGAAACTTTCCAATTTAACTCTTAAGTCATTAAATACTTAAATAAAACTTTGAAAACTTACAAATTTCTCATCAGGATCATGTATAAACTGAAATTTTTACTCCTTTAAAAATGTTAAGTATGAACTCCAGTGAATGTATTTTATTTTAAGTGGAAACAAAGTAAACATTGAATGTGATAAAACTGTTTTCTTAAAAGTATCTTACAGAGTTTTATGGAGACTGGTGAATTACAGAATAGGAGACAGCAGATGATAGTCTTGGTATTATTTTATCATAGAGATTTGGTTTTTATTTTTAATTGTCATAATGTAACTTGTGTGATAGAAAAGAATGAATTTCCCACTATGCTTGATGATCATCAAAAATGTTTAGAAGGAGAGGGACCAGTTTTAAGGAAAGCACACAGCACTGTTTCTGTATGTTCCGTGGGGCAGGTTTGTACTTTGATTTGCAAGGAGGTTAATGTTGCTTTCGACTCTGTGGTGCTTTAGGCTAGTTTAATGTCACGGTTGGCTGCACTCCTTTCTTTCATTGTCCAGCATCGCAGTGTAATTCTTTGCTCACTCATCACCCTCCTGGTTTTGCCCTGCCCCCGTGTCTCCACAGATCATTTTGTGTTTCTCTCCGGTTGGTCACACGCTGAGAAGTAGAGCTCGGAAGTTCCCAGCCCTGGTTAACTGCACGGCTGTTGACTGGTTCCATGCTTGGCCCCAGGAGGCTCTGGTCACAGTCAGCAGGAGGTTCATTGAGGAAACCAAGGGAATTGAGGTATGCCGTGTCAGCCTCTGAATCTCTCTCTCTCTCTCTCTCTCTCTCTCAAACACACACACTCTCACTGACCCAAGTCCTCAGTAAAACATTTCCAAAATACACCTCCTAGCAGAAAGCTGTCCTTGTTTGTTTAAGATGATAAGATCATCTTTGTGAGTTTACATTTTACTGAATATGATGGCTGATCTTTTTGTATCTGGTTGAGGTACATACACACACACACAGATACACACAGACATACACAGAGACACATACACACTAACACACACACAGACACACATATACACTAACACACACACACTCAGACACAAACAGCACGTGAGTTCTTACTCATCCACTGACTCACCAGAAGGCCAGGATATTCAGAACTTACTGAATATAAATCCTTTACATTCACAACTAAACAAAAAAGTAGGCACCCATAGCCATGCAATGCTTGTTCTTAACAAAGTAAGGCAATTCATTGTGATTTTTCTCATTATGGTACTGATAGGTGAAAAATCAGGCCCCATATGTTTTGCAGTCACTAAGTCAACTAATGTATATGCTTCTTTGTTTTATGGGTGTATGTTTTATAGATTATGTTTGTCATTTGCTCATGTTGAAATTTCCACCTCCTATTGCCTTTTTAAAAAGTTGCATGAAACGGAAAAAAAGAAACAACTTCAAGCATTCAGATTCAAAGTGAAAAAGGAATGTACCCATAGATATGAAGGTGTCATTTAGACCTCCTGGAAATGAAGTTGTGCACCCATCAAGCACCTTTCTGATGGGAAAGTTTGGATGGATGGTGATTGTGAACATTTCCCAGGGAGGTTTGTCTTCTGATTCCTTGGAGTGATAAGTCGAAAGGTGCCTAGAATAAGTCAGGCAGGAAGAGTGATTCTCAGAGCCAAAAATAAAATCAGGGATATGTAAGGAGTGATGGCTCTTTCCAGCTGAAACTTTGCTGTGAACGGGGACAACCTGCTGTAGCCTCCTTTCCTCCCAAAGCCGTAACTGCTGCTTTTCCAAAGCAGTCCTTTCGCATTTCGTTGAATATTATATCTTTTGGTGGCCAGAGGGTTAGAAATCTGGGCATATTTACTTTTTCAATTAATGATTTGTAATGCAGCTAGCTTTATTGCATATTTATATTTATATTTTATATACATAATATATACAGCTTTATCATATATGGTTTATTGTATTTTCCAAAATGTCTATTAATCTAATTACTTACTGCTGGATTGCCAGGGAAGAACGGTTATGCAACATCTAAAAGATGTATATGATAGAGGTTTTATCATATTCAAATACCTCCTCTTGCTTTTCTCCACACACACACTTAAAACATTTCTATAAATTAATGAAAAAAAATGAACTCTATTTCACTGTTTTCTTCATATCCAGAAAGTTCTTTCTCTTGCCTGTCTCTACACTCACCCCTAACATTGAATGAACTTACCTAGACCTTTAAAACAACATCATCATCAGGATTTGGGGGGGTAAAGAGTGAGTAATATTAATGTGTGGTTCTATTTTTTTAAGTGATATTCACTTTTTCCCCACTGGTTGGGGGACACTGCAAAGCTTTTCTTACATTTAGGGAAATATATGTAAATTTGTTCCCATGAACAGAGTAGTAGACTGTCACAGGAGTGATTGATTTCTGTCTGAAATGCTGTTCTCCACATTATGTGTCTTCCTCGAGTCAGAGGAACCCCATTTAGTGGAGACTAACGCTAGCATTACATAAAGTCTACCCGAAATATTTTTTACTTTAAAATCTGGAAAACCATTAAATATGACTAATGATGGTCAGTTACTAACACAAATTTCTTCAGCTATTGCTAAGTCCACTGCATTTCTGGAATTATGAAGGGAATTATTTTGTCTTCTAATAACTACAAGAAGCATTCAGAATGCCGATTTACTAAGAGGAAGAGAGCCTGTATGTATCTTTTGGTAGCAAAATTCTGTTTCATCCAGATCATTTGATTAGGCTGGCTTGGTAAGGAAGAGAAAAGGACCAGCATGCTTTGTTTCTTAATGTTCATTTCTCAAATGGGAGGAAATCAGAGCCGGTGGTGTGGTTTAATTTAGTGTCTGGCACAGTGCTTTAAGCCCCTTGCCTTTGCTGCTCTGGTGCAGACCCTCTCCTGTCAGAGTAGGTGCCACTTAGAAAACAGCTCCTCCTGAAGGAGCTTTGATACGCCAGTGACCATTGACATCTACTGGATGAGGCAGGACTTGCATCATTTTAAGTCCAGAGGGCTCCTCGCAGGTCCTCAGCTCTATTTGGCGGTATCATGATGCCTCCTATAGGATGCTGGGTGCCAAATAGGAATTTAAAAAGCACTTTCCCATTTCCATGGAGCTGAATTATGCCTGGAAACAAATTAGTCAATTTCGTTCCAGTGCTGTGTGCTTATTTAACTTTCCCACCTTCCTAATTTGTTACTCAGGAGCAATAGTTATAATTCAGAGGGCAACGTGTCCACCTTCTTCTCCAAATGCGTGGGGCCTTTTCAGTAGAGGTCAAAAACAGCTTTTACATCTTTTGAATGAGCACTAATTTGATCACTTTCTTAGTTTTAATTTCCACGATTAAGACTGAGAGTTGTCAGCATAAGTTAGCGCTTCTTAATTATTGGCCTCATCTGCTGAGTGTAAGGTACTTATACAAGGTGCCCCCCCCCCCGCCTTTAGCCAGAGAAAGGATTCGTTAAAGGCAAGCTGTTTTGTGTGTGTTGACATATAATTTTCAGGTAGTACACACTCAGCACCCAGGGGTGTGGACTGACTAAGTCTAAGTTAATGTTTGTGCTACTTTTCTGTTACCTGGTATTGAACTAAAATGACAGCTGACAGAATGACCAAAATAGTTTGACACTGAAGTATCACCAGGTATTTATCTGAAGACTTTGTGTCAACATACACTCCTCATAGGAGATTTGGAAATGGAGATGGAAAGACACAGTGTAAGGAGGGAGAGGATATCCTCCAGCCATCCGTGGGAATTGGGTTACAAATGATAATTGGGAGGAGATCTTGTTGAGAAGTATATGGGTCCCAGTTAGGAAAATCCAGGAAAAAAGGAAGGAGAAACAGGTGTTAAAAGATAAGAAATGGGACTACCCTGGTGGCGCACTGGTTAAGAATCCGCCTGCCAACCCAGGGGACACGGGTTCGATCCCTGGTCCGGGAAGATCCCACATGCCGCGGAGCAACTAAGCCTGTGCGCCACAACTACTGAGCCTGCGCTCTCGAGCCTGCGAGCCACAACTACTGAAGCCTGCATGCCTAGAGCCCATGCTTCGCAACAAGAGAAGCCACCGCAATGAGAGGCCCGCGCACCACAATGAAGAGTAGCCCCTGCTCGCCGCAACTAGAGAAAGCCTGCGTGCAGCAACAAAGACCCAATGCAGCCGAAAACAAATTAAATTTTTTTAAAATTGAATAAGTCCTATTTTAAAAAAAAGATAATATTTTTGATTTTTCAAGTCAAAATGAATAATCGACCTACTTGAAAGCAGGGCTTGATGAAAAGAGAAATTATTGAATGGAAGTGAAAAGACGAGTTCTCTGAGGAGTGAGATTTGCTTCGGAAGGAGTAGAAAAAAAAGGTCTGAGCAAGATGGAGAAGCCCATGCCCATCCTTTTCAGTCACGTTGTCCAACTGGCAAGTAAAAATTCTCTGTCCTTTTGCCGTGATACTTCAAGATAGTTACACAAGCTCAATATCTTCGGCTCTATCAATAAAATGACTTTATTTCACATGCTGCCACCTCTTCCATCCAGAACTTGTTGAAGGTTTGGCAACATAAGAATGGCATATTCTCCTACCATGTTCCAAACCAATCATGGGAAAATGTCCACTCAAGGAGGAAAGTTATTGTACTGCTGTATTTCAAAGACTGATTTCATGACTGGTCTCTAGCTTCCTTTTAAAACCTTAGGCCAAGCATGAAGCATAGTAAACAGCACTTTGTTAGTGATAGGTACGTTAGCAGCAGCATTTCTGTTAATGGTTTTAAGCGCAGTTCTTGCTTTGAAATATAAGTGAGGGTTATTCAGTATGAATTTCAAAAGTGGAAAGATAACCTTGTACAATAGAAATTCTGTGAATTTGTGAAAAATATCCTCTTTCTGAGGAATACTGAAATCATTTTAAAAGATTAAGACAAAAACAAGTGCAACCAAATTTCTATTGAATCTGCCTAAATCTCACACTGGCTTAAACCTATATTCACACAGATGAGAGAAGGCCCAGGTGGTGGTTCATATAGTCCCCATTCTTCAGCCCTCTTTCTCCTTTGCACATGCGCACTAACATACTGTTCGCCGTACATTTCTTGCTCTGTGCAAGTTACTTAAATTTAGGATAGAATTGCAAAAAGCAGTAGAATGCTGCTTTCCAGGGTTTTTGCAGTTATGAAAACTTTAGGAATCCCCTCTACCTGGAAAGTAGGGTCCAGTTTTTATAGCTGCGCAGGAACTTGGACATGCTGTGAAGTTGAAAGTTTAGCTAAATCAAATGGAGGCATCGCTACATCCTAGTTATAGCTTTGTGGCTTTCCTACAGTGCTGGCCTCCCCAGATCCATCTCCTGCCTTGTCTGCTTGCTCTGAGAGGGGAAGCTGGGCTCCATCTTTCCTCCCCATGCCCCTAGTCCTCAACTAGCACCTTTGTTTTAATGTTCTGTCAGTAAGCCATTGAAGGCTACCTCTTTCGAGGATTGGAAACTCATCTGGAAGATTGCTAGCTTATGCTGGACTTAAACTTGCCTTTAACCCAGGCTTGGTCTCTAAAGTTTAAAGAGAAAAATAAAAAACACGAACAAGCTAACAATAAAATGCCGTCACCAAAGTAGCGAACAAAAACAAAAACCCAGCATGTAATTTAGAAAACTCTGCATTTAACACTTGTGGCTGCTCTGTCTGGTGGTAATCTTCCTGGGACTACTGTTGGTACTGTTACCATCACCAAGAGCAGGGTAACACCTGCCCTGCATTTGCATTATTTCCCACCTCTCATCACCAACCTTCTAAGCAGGGACCACTGGTTTCCCTGTTGTACAGGTGAGAGGCTGGCAGCCAT
This sequence comes from Leucopleurus acutus, assembly GCF_964270905.1. NCBI lineage: Eukaryota > Metazoa > Chordata > Mammalia > Artiodactyla > Delphinidae > Leucopleurus > Leucopleurus acutus. The sequence continues at coordinate 35,073,605 of NC_139144.1, read as the reverse complement.
AAGCGCAAGATCCTTAAGCAGGTGAGGGGCCCATTCGGCACTTTCATGCCAGAGCTCATATTCTTAAATCCTGCTCTGGACTGTTGCACAAATGTTTGCCTCTTCCGAAGGAGGAATAAAAGGAAAGGAAGACAAGAAATAGAGTAAAAAGGAGTGAGGAAAGTCTAACTGTTGATTTTGTGGGCAGTAGGAAGTATAGGGAATGCAATAACTTGCCCAATTTGACAGAACTGGAAATCTAACCCAGGTCCTAGGATTCAAACCCCGCATTCCTGGCTGCCTCCACAATTTTTTCCTGGGAGCTTATTAGCACTATGAGTAGTTTAGGAGAGGAGCTCAAATATAATATTGCCATTTTGTGTGTTATTAAATTTTTGTTATTTAATAAACCAAACTTACAACCACAGTATCTAAGAGATTCTCTACTTTGACCAGACCCAAAAGGAGCTAAAAAGTACAAATAGGATATATTGGGAATCTGGGATTGTCATGTACACACTGCTATATTTAAAATAGATAACAAGGACCTACTGTAAAAAAAAAAAAAAAAAGAAAAAATGAAATTAAAAAAATAAAAATAGATTTGGAATTATTGAAAATTAACATAGGTATTAAATATGTACAGTTTTGTATATTATACTTCAGTAAAGCTGTGAAAAATTAGCATAGAAATAATTTCTGAGATAAACTACCAAGATGGACAGTAGGTGTATGACATTATACGTTACAAAATTATCCCAAGTTCAACTTGAAAGGGAGGGCTTCACTGGTGGTGCAGTGGTTGAGAGCCCGCCTTCCAGTGCAGGGGACATGGGCTCCAGCCCTGGTCTGGGAAGATCCCACATGTCGTGCAGCAGCTGGGCCCATGTGCCACAGCTGCTGAGCCTGCGAGCCCCAACTACCGAGCCCACGGGCCACAACTACTGAAGCCTACGTGCCTGGAGCCCGTGCTCCGCAACAAGAGAAGCCACCGCAATAAGAGGCCCGTGCACCACAACGAAGAGTAGCCCCCACTCGCCGCAAGTAGAGAAAGCCCACGAGCAGCAATGAAGACCCAACGCAGCCAAAAATAAGTAAATTAAATAAATAAATTTATTAAAAAAGAAAAAACACTTGAAAGGGAAACGATTTTCTTTTCTTTTTTTTTAATCTGCCTCCTTTCCCTTCCTTGAATACAATACTCTTGAAAGACTGAATTCAAAAGTACAGATATATAGTCATCTTTGCTGGTCTTGGGAAGGTGTGAAATCCTATGTAACACTTAAAGTGTTTGATTTCATTCTGGCCTCCAGGCGTTGGTTTTCATTCAAATTTTGCTGTCATTTTCAACCAGGGGGACATGCTGGGCGTTTGCTTGAAGAGTCAGGTGGCCAGGGTACTTGGTGTGGCAGCGATTGCCCCTGCTGGAGAGCCAGGACACCAAGTAGAAGAGGTTTGTTTGTGTTTCTGTGCTTACAGTGAGCCATCACAGAGAGTAGAAATTAAACACTTTTTCTTAATGTGAGGAAAAAACAGTTTCTTCTTTGCATTCGATTATGCATTGGCTTCAGCAGTGTTTTCCAAAGCATCTTAGTGGGGAAACCTTGGATTTATAACCATTGGATACTGGCACTTTGCTTATTTTTATTTTTGCTTTCACCATGATTGGCTGTAAATTGACTACAAATGGGATCAACCGGTTTTCATTAAGGGGCCAAATGTAGCAGGAATGAGGTTCTCCACTCCCAGCTCTAAAAGTGAAAATACAGCATCGCATCCCCATTACTGTAGCCGCACCAGCACAGGCAGCCATCTCCTCCCGGATCACCCCCCACCCCACACTGCCACCCCCCCAAAAGAAAACTGGAGATAAATGAATGGCAGAATAAATAATTTATGCTAATGAAATTACTGCAATTAGTAGTTCTACAATGACCCTTTTAAAAGCCACAGCTGTTAATGTCAGGAAGTGCTGTCACTACTGACCTTATCATAAGAGAAAGTGACAAATTGAGAATGCAGGGAAGACCAGTCATCAAAGAGGTCTGTTCTGGAACGATTAGAGTTTTCTGAAAAACAGTGTGAATTACAACCAGCTGCTCCCTGGCTCTGCAAGTCTCCCATGCTGTGCCATTTTGTTAAGTCCGATAACAATAGTTATTTTGCCCCATTGAGACAAGTTGTCTCTGGCCACTTCTAGCTCTACCGGAAACCACTTCTTCCATCGGGGATTTACAAATGAAACTGTTGTTAAAGAAAGCTTTTCAGGGCAGCCGAGGAGCCTCCTCATAGGATCATGGTTGGGCAGAGGCCAGGTTTTGTTTTGTTTTTCTTTTCTGCAAGGAGGTTGCACTTGGCTGGGGACATATTTATATTTTAGAAATATACATGCTGGCTTTTAGTCTCATTAAAACAACACAGGACAGGCGTTAATTTCTGCCCATGTTTATATTGTAGTCAAGTTCTCTAAAAAATAAAATCCCTAAGGGGATATTTATATGGTGTTGCTTAACTTCCTTATAAATTTATATTCTGAATTCACTATTTGGTAATGTACATACATCTCAGATCTAGTAGAAACAAAGAATATTCAGGATTTGTATCATTCTGTATTTAACTTTTGCTTTAAAAACATTTTCGTTACTAGCCCAATGGATTTTTAATATGCAGAACAGTCTGGTATGTACATACTTTAAACCCAGTCAAGCGTTTTCTGTGAGGTTGGAGAGCCAAGTGTTTAGAAATTGCTTTGGAGCCGTTCTTCTCTGACAAGAATCGGCCTGTCTCTCCTCGCACCCCAGGTTGTGATATTAATGGCGCAGGTCTGAAACGTTTAACTGCATCACCAGCCACTTGTGTGCAATTTCCCCAAAGCTGTCTAAGCTTTATTGACAACACTTTGGTAAATTATGTGTGACTTTCCTAAGAGTTGGTGTAGCTCATTTAATTCATATTAATTGATTTTTAGGCTCCTGTTGATTAATTGAACCTGGTTCATCTCCTACAGAATGCAATAAATAATCATTAAAATGTGGGAGATGTGACTCCACAGATTAAAAAGGGAACTACTTCAGAAGTCAGAGAGGACAAAATGGAAAGAATGTCTAGTGGGGGGTTCTCCAGTAAGTCTTCAAAGTAGAGTTGCTCAATTTTGTGTTTGTTTCAAATGAGAATACATATAATCATACTATTTTTCTCCCAGGAGCAGTGACTTTTATACCTTATCCTCCAGTTTGTTTCCACATGGGTTCTTATAAAACTGTGTATTTCTCAGTTTAACCTTTTTTTTTTTTTCAGTGACTGTTGGTTTTCTTTGGCTGACGTTTAGCTTGAAAGCAACACCAAAAATACTTCTCTGAGTACTGTGTCTCAATTTCTCCATTTTCTCTTGCACACGCTTGATAAAAATCAAGTCGTGAAAAGCAGTGCTTGTGTTCCATCTTGGCTTTTGGTTTTGATATGTGGAGCACATATAAATCCTTTGGCCTACTTGGCAAGAAGAGGTTACTGAGCTGGAAGGTTTCTTGTCGTCTCTCCAATCCCGTGGACATCTCTGAAAGACTAAGTTTTCCTAGAAACTAAGCTGTTCTGGCTTTTAGAAAATAAATACTGCATAATTTTGCTGATTTTTCTTCTTTTATAAATTTGCATTTTTGTTTTCATTTGAGAGAATTTCATGTGAATTGCCATGTGTATGTTTCAGCCCCTGGATAAAGATTCTATTAGCCTCTTCATGGCACACGTTCACACCAGCGTAAACGAAATGAGTACCAGGTATTACCAGAATGAGAGAAGATACAACTATACCACCCCAAAGAGTTTTCTGGAACAAATATCACTGTTTAAAAACCTGTTGAAGAAGAAACAAAACGAGATATCCCAGAAGAAAGAGCACTTGGTGAATGGCATCCGGAAGCTACAAACCACAGCCTCTCAGGTATGACCCGGGTATGTTACTACTGAGTGAAATCAACGCTCCTAAAATTAAAAAATACCTTTGCTTTTGAAGCAGCAGTTTAACCTACTTGTATAAGATGCATCGTGCTAAAATTTACAGTTTAATGATATAGAGAACACACAGTTCCTGCTTTCCTAAGGCTGAAAAGGGATCAGCCAGTTACACCATCACAGCTGGTTTGGAGAGAGCCCTTCCGTTGTTGGCCTGACTCCGTGCCGGGCAGTGTCGAGATGTTGAACAGAACAGGCACAGCTGGTTCCCCTCTCCTCTTACACTGCTTTGATGCTCTGGGCTTATCATCAGGAACTTTGTCACAGGACAATGGAAATCAGATCCCTCTTGGTCTCAGATTCTCAACCCCCAGTGAAGGCAGCGTTTCCTGGCCGATGCTGTGATAAAGGGTGTTGGGATTGGGGTCCCTAAGTATAGCAGTCTTCTCTGGCCTTGGTGTCTGATCTGCTCCCTTTAGCCACTATCTCTCTTAGGTGAAAATATCCAGTGTTGCTTTCTTTCTCAACCATAACGCCTCCACTACCTTGAAGGACGGCACCTCTAACCTCCTGGAGCCAATCAGGAGGGAATTTGCATAGGATGCTAATCATGTGTGGGTCTGCACACATATTATCAGATTTTATGGTTAAAAATCAAACAAGTATATGAAGTAGGTGTTCCTACTGAAATTTTACACTTGAGGCTTCAAGAGTTGAAGGCCACAGAGCCCATGAGTTTTGAGTTGGAGCCCAGATCTATGTAAAGCCCATAGTTCCAAGCTGCCTCTCTGTGACTGGTAAAAGGAATTAGAATGAGAGAAGACAAAGACTGTGGAGATGGGCCAGCCAGGCTCTAGAGCTAGAGGAAAAAAACAGTCCTCACTGGTGGTCACCTCAAGGCCAGAAACTCCCAGGGCCTTTTCAGAGTATTTGTCATCAGGTTGTACACCCATATGCTTTTCAAGAAATTGGGCCAGTTTTCCCCCCAAGAGTACTGGTGGCCCATCCATGCCTAGGCTGGAAATGAGACAGAACCTGGCTGGGGGAGTGTATGTTGGTGACTTTCACCCTGAAGGACTCTCTGGCCATGTCCTTCAAGTATGTCTGAAGGCCAAAGCATCACTTGCCTCTTTCCCCCTTCATTTCATACACCAGGAATGGCTCTTCGGTGAAACACTGTGATCTGTGCTGAGCAGTGAGTAGATGGACCACGATTGGGAAAGAGAAACTGCAGTGAGGAGGTTTACACGACAGTTTCCAAGACTGAGTGTTGCAAAGAATAGTTGCTGGAAAACCCCCAAAGAATATATTCCTATATGTGCATCTTTTCTTTCACTTTCAAAGAATGTCTTTCTTTGCTCTCTCTTTTTATAAATGTTTTATCTTACTCTTTTTGCCTTCTTTCTCTTTCATTTGTTTTCCCTCTCCCTGTCCCTCCAGTTCCATCTCACTTGAATCAAAACCCTTTTCCCTAGTAAAGACTTTTTGCTAGGAGTCCTGTTAAGCTAAAAGTGGAAGAGATCTGTATCCCAGAGCATTTATGTCCTTCTGAAGGATGACCCAAAATGAGCCTGTTGACTTTACCCCACGAAATGACAGTGTTGGCTAAAGTGAACTCAATACCGGTGGGGCCTCTGCCACACTGCGAGAGTTTTCTCCCCAAATGACAGAGACTAAAGCACGGGGAGTAGCATCCTGGTTCATCTCAGTGGTGGCAGCATCTCAGTCACAGAGAAGAAGAAGAGAAAGTCTGTGGTTTCCTGACAGTCATCTCAGTTGTGTGTTGTTGAGCTGGGGGTTGGGGAGAGGAAGAAAGAAAGGGGGTGCCTGCCATGTTCACAGCTGTTTGGGGTTTCCTCATTCCCCCTCAGCTATAAACAATAGGCAGAAAGTCTGAGAAGATACACAAGGTCTTGATGGAAGGACTACTGATGAGTTCTTGCCATTAGGTGTTTGTGCATGTGGTTGGAATATCTAATAGCACCTTAAGAGTTTTTAAAATCAATTTATTTTGAAGAGGAAGCATAGTCTCCTATGTGGACAACCAGAAAGCCTGACAGTGTAAGATCAGGTGGTGTGCAGAGCAAGATGTCTTCATCTTGGAGCATGTGCCCTTGCAGCAGTCCCGCACAGCTGGATATCCATGCCGTCTGAAATATGTCCAAACCGTAGCGCTGTTCATGCATTGCAGCAAAGCCCTAAACCCCTTCTTTAGCCAGGTAGCCCCTCTGCAGATTTAGCGTAGGTCATAATAGAGAACCCAAGTGAATTCTCTTCATCCATAAGGCTCGCATCCAGGGCTTGAGTTGCTTTCGATATTTCAGACTTAACAGCTTCCTTAGAGACTGAAATCAGGGCTTGAAATAAGTTTCCTCCTAATCTCTTGGATGATGATTTTGATTATGGCCTAACATGTGACTAGTTTCACACGGCTAAAAAGAAGAGAGAAGCAAACATCACTGTGCAGTGTGACCCTGAGTTCATAAAGAGGCTAAAAAAATCAGTCTTAGCTTAAACTCTAGTAGTACAGGTAGCAGTCACAGTACCAGCTGTGCCTTTTAGGGTAGAGTGTAAAACCCATGTTGGCGGGGAGGTTACAGGCATCCTTGGATATAGCAGTGGAGTGTGGTTCCACAAGAGGAAATTCCTGAAGTGTTTTTAGCAATGGAGTCAAAATAAATGGTTGTGATTGTTTTTTTGTGATTTAAAAAAAAACACACACACACACAAACAGTAATATTTATACCCCACAGGGGGCATGAATGACACATGCTCGGGTGACATGTGCTCAGGTGGGGACAGCTGGTGGTGCTTCCCTGAGCTGAGAAGATAAATGTCTGGTTGGTGCTGACATTAAGTTAATGACTTTTTCCGCAAAACCATTCGAAAACATTATTCTGTTGATTCGTGTGTTTAAAAAGAAATGCATTTTTTTTTAAACACAGGGGCTGCATTTTTTCACATGGAATTAAAGTCAAATCAGGGTAGAAGAAGAACCAAGATGGAAATTGCTAGGCACCCCTGAATTCACTTAAAAAAATAAGCTATATCTGATGTTTGTTGTTATTGACACAGGTTTCTTCAAAGTCATGACTTTTCCTTTAGGTAGGGGATCTGAAAGCCAGACTTGCCTCTCAAGAAGCTGAGTTACAACTGAGAAATCACGATGCGGAAGCTCTGATCACGAAGATCGGGCTTCAGACGGAGAAAGTGAGCCGGGAAAAGGCCATCGCGGATACCGAAGAGAGAAAGGTGAGGCTCATTCCACCATTTAGAGTACAGAGCTATATTTAGCACAAAATAAACCTTTGTAGGTGAACAGTTTTGAACAACTTCCTCTCCAGGGAGCGTAAAATCTAAAGAATTATTATAGTTACACATGTAACAGCATTTCACACCGTGATTACCACTTGACCTTTCTTTACATTATGCATTTTCCCAACCTTTTAGCTCTTTTAATGATATGAAAGAACAATAAATACTGAGCTCATTCAAGCATATAATGGATGTGGATCTTGAACATCAGGCCTATTTGTAATACAGTAAAGGTCAGGAAGTCACCTCCCGAGGTTTCTAAAGCTTTTCAGTTTTTAGGCAAATTGAACAACTCAATTGTTAACAAAGCCCATTCCGTCACTTTGCAAGACGGTTTTCGAATTTTGCATTTTAATAACACAACTTGAGTTTATTATTATATCCTAAGCTAAATTTGTTCTTTTTCAGTCAGTGGAGGCCCTGGCATTCTGTATGATGTTTTATTGTTGGAAACAATTACTTTTAAGATTATATAGCTTCTGCTTTCTTTGTACTTGGGTTTCCAGTAATTCTGAAATAAATATGTTATATTGTCATCTTCTCTTACCAAAACTTCAGCTCCAAGTAGAAGGTATTTTATTTTTGTGTATCTCACTTCCCAAAAGAACTATAGCAAACAGAATGATTACTAAATGTTTGTTTAAAAATTGAATGACTGTATATGTGCAAGGTCAGTTATCTTATTTTAGACAAAAGATTATAATCAGGGCTTAGTTAATTAAAAAATGTAAATTATGCGTCGCATAGCCTGGGAATCAGCAGCCATTATGCTATTATTCTGCATTAACGATATGAGAAAATATCTGTGTTTTACCAGTGATGTTGCCGTTCATTAATAGGCAGTTGAGTTGTTTTCCTTTTGTTGTAATGTGTATTGAGCATGTTTGCCTTTAACTTGCACAGCTAAAGACTTTAAAAGCATAGTGAAAGTCAAAATGCTAAATTAATGATTTTTTTTTAAACTTATTTTTGAAGTTAAAGATAAGGCATGTTTGGCATGGCCGAGAGGCATGTGATTCCTAATTCTGGTAATAAATATTTCCATTGAGTTTCAGGTAAATGGAAGATATCCTTAAAAGTATATTTTTATCTTCAGTAATTAGGTCTCACACATGGTGTGATTATCATAAGCTAATTCCACCCAGGGGATGTTTTTCAGGCATTACACAAATTTGTGATACTCCAATAATTACTATATCATAACCCATCTCTACAGATCTTAAAACATGACGAGTACTCTGGAGGACTTTTCACATTTTTGCATGTGACTTTCTAAGTCAAAATTATCCTCACAAACGGGGAAAAATGTTTTAGCAAATTAGAACTCATCTGACAGGTTGTTTCGTGAAGTTCTCCAAACATGGAAAGGACACATAGTATTTTGTATATCTAATCTGTACCAAGAAATAAAAATAATACTTAAAATTATTTTCATTTTATCCATGAGGCTTAATTTAGTTATAAATAACAAATATTGTCTGAGCACCTATTTTTTTGCCTGGCACTTTTCTAGGTTCTTGAGGATATATGTATATGATATGCAAGGTGCCTGCACGTAGCTTACATTGTAATGGGAAAGACAGGAGACAAGTGACCTGTTGATAGACAAGGTATTTTGGGTTAGCGATAAGGCTATGATGAAAGTCAAGTGATGTTATGGTAGAAAGAACTCTTTTAAGTTGGTGGTCATGGAAGGAGAATCTATTTGTAATTGAACTATGTAGAGTCAAGGAATTAATCAAGACCAAGTATGTGCTATGGGCTCACATTGGTCATATGTTCATCAACGTGCTAGATTCTATGTGGTTATTAAAAAAGGGTGTATATGGTCTCTGTGATTCTATGAAATTGGGGTCTCAAGATTTAATACTTAAGAAGTAATTAAAAAATAACAAAAGTATGTTGCCACATTTAATATGGCTAAACAAATATTGGGGTTTAGAGGCTGTCTTGCTGTGCATCTTGACAGCCCGTGTAGAGAAGCTGGTTGAAATTGTTGCTTCAAGTTTATAAAATCATCGAGGACTGTTCAAATCATGGGCATCGCCAGCAGTGACCTCAGGTAACAGAAGCACCATTAAGCTTGTGAAAATTAGATCTTCCATCTTTGTTTCACTTATCAGCTCCAAATTCTAAGGATCCTCTGATCCCTTTCAAACTGCTTTCTTTGTTGAATAGTAATCCTCATGAGTGAAGGTGCCTTCCAAATTGCAGAGCTCATATAATCTCTTCAAAAGGTGGACATCCACCCTGATTTTGAATGATCTTCAGTTTTTTAATGTTTCTTTTCTAAAGATGGGTGGGGCTGAATTTTAGGACCATCAGGAATTTCTTAAAGACAGGTGAGAGCCATGTACTTGTTAGCTAAGGCTGCCATAACAAAATATCAGGGACTGGGAGGGTTAAACAACAGAAATTTATTTTCTCAGCGCTCTGGAGTCTGGAAGTCCAAGGTCAGGGTGTTGGCAGATTTGGTTTCTCCAGAGGCCTCTCTCTCTCTCTGGTCTTGCAGACAGCCACCTTCTCTCTGTATCCTCATATGCCCTTCCCTCTGTGCACACACCCCTGCCAACTCTTGTGTGTAACCAAATTTCCTCCTCTTATAAGGACATTAGTCAGATTAGATTAAGCCCCACCCTAACAGGCTCGTTTTAATTTAATCATCTCTTTAAAGGCCCTCTCTGTAAATACGATCACATTCAGAGGTCCTGGGGTTAAGGCTTCAACCTGAGAATTTTGAATGGACACAGGTCAGCCCAAAACAAGCAGTTATTGTGACTTTATCCTCTTGTGACCGCCACTGAATTTCATGAACCATCTGCAAGGAGCTTTTGACTAGCAGAGGGCAGAAAAATTCTGGCGTACCCAAGAATGGGACAGTCTCCAAATCTGCTTTAATGGACGATGGTAGAGGGAAAGCACATACTCTAAGCCATCTGTGTAGCTCTTCCACCTTCTCCAGGTTGGGCCTCACTAACCAGTCCACAGGAACCTTGTTTGGGGTGGGAGCGGCAGAGGAAATTGCACAGTGAGGCTTCCCAAGTCCCTGAGATACAAAGCATTTTCACAACTCTAGTGTAGTTGCACTTAGGGTGAGAGGGATTGGGAATAAGAAATAAGTTGACCAACCTAGAGTTTTTTTTTTCTTTTTTTCGGTACACGGGCCGCTCACTGCTGTGGCCTCTCTCGTTGCGGAGCACAGGCTCTGGACGCGCAGGCTCAGCGGCCATGGCTCACGGGCCCAGCCGCTCCGCGCATGTGGGATCTTCGGGGACTGGGGCACGAACCCGTGTCCCCTGCATCGGCAGGCGGACTCTCAACCACTGCGCCACCAGGGAAGCCCCTAGAGTATTTTTTTCATTTGCATTTGTGGGATTTTAGTTATTAAATGTTCTAAATTGCTCTGTTTATCAAAATTACGCAAAGGAATAATACTCCATTAACAGTAAAGGAGTTAGAGGGAGAAGACTCTATGACCCCCAGTCTCATAGAAATAGCATTTAGAAGAAATACTCTCTAAGTATTAAAAAACCATGATCCTGAGTCCAGTTTAAAATGATGTTATTACAAATGGGCACAAACAGCATGTGTAGGTTTAGTATATCCTTAAGGAAAATAAATAAGCCTGATGTAATAACTCACTCAAATACAGTCTCTGTTTCATCCGTAGCAGTATTCTCCAGCGCATTGAAAATGTATAATAGTATCCTTAGAGTTTTCATGGTCCATTCCTGGCAGCTTTGAGGATTGTGGTTTTAGAGCAGTTCTCTGTAAGCACGCAGAGTTTCCTTACAGGTGTTAACCGTAGCCCGTAAGTATTGGCCGGAGGTCACATATCTACCATGGACCAATTATGTTCATAAAAGGTGCAGTACATAGCAGAATAACGGTTAATCAGGAGAAGGGTAATTTCTGCTAATAAAGCTGTGGTAGACAACAGAATTTGTTGTGAGCAGTGTTTACGTTTATGGGTACAGTTTTAAACCTGTTCAATCCAAACACATCTGAACGAATGCACTTTTGTTCACACTTGATCATTCACAATCCCCATCACGTCAGCAACCATCCCATATGCTGACTGGATCCTGGTGCCCAGCGCCACGCTTTGAAAGTCACATTTCTGCTGAGGACAAAGATTTTATTCTTCCTGGACATTCGAGTTCTATCAGTGTTCTAGAGGGAGGAGGATAGAAACCCCAAAGGTTCTCATTTTGGCTTGGTTCGAGTTTACCAACATGGCTTCCCTATATCCATATTATATGTGTTCATGCCAGGGGGCTAATGCAAGACCCTCTTTGGCATGTGAATAGTGTCCCTGGACCCTCAACAGTAGAGCGGACAGCAAACATCACGGTCCCATTGCCAAAGATAGACCTGGGTTGCTGCAGCTGTAGTTTCTTACCAGGTCCTTAGCGAAACCAAGAATTAATCTTCATAAAAATTTTTTCTGTGATTAAGCATGCATGGGATAGAACAATATCTTCTAGTCAGTTGAACAAAAAAGCTTCACATTTATTCTTAAAAATTAGTTAACGTGACCTTTAGGTAATGTAAATGTGAGTAATCAGGTAATGTAGGCAAGCTAAATGTAAGGAAAAATGAGAGAATTTTAGCAAAAATATTTTGTGGTCTAGGTTACTGAGCCAGCTTGGATTTTCACTTGTTCAGGACTTGCTGAAAAAGAAAACTGAAGAACAGAGGAATTGCTTAATCTTGCATTTATTATTAGTGGCACCTTGTAACTAAGATAGAGCCTGTCTTGGAGCATTTTGATATTTGATTCCATTTGTTTTGTGTGTTTTGTGTGTGCGCAAAGCTTTGTGTATACACTGTACCTGAAGGGAAGTTAGTCTCTACAACAAATTCCTCCCCTGTTCAAATACAGACGAATTATTGAACAGTGCCTCAGAGGCAGCCTGGATTTTTCAGTAGAGATATCTGAGATGATAATTTGTGTATGTGGGTTTCTGTGTTTTTCCTCTTTGATTAGGTGACAGCTATTCAGACTGAAGTGTCCCAGAAACAGAAGGAGTGTGAGGCCGACTTACTTAAGGCTGAGCCCGCTCTGGTGGCCGCGACAGCTGCTCTCAATACACTCAACAGGGTAAGGATGATTCCTTGGCTCAGGGTTTCCTCAAAATAATATTTGGAGGTTATTAGAGTTTGAATAACTGAACTAAGGGTGAAATTCATGCAACCAAAGAGTTTTGAAAAAGGAAAGAAAGTCCCATTAAATGTTACAGTTGAAACAAATATTTGAGGTCATCATTGTAGTTCACCTTCCTTTCCCATCCCGGAGTTTGTCCTTCACCCCAACAAGCAGTCTCCTTTTGAATACTTCCAGTGCCATGCAGTTTATACTCTTATGAAAGGCAGTTCTATTGTTAGCAATTGGATTTGGCCCAAGTCCAGTGATTCATATTATGTGTTGCTTTAAGAACCAAGTGAGGGATTCTCTACTTCCTCTGGATATAAAAAAATAGTATTAATGAGAGACCCTCAGGAAAAGAGCAACAGGCTGGAATCAAAGACACCTAGGTTTGACCCACACCGTTTTTCCTGGCTTCACGTTATTAGCAAAACCTCACTGAGTATTCGAATTCCCGTAAGAGAAAATAATCTGTGATGGTCAGAAGGAGAGATGGAATTATGGGCAATGTCATTCTAAGAGCCTACAGCTGGTCTTGCCCCTGGGTTCTACTAGGCCTCTGGGGTGAATCCTAGGGCATTACTAGGCCTGAGGATCTTAAATTCAGCTTCAAAGAGGAAAGGATCCAGACATTCCCTGCTCTTCAAAGAAATATTCAATTCATTTCTCTAAGTATTCTTTTGAAGGAGGTAGTTTTGACTGTGAACAGCGAATGATTATCTTCATGGATGTTTCTTATAGTATTACCATAAAGCTGAACAATTTAAAAGAACATACGTATACCATGATGGAAGATTGATTATTCTGCGTTCAAATATCCTGCTGCCATTAAAATTATATTGTTGAATCCTAGCTAGCAGCAAAATGTTCATGATGTATTAAGTGAATAAAGCAGATTATAAAATACGATTTAGTGTAACGTTTTTTTATAAGAATATGTTTGTGCATAGGAAAAAATTGGGAAAAAAGAGTAATAGTAACTGATTATTTCTGAGTAATGGAATTCTGTGTTTTCCTCTTAGCACTAGAATGTTTATTTTCTTCTTTGTGCTTTGCACTGGCAACTTTTCCTCTGAAGATATTATTATATACTCAGTCAAAATAAATTAATATCACTTAAATGTAAAGCTCAGTATATTTATAAATGATGAAAGAATCTTGGTTACCCAGCTCTCAGTTAGCATTAGCATATTTTAAGTTTTTGCTTTTGCTCCTATTTTCACACCCTTTCTGTTCTTCGCAGTCATTTCCCAAATAAAGAGCCAGTTTATGGTAATGGAGGAGAATCAGGTTCAACATTTGATAAGGCTTTATAAGCAAGAGTGTATAATACAGCTCAGGAAATTTCACAGGAAATCCTTTTTAAAAAAACATGTATCATGAACCTACATATATTTCTTATAGATACTAATTCTTGCTCCAAAGTATTTGTCCTCATACTGGTGATTTATCCCATGAATACCATCTGTTGAGTAAATCAAGATTCTGACCTGTGGAGGTTAAGGAGGAACGCAGAAAGGAGGTTCAGGCTATGCGGGCATCTTCCCAGTTGACAGTCATTATAGTGTAATAGAAGATGTTTTTTGTGCATGTAAAGCAGAAAAACAAAACTAAGAGACTCTGAACTAAGGGACTCTGTTTCTGGGAGGGCCTGGTTAAAAGGCAAATATATTCCATAGGTGGGATAGACCCATAAATACCTTAAAACCTATATGTTTATGAAATTCCCTGGACTCAGTGTGCAAGGCTCTGCAGGACTGGTAGATCAGGCAGATAAATTTAGTTGGAAGCCAGAAAGGGCAGTGATGTTTCCGAAGTACCAGAAAAGCGCCCAGCAAGAACTGAACCTCCTGGAGTTCCACGGTGGTGGGACCCCCGGGTGGGCGGCAAAAACTGCCCAACCGAGACTGGTATGGAAAGGAGAGGGTGGAAAAGACCATCCACTGAAGACCAGCTTGATGACCTAACAGCTGGTCTTGAGAAACCAGACCTCTCCTGGTCTTGAGAGTGTGTGTGCTTTTTTTCAGGTCAATCTCACTGAGCTGAAAGCCTTTCCCAACCCTCCAAATGCAGTTACCAACGTTACTGCAGCCGTGATGGTCCTTCTGGCTCCCCGGGGCAGAGTGCCAAAAGACCGGAGTTGGAAGGCAGCTAAAGTCTTCATGGGAAAGGTATCAGGCAGCCCGGCAACATGAAAATCCCGACAATTTCTCTGTTCAGTTCTGTGGTTATACTTGACAGCAGGGGTGGGGGAAGGATGGACTGGGACTTTGGGATTAGCAAATAAGAACTATTATATATATAGATTGGATGAACAACAAAGTCCTACTGTATAGCACAGGGAACTATATTCCATGTCCTGTGATTAAGCAAAATGGAAAAGAATACGAAAAGAATGTATATATACGTATAACTGAGTCACTTTGCTGTTCAGCAGAAATTAACACAACATTGTAAATCAACTATACTTCAAAAAAATAAATTTTTGAAAAAACATACAATTTGAGGAGAAAGAGGAAAGCTATAAAATTCCCAACTGCTAAAAAAAAAAAATCATCTTCATATTTGCTAAGTGTAATCTGCTGTATGTTCTCTAGACTTAGAATTTTGTTTGCCAAGTTGGAGGTTAGCGTAGGGTTGTAGCACACCTAAGTCAACACCAGCAGCCGTTGGAAGGGTGCTAATTATTTTCAAAGTTATTAAAGCAGTTAAGTGTAGGAGGGAGAAAATTACATGGATGTCTTATGCTGGAAAAATGTTACTAAGGTACACGAAGGTGAAGCAAAGGGATTTGGGGGTATGTGTTTTTCTTTTTCTTTTCTTCAACATGTGAATGCCTCCTGTGCAGGGACTGAATATTTTACCCTGGGATAGAAGGGATTTTAAAAGTGTCCATTGCTAATTCTAACTTTATACTCTAAACACTGAAAAAGTCAAACCAATTTTGCCTTTGTAATGTGAGTCCTAAAAGCTGATTTTAACTTTTGATCTTGGAATTTTCTCTGCCACCCAAATGGCTCATTGCAATAAGTCTTTTTGCCTTACAGGTGGATGATTTTTTGCAGGCGTTAATTAACTATGACAAAGAGCACATTCCAGAGAACTGTCTAAAAGTGGTGAATGAACAGTATTTGAAAGACCCGGAGTTCAACCCAAACCTGATTCGGACCAAATCTTTTGCAGCAGCTGGTCTCTGTGCCTGGGTCATCAACATCATTAAGTTCTATGAGGTATATCAGTTGTGATCAGATGGTTTACGGGTGTTATTCAGGAAGGGCCGTACATATATTAATTTCTAGGCCAGCAAAAAATGTAAAATAATTTAACATTATCTGAATAAGATAAAGTTCTAAGAATGAGACATGAAAGTGTCAGATTAAACAGAATTCTCTACAGGAGGATATTTGAAGTGTTGGAAACTATCTTTTTTTAGGGTAGAGTGAGTAGCTTTTTTTTTTTACTTAACTAATTGATTTATTTTATTTTTGGCTGTGTTGGATCTTTGTTGCTGCATGCAGGCTGTCTTTAGTTGCGGTGAGAGGGGCTACTGTTTGTTGCAGTGCATGGGCTTCTCACTGCGGTGGCTTCTCTTGCTGTGGAGCACGGGCTCTAGGCCTGCGGACTTCAGTAGTTGTGGCACGCGGGCTCGGTAACTGTGGCTCGTGGGCTCTAGAGCACAGGCTCAGTAGTTGCGGCCCACGGGCTTAGTTGCTCCATGGCATTTGGGATCTTCCTGGACCAGGGTTCAACCCCATGTGCCCTGCCTTGGCAGGCAGATTCTTAACCACTGCATCACCAGGGAAGCCCGAGTGAGTAGCTTCTTTAGATCAAATAGCAGCAATTAATTTGATTTGATTAGATAAAAGCATGTTGGGTAGATCAATTATATTTATTTATTAATTATATTTATTTATCAAATACTTGTCCATCAGTTATGTCCCAAGAACTTTGCAAAGGACTAGATGTGAAAAGGGAACAGTACACAGCCCTCCACTGGGAGGAACTTTCTCCTTTTTGTCTTGGAAGGTTGTGTGTTATACCCAAAGATGGAATTGCTGAGGAAATGCCAGTGTCATTCCCAGAATGATTTTCAGAAAATTGGATTATGTCCTTTACACGGGAGACCCACAGGAATAGGACCCTGTCAGTCTCACCATCTCTTTAGTGGAAGCCTGTATCAGGCAAGACTGCAGACAGATCACAGCTGATGGGCAGCCTCTCCCCATAATGACACACCTGACCGCTGTGCTGGCCTCACATCCTAGGTGAAAAGATGAGCCCAGAGCTAGACCGTGGCTGTGTTCTGTGTCATTTTGCTATAAAATAGGAAATAAAATTTAATTTCCTTTCTCTCTCCCCAACAGGAGAATAATTGATCCACTCAAATGCTTAAACCACTCATTCAAATAACATTTAAGGTGGCCAGGAACTTAGAAAAGAAAGTGTGGTTAATACTGGGTGAGGACATCTCCCACATTCCTTTCTGGGTTCAGAGAATTTCTCTACACAGCTTTTCTGCCTTAAAGGCTAGACCTGATCCCACCTTCAGCTGTAGTTCCTATACACTACAATTTCTGTTGATATGAGGATTATCTCCAAATTTTATGAAAAACTAATTTTAGTATCTTAATGGTATTTGACGTGTATAGCATTTTATGCAAATGCTTGTAACTCTAATGTCCAGAATAAATGAATAAACAGTAGAAAGCTTAGAGGACTTGGTAGGCTGGGTGGATTTTTGTTCTGCCATTAGGTAGTACCATGGCTAAGAATAAACACCAAATTTCTAGGTCACATAGAGATTTTAATTGTAAAGCTTCCAGCAAACGTAAGACTGAATGATTACTTGTCTTTGCCATCTTTATTACCTCGTGAAATAACCCCCACGTGGCTTTTCAGGTCTACTGTGATGTGGAGCCCAGACGGCAAGCGTTAGCCCAAGCAAACTTAGAACTGGCTGCAGCTACTGAAAAACTAGAGGCTATCAGGAAAAAGCTGGCGGTAAGTGCAGACTCTAACGCTGAAGAAGTTCCCGAGACATGGAACCCCTCCCCGCCTTAGGATCCCACTTTCAGAGAGGACCACCTCGGAGACCTACCAAACAGGAAGGAATTTGACCTTTCATGGATGTATTCCTTTATAGTCTCCTTCAGTACATATTCTGTATCTGCTGTATGCTGGACACTGAGCTGGAAAAGTGGGAACTTTGATGGTTTCTGCACTTAAGAAACTTTGCAAGCGTTAATTAACTATGTATTAATTAAGTAGAAAGAGTGTAGCCCACAGTGATTAAAAAGCAAGGATTCTGGAACCAAAGTGCCTGGGTTTATATCCAGGCTCCAGTATTTACTGTTTTGCCCTGCACGAGTTAGTTAACCTCTCTGAGCCTCTTTTTTCTCAACTGTGAAGGAGGTATTATAATAGCATCCACTTCTTAGGATCGTGAGGATAAAATGACAGTAGTTCATATTGAGAATTTAGTAATCAATATGAATTCATATTGAGAATTTAGTAATCAATATGAATTCATATTGAGAATTTAGTAATCAATATGAATTCATATTGAGAGTTTCACATGGTGTCTGGCATATAGTAAGTGCTTAGAAAACACTAACTACAAAGATTATCACCATGACTGTTTTTACAAATATATAACCAGTCATTGTAGTCCAGTGTTATAAGTATATATGTGACTATATCTAGAGTGCAGTAGGAGTGCCAGAAAAGAGCCCAGAGAAATTAGAGAAAGTTTTATAATGAAGGTGTACTTGACAGGAGCTGTGAAAATTACTTGCAAGTCACCAGCATAACTAGGTCAGGAAAGGTATTCCTGGTAAAGAATGAAAAAAAGAGGGAAGAAGCAGTTGGTAGACTTGAAGAGTCCTAGTAGGCCAGATGCCGAAGATGGGGGTTTGGGGGAAGGTTAGGAATAGCAGGAAGTAATGGTGAGCAAAAGCAAAAGGTGAGCAGAAGCCTTCTCTGCCTTTCGTGCTGCAGAATTCAAATTTCATCTGACCTGTGGTATTGGGCGTTGGAAAGATCTTAGTACGTTAATGACTCACTTTTCATCGACTGAATGGAAGCTGGAGGGAGGGGGTCTAGCTGCAGAAAGACAAACTAGAAGCACTGCAGTGGGTCCTGTTAGGGCCTCAGCTAAGGCAGGAGCAGCCACAGTGGAGACGGCGAGATAGAGTCAAGGCTGCTGACAGGATAGAGAGGGAGGGGGAGGCGTACAGAATAGAGATGGTGAGTTAGAGGTGCCTGACAAGGTAGCATGCAGTAATGCAGTCGGAGTGATAAGGCTGTGTAACCCTGGCAACTTAGGGAAATCCTGAGAGCTTCAGTTTCTAAACCGTAACATAGTGATAATAACAGCTAACTCTCAAGGTGGGCATTTGTGATTTGGGGCTCCCCAGAATCCAGTCCTACCTACTTTGGGTGAGAACAGCCTGGTTTATCTCTGGGGAATTATCTTTCCTCATTGGATACACTCAGGTAGGACTTTGACCAAGGGTACCTTTTCCTGTCACGGCTGATGACTAGGTATGTGGTCCAAGTTTTGCCGATTTGATTCCCCGCCTGCCCCCCACCCCCGGCTCTAGAATTTGAATCATCAGCCAAAGAATAAAACTGAAAACAGAGTTCATGCATTGTAGAGACAGTGTCCAGTTGAAACTTTCCAAGAGTTGCTATTCCCCAGTCTCCCTGGAGCTCCGGGAGCCTATGTGTAGTTCTTTGCCTTTCACTTCCTTGGAAGAGCTCCCCCATTTTGAGGAAGTTCCCTTCAGCCTAAACTAGCTGGAGGTGGTTTCTGTTGCTTCCCACCTATAAATTCTGGTGGATCGAGGTGCTATTCAGTGTGCTGTACACAGTCGATGCTTCATAAATGTTCGTTCCCACTCTCTTTGTGTAGAAAACCCAAGTGAAGATGTTCGGGGTCAGAACTAGAGTTTGAAAGAGAAACCTGGCTCAGCAACATAGATTTGGGAGTCGCTGGCGTGAAGATCATGTGTGTAGAGAGGTTGTCCGATGGGAGTGCGAAGAATAAGGAGCAGTGGGAGCTGAGGGCAGACCTGAAGGAGGATGCTCCCATCTTGGAGGAAATCCTGCCATGGGTCTCTGAGCAGGTGAACTCCGCCATCACCGCACCTGGGCTCTGGTGCTCACAGTGGCCAGGCAGCCAAGCCCAGCTTCTTATAGAACAGGACTTGAACTTGGCCTGATTATGTCTGGGGCCACGACTGTCAACAACGATGACAGCTGATTTAGACAAATTTAGGAAAAACATATTAATTTTATTAAATTTAGCTTCATTCATTGGTCAAAGCTCTCACTGTTAACTTGACTAAGACCTTTAGAAAAATGTTGTCATCTATTATTAATGGCTTTATGTAGATATTAGAAGCAAGTTAATGTTCATGGAAAAGTGATGAGAATGCTCATGTGTGATTCTAAAGTTAAGACTTTCTGTGGTTGTGGAACTAGTCATCTTTTGGACACAGCCTGCAACGAGCTGAAAAGAACTGCTCATCTCAGTTGATTTCAAAGACCAACGGTAGAAGCAGAGGTTCTTATATTAATAAGCTGCAAAACTAAGTTTGCAGACACAGAGAAAAGAAGACAGAGTAACAATAGCAATGTCTTTATGTAGATTGGTCCCTTCCATCCCCCTTCCAAGAATGGATTTCCAGAGAGTAGTTACTAATGCAACAGAATCTCTGGCTGCATTTCCCTCCAACATTCAGTTAGATGGTAGTAATGTGTCAGTGTTCATGTCCTGGTTGTTGTTTTTTGTTTTTTTAAATTTATTTATTTACTTATGGCTGTGTTGGGTCTTCGTTTCTGTGCGAGGGCTTTCTCTAGTTGTGGCAAGCGGGGGCCACTCTTCATCGCAGTGCACGGGCCTCTCACTATTGTGGCCTCTCTTGTTGTGGAGCACGCGCTTCAGACGCGCAGGCTCAGTAGTTGTGGCTTACGGGCCCAGTTGCTCCGCGGCATGTGGGATCTTCCCAGACCAGGGCTCGAACCCGTGTCCCCTGCACTGGCAGGCAGATTCTCAACCACTGCACCACCAGGGAAGCCCCCATATCCTGGTTTTGATGGTTATATTGTGGTTGTATAGGAGAATGCCCTGTGTAGGAAATACACTACACCCTGAAGTAAAAAAAAAAAAACCTCTATGAAGACTGGTCATGCCAAAGTCAACGACAAACTCTGCATAGATTCTTTCTGTTGGTACACAGTCAAATCAAGGTTTGAGCCCAGGTGAAATGATGTTTTTTGCTAGCTTTGCTTTCATCTCCTTCAGCCTCTCTTTTTTCCTCCCTCTTGGGCTTTCCCTCCTTCTTGTCTTATGCCTCCTGTTGCCATCTCACCTAGAAAAGCAGGGCTGTGTCTCTCAGCACTTATGCTGTGATGGAAATGCATTTGTTAACCAGTATTAGTCTCTGTGTTTTTGTTCTTTCAAGTCTTTATCTCTAGTTTCAGACTAAAAGATGGCCTCATATTGATGGTTGAGTAGAAAAAAACAAACTGCTGAGCTGGAGGGGAAAAAAGGCCATCTTGTCTTTCAAACGTACAGGGCCTACGAATGGCCATGAAAAAGTCCAAATTCGGTCTCTTTAGGGTAGTGTTTCTTAAGTGTGTTCTCTCGACCAGTAGCAGCATCAGTGTTGCCTGGGAACTTGTTAGATATACAGACTCTCAGACCCACCTCAGACACACTGAATGAGGAACTCAGGCAGGGAGGCCAGGAATCTGGGTTTGATCAAACCCTCCAGGTGGTTCTGATGCACACTTAAGTTGGAGAACACTGGTTTTTAGGGTGTCTGGTGGGCTGAGGTGTTCGGACTAAGCCCCTCCTTCCTCACTCCATTTACTTCTAGAACCTGAAACGCCAGGGCCTGTCAGGAACTGTGAAGGGACCAAGATTTTACCCTACTCACAGGCTGCCAGGTTACCTGCCACAGTTTCATAGATGCCGGTAGAAGACGTGAGACACGGGATGCGTGGGTCAGAGAGCAGAGGACTTCGTTACCCACAGCACGGCAAGCAGCATGAGCCTTGTGCGTGCCTCAGCTCCCTTGTCTGCCGTTTCCTGTGGGAGTGACGCACAGCAGACCAGCTGAGGCTGTTCACAGTGGGTTTGTGTCACAGCTGAGAAATCCCAAGCTTAGAAAATGCCCCATATAAAGAAGGCAGCGAGTAAAGCTGCCCAACCTTTGCCCCACAGGGAAACATCTCTTTAGTGTTCTGGTCAGGAAGCAAATCTGTCCTCTGCCCCTGAAAGAAACACTGTCTCTATTTCCTAAGCCTATTTGCTGTGCAAACATCTTGCAGAAGATAGTCCAGAACAAGAGCTGTCAATGCCTCTTCACAAGAGGCAGAGAAACAAGTGCGAGAGCCTGTGGTCTCCCAAGACCCAGCTCCCCTTCCCAGCTTTACGAAAGGAACCAGTATAAGAGTTTATACCTTAGTTCTATGTATATTTAGGTCAACCCTATGAATTGGGTAACATTATTGTTTCCATTTTTTAGATGATGAAAGTGAGGCATGGAGAGCTTAAGGTGACAGCCCACCTTGAGGCTGCTTAGCTGATAGCAGAGTCCAAATACGAACTTGGGTGTCTGATACCAGAGTTTACATGAGCTTCTGTGTTTTATAGAACCACAAGTACTTTCACTAACCTAAAATATACCTCCAGGTATTATTCATTTTTACCTGACTTCTAACCGTTAATGTGTAATATCTCCTCCCATTTCTCATAAATTTGACCTATTTTGGCTGTAAACCTTAAATATGATGCACACTTTTTTCTTTTTTTAATTAATGATATAAATTAAATAATAATGTAATAATTGGGTCATTGACAAGTAGCGGCAGTCTCTAAATTATAAATATGGTACGTACTACAAGTTTACTTATTAAAGTCTCTTGGAACTTTGCATGTATTTACAAAAACAATGTTATAAATCTTACTTAGGGTTGTTAGAACTTGCAGGTAGCAAGATGATATAGTAAGGAGTCTCCTAAGTACTTGATATCTTAGTCAAGGCTTTTTTGGCTATACATAATAGAAACCCACATAGCAAACCTTCAGCCAAAAAGGAGACCAGGATGACTCATGGAACTCTGAGGTAAAAAAGTGTATGACTAGGTCTCAGGATGCATGAGATCCAGGAAATGGGAAGCTGCCGGAACGTGTTTAGGGCTGTGTGACTTCTCACTGTGCTATCTTTTCATTCTTTCTTGTTCTCAGGAATGGTTTCCCCTGCTTTCCCATGGCCCTGGTGGAAGATGGTCACTCTCTAAATGAAGCCCTCCAAAATGTACACATCTTCCTGGGTCTTACGATGCTAAAGACAGTGACATACCTCTGAGTTTCAGTCCCAAGTTTCCAGAAGAGAAAATCTGGTTGGCCAAGCCAGGTCAGGTTGCTGAGGTCTAAAGGGGCTCTTTGTCGCCTGAGTTATAGACCACTGAGAAGTGGAAAGAGAGTCCGTAGGTGGAGACCCAGAAGATGCCCGTCATCCCTAACAAAGATGGAGGGTGAGGTGTAGGCACAAGAGAGGGGACAGGGCACGCAGGGTGTGCTTGAGTCAGCAGGGCACATCCACTCACCCTGGTCGCTGTCTACACTCTGCCCAGTGCAGGAGGAAGGCGAGAAAACTGCCTGGTAGCCCTGATACATTTCTTCCCTAATGTGTGTGCTCTCAGGGGCAAAGGTCAGAGGAGGGAAAGAGGCTCATTTCATTTACCTTCAGGTCGTAGGTGTTTCAAGACGATTGTAATGTTTGCACTTTATCTACAAATAGCTCACGAGTTAATTTTGACTCTTATTGTAGGATTTGGATCGAAATCTGAGCAGACTCACAGCTTCATTTGAAAAAGCAATAGCCGAGAAAGTCCGGTGTCAAGAAGAGGTGAACCAAACCAACAAAACTATCGAACTGGCTAACAGACTTGTCAAGGAACTTGAGGCAAGTTATCCTTTTCTTCCAAAATTCTAACTGAAATATTCAGAATCAGCTTTGGGGGATTTTATCTTTATTTGTGGTCAATAAGGACTAACTAACCATGGAATCAACAACAAAGGGGAATAATCATCATTCACACAGTAGTTCTAGCTTACCGAAAGGAATAAGTGATGGATTCTGTGTGTTTTTCAGTGTATAGCCATGGACTCAGTGGTTTTCCTAAGATCCGTTATAAACTCAGGGCAGCTGTTAGATAACAGAGGTCTGAATCTTTTAGTCCACATTTGCAATTGAGTTCTACCAATAAAACATTACCTCAAGCTAAGCCTGCTTGGTTTATTGGTTTTCTTTGACATCTTTTTACAGGTGACTGATACGCTAATGTTAATAGTTATTCCATTAAATAAAGATTTTTAAAATCTCATTAACTTTCTCCACTTTGAACATGAGTGGTAGAAAAACATACGGCCCTTGACATCAGTAAGTCACAGATCTTTTTGCTCTCCCATGTCTAATATATTCAGACAGTGGAATAGTATTTGACCATAAAAAGGATTGAATTACTGATACATGCTGCAATGTGGACTAACCTTGAAATATCATGCTCAGTAAAAGAAGGCAGACACAAAAGGCCACATGTTTTATGATTCCATGTATAGTAAATGGCCAGAATAGGTAAATCTATAGAGACAGAGAGTAGATTGGTGGTTGCCAGGGGTTGGACAAGGGGGCAGGAGTTTGGGAGTGACTGCTAATGGGAATAGAGTTTCTCTATTGTGTGAGGGAAACATTCTAAAATTACTAGGGATGATGGCACGGATCTGTGAATATATTAAAAACCACGCAGTTGAATACTTGAAAGGATGAATTTCATGATATGTGACTTTTAAATCTCAATAAAACTGTTATTTTTCATTTAAGTGCTACCTAAAAATATGGAACTGCACTATTAGAAATGCATTTACTAGTATTTTGTTGAGGATCTATGTTCATCAGTGATATTGGCCTGTAGTTTTCTTTCTTTGTGACATCTTTCTCTGGTTTTGGTATCAGGGTGATGGTGGCCTCATAGAATGAGTTGGGGAGTGTTCCTTGCTCTGCTATATTTTGGAAGAGTTTGAGAAGGATAGGTGTTAGCTCTTCTCTAAATGTTTGATAGAAGTCGCCTGTGAAGCCATCTGGTCCTGGACTTTTGTTTATTGGAAGATTTTTAATCACAGTCTCAATTTCAGTGCTTGTGATTGGTCTGTTTATATTTTCTTTTTCTTCCTGGTTCAGTCTTGGAAGGTTGTGCTTTTCTAAGAATTTGTCCATTTCTTCCAGGTTGTCCATTTTATTGGCATAGAGTTGCTTGTAGTAATCTCTCCTGATCCTTTGTACTTCTGCAGTGTCAGTTGTTACTTCATTTCTAATTCTATTGATTTGAGTCTTTTCCCTTTTTTTCTTGATGAGTCTGGCTAATGGTTTAACAATTTTGTTTATCTTCTCAAAGAACCAGCTTTTAGTTTTATTGATCTTTGCTATCGTTTCCTTCATTTCTTTTTCATTTATTTCTGATCTGATCTTCATGATTTCTTTCCTCCTGCTAACTTTGGGATATTTTTTGTTCTTCTTTCTCTAATTGCTTTAGGTGTAAGGTTAGGTTGTTTATTTGAGATGTTTCTTGTCTCTTGAGGTAGGATTGTATCGCTATAAACTACCCTCTTAGAATGGCTTTAGCTGCATCCCATAGGTTTTGGGTCATCATGTTTTCATTGTCATTTGTTTCTAGGTAGTTTTTGATTTCCTCTTTGATTTCTTCAGTGATCTCTTGGTTATTTAATAGCGTATTGTTTAGCATCCATGTGTTTCTATTTTTTACAGATTTTTTTCCCTGTAATTGATATCTAGTCTCATAGCATTGTGGTCAGAAAAGATACTTGATATGATTTCAATTTTCTTAAATTTACCAGGGCTTGTTTTGTGACCTGAGATATGATCTATCCTGGAGAATGTTCCATGAGCACTTGAGAAGAAAGTGTATTCTGTTGTTTTTGGATGGAATGTCCCCTAAATATCAATTAAGTCCATCTTGTTTAATGTATCATTTAAAGCTTGTGTTTCCTTATTGATTTTCACTTTGGATGATCTGTCCATTGGTGAAAGTGGGGTGTTAAAAGTCCCCTACTATGATCATGTTACTGTCAATTTCCCCTTTTATGCTGGAGAGGGTGTGGATAAAAAGGAACCCTCTTGCACTGTTGGTGGGAATGTAAATTCATACAGCCACTATGGAGAACAGTATGGAGGTTCCTTAAAAAAAAAAAAATAGAACTACCATACGACCCAGCAATCCCACTACTGGGCATATACCCTGAGAAAACCATAATTCAGAAAGAGACATGTACCACAATGTTCATTGCAGCTCTATTTACAATAGCCAGGACATGGAAGCAACCTAAGTGTCCAGTGACAGATGACTGGATAAAGAAGATGTGGCACATATATATAATGGAATATTACTCAGCCATAAAAGGAAATGAAATTGAGTTATTTGTAGTGAGGTGAATGGACCCAGAGTCTGTCATACAGAATGAAGTAAGTCAGAAAGAGAAAAAGAAATACTGTATGCTAACACATATATATGGAATCTAAGAAAAAAAAACAATTAATGGTTCTGAAGAACCTAGGGGCAGGACAGGAATAAAGACGCAGTCGTAGAGAATCGACTTGAGGACGCGGGGAGTGGGAAGGATAAGCTGGGACGAAGTGAGAGAGTGGAATGTATATATATGCACTACCAAATGTAAAAGAGATAGCTAGTGGGAAGCAGCCACATAGCACAGGGAGATCAGCTCCGTGCGTTGTGACCACCTAGAGGGGTGGAATAGGGAGGGTGGGAGGGAGATGCAAGAGGAAGGAGATATGGGGAGATATATATATATATATATATATATGTATAGCTGATTCACTTTGTTATAAAGCAGAAACTAACACACCCTTGTAAAGCAATTATACTCCAATAAACATGGTAAAAAAATAAAATAAAAATTAAAAAAAAAGAAATGCATTTGGCTGAAGGTGATAGAAAAGTTGATTTACAGTGGCTTAAACAAATGGGAGTTTTTCACATATTAAAAAAATTCCAGAGGTAGACCATTATCAGTGTTGATTCAGGTAATTAGTGATCAGACCCCTAATCTCTGTACAGCCTTCTGTTGCTCCATACTTAGCTTGTGTCCATTCACCCTCACGCATTTTGCAGCCTGGTCACCGATGGATGCTACACCTTTAGATTCAGGCAAGAGAGAAGAATCTGTAGCAGCTGGATTCTTCTCCTTTCATAACAAATACTGAAGTTTTCCTGGCGACTCCTTAAGCAAACTTAACTAAAGCGCTTAACTTTCTTTAGCCAGAACTAGAGTGACCACACCTAGCTGCAAAGAAGGCAGGGAAACTGAGAAATGGGGTGATCATAATCAGCTTAGCCAGTCACAGTTCATCCCAGGGGGCTGGACACATTAACCCTCATTTCAGAATCAGAGTTCTCTTACAAAGAAAGAAGGGAGAAATGTAAGGTACAATGGGTGGGGCTGGGTGATAGCCTTATTTCTTATAAATAGAGTAGGCTTTTAAAAATCTAATTTAGGGCTTCCCTGGTGGCGCAGTGGTTGAGAGTCCGCCTGCCGACGCAGGGGACGCGGGTTCGTGCCCCGGTGCGGGAAGATCCCACATGCGCGGAGCGGCTGGGCCCGTGAGCCATGGCCGCTGAGCCTGCGCGTCCGGAGCCTGGGCTCCGCAACGGGAGAGGCCACAGCAGTGAGAGGTCTGCGTACCGCAAAAAAAAAAAAAAAAAAAAAAAAATTAAGTCCATTCATGTTACCACTCTCTCAGGATTCCCAGGTAACTAATTGTCTCACTCAAAGTACAGTCCAAAGGTTTTACGTGGCCTACAGGGCCCTCCGTTCTCTGGCTCCTGGACACCTCTGTCCTTGCTTCTGCCACCTTCCCTCTGGCTCCATCTTCACTCTTCCTCACCCTGCAAGTCACTCTCCTACCTCATAATCTTTGCCTTTCCCTCCGTGTGGCTCCCGCACTTCTTTCAGATGTCTGCTAAAAGTTCTCCTTACCACACGGTTTTCCCTGACCTCCCTACGTTAAACAGCATTCACCTTGCCCCCCGCATACACACACACACACACACACACACACACACACAGCCACACACACAAACCTGTAGCTCTTTCCACTTCCTCTGCTTTATTATTTTTTGATAGCATTTACGATCACATGGCCCACGCTTGTATATGTGCATATATCAACACATATACTTTTTTGTGGTCTTTTTCCCCTAACTAAAATAGAAGCTCTCAAGAGCAGGAACGTCATTTGTTTTCTGCACTGCTTGATCCCAAGCATATAGAATGGTCCCTGGCACATTGTACGTTCCAATATGTATTTGTTGAATGAATGAATAGGTGAGTTTTGGGAGCCTCCTGTGTTGAAAAAACATTCTGGAGCCCTTTGAAGACTCATTTTTCTTAGGTCAGTTGAGAAATTCCACAGCTTCTAGTGGAGTTTATACCCACTTCCATTCAAAGTGATAAGATCTAGGCAGTTTGAAGTGTTTACGGTTTATGAGGTACCTGAGGAAAAGAAAAAGTGCCGTTGAATTAGACTTACTTGAAGTAGAGAATGTCTGAAAGTTTTATCAAGGTAAAAACAGGCTTTACCTTGTATCTCTAGCACACAACAATGTCTTCCAAAGGCTTTATTTATTCATGATGATTTAGAAAAGGAGAGGAAAAAATGGTTGAATAATGTTAACTAACAAAAAACATACATATATGTGTGTGTGTGTGTATATATATATATATATATATATATATATATTTTAAAGGATTAATTGAAAATGTCAGCCCTTTTCCTTTGAGGATAAATTCTTTCTGACTAGAACAGGAGACAGTTAACCTCTGAAAAACACCAAGACTGATGATTTTGTCTATATAGCATTGACCTGGAAGCTACAGTCTCAACCATTCAGACTAATAAATCAGGCAATTTATATTTAATCATTAAGTAGCTCTGGAGCTGAACAGCTGTTCAAAATTAGAAATGGGTCACCCCAGCCAGGATGACATTACAGGCAATCTATAATGCATTAGAATAAAATTATAGTTATTTTTAACTGTCTAGAAATTTATTACAGGACATGTTCCAACTCTTAAACCCTTGTTAGCCAGTGTCAGTAATGATTTATGTTGCGTGGGTGGTATAGTGAAATTATTGACGATTTCAATCGCCGGTAAGTCTATGTTTAGTAAATCTTCAAATTTCAAAGCTGTTTTGGAGAATGAGGTGGGTGCCCTTTATTGTTTATCATCTACTAACCAAAGACAACAAAAGTGGAGGAAAAGCAAATGAGAGATTCTTCTTCAAAATTAATGGATATATTATCTGTAGCTGAAGAAGGAAAGTAATAAATTCTATAAAGAGGGCAAGGGAGTTGAAGTTCTCTAGTGTGTAATTATAGAGCTAACTTGGGGTGATCTTTATCGAGCAAAGCAGATTATCTTAAAATAGCTTTCATAACCATTGTCACCTGCTAGTTTCATTACCTCAGTGTTAGGGGTATTGTGATGGCTTGCAGAGAACTGGCGTTGCACTCTGCTCTGACATACATTGTTTTTGCTTTCTGTGGTCTGTCTCTCCTCTTTGATGAGTAAAGCTAAATTCCACAGGGTTCTTCATTGCTTGTACTATCAATTTGCTGGGTGTTTTTTTCAGTTCCTATTAATTTACATGTTCTTAGAATGCGGTATTAAATTTTAGCATGCATTGAAACCAAATGAATTAGTGAAGTAATCTGCAGTTCAGTCAATCCATAGACATTTATTGCAGTTTTAGTCAAATCCAATATTAAGGGCTCCACATACTTAATCCGGAAATCAGATTTTAAATGGCTAGCCAACTAGATATAAGGATTTGAACAGCATTCTCCGAGCATACTGTCTTCAGAGCTAGTGAAGTCCTCCTGGTTTCCATCTTTTTTACATGGGCTGTAAGTTCTTTCACTGATTGAGTGATTATACTATAAAAATAACCTGAGTTTAGTAACTACCAGCACTATTCTTTAATTTACAGAATCCTTGTTAGGTGGCTCTTTAAACTTTATGTTTTAATTAATTGACATAACTGGTATTTGTCATTTTCCTTTTTTTGTAATCAGCCCATGGCCCAAATGTTTAAGATAATGTTTGCTTAGGGTGGTGTAGTAACATTGCTGAAAATCAGGAATGATGGAGAGCATCCAAGCTGCCATTAAAAATCCTAACATCACTCAGTCTTGGCCACAGCTCTTGGTCCTCTACTCCTAGAGGGAGAGGAGCGTGACTGTCAGCCTTTTAAGAACGACCTCAGTCATAATTAGAGTTCGGGCATCCAACAAAAAGGAGATGTTAAAGATCTAATGTCATGTTGCCGTAAACTCCACTGAAGGTACTGTGAGAGCACCTTCATAATGATGGGTCACATGTATGAACGATTATCATGGTCATGCCATCCAGTCATGTTCTGTTCCTTCTCAAGGCTGTGCAGAGTGACCTAGACGTAAACTGAGGAATAAGGTAATTACGTTAAACGTTTCTTGAGTTGCTGCTCACCCTGCAGTTACATCGGAGTAATCTTATCTTTCAGTCAGAGAAGATTCGCTGGGGTCAGTCTGTTCAGTCCTTCGAAGCTCAAGAGAAGACGCTCTGTGGAGATGTTCTCCTTATGGCGGCATATGTGTCTTACGTTGGATCCTTTACACAGCAGTATCGCCAGGAACTGGCAGACTGCAAGTGGGTTCCCTTTCTTCGACAGAAGGTAAGATCAGTTCCTAACCTTAGCCACATTTAGAAGCATCATACAGAAATTTCAGTAGTAAAAACAGTATATGTACCAGGCTTTTTTGTATCTCTGTAATCTCAACTGACTTGAAATTCTAGTATTGAAGGAGATGTTTCTTGTGTGTTGCAGTTTTTCTTATTTTAATGATGGTTTCAACCAGGAGATGTAAAATAGAAAAATTATTTGTATGAACCATAGAGATGTAGTTGGAAAACTGCTTTTAACAAAACTGTTAACTGAAATCAAAGTTGGATTATCATGTTAGCATATAGCATGAATCTTTTTGTTTTGTTAATAATACTACAGGCTATTTGTTGAAAATCTTTTTCATGACTACTTTCAGATGAAAAGTGTAGCACTTGTATATAAGTATAAAAATAGCTTATCCTCAATTTGAAAATTCAAACCCATAAGCAAAATGAAATCATAGATGAGGGAGATTTCAAGTGGTCTAGTTTAAGGTCATCCTTGTACAAAGGAGAAAACCGAGACACGGAAGTTTAAATGACTTGATAAGGTCATAAGTGATAGGAAACCAGGCCACTGTTTTCTAAGCTGCACTGTGTTATCTCACTTGATTAAAGTAGGTTCTTCACTTACATATCTAGCCCTTAAGAAATCCTAAATCTCTCTGTGTACTTGTGTTCTATGTTGGTAATTATGCCTCAATTTTCACAATAGTTGTTTTCATGACATAAATACATGCCAATGGAATTTCTGCAAATTAAATATTGAATATTTTGGAGAAAGCTTGTTATTAAAGGCATCCCATCATTAATAATTATAAAAGAAAAATCCTTTTGGAACTAAATCATTTAATATATCTGTAGTATCAAGCCATATTTTTATATGGAATATTTTTAAAAAGAGGTTATCTGTATTACCCCCTGAATGTTCAGGGTTTTCTTTAAGTATTTCTGCCATAAAATATGCCTTTTATATAAGAGGATAAAGCGTTCTGGTAGTTTTGTCCACCTCCTACTGCATTGTGACTTTCAGAAGGTGTCAGCTGTCTAATTCTTCTCTCTTTTTTGTCAGTCTCATCTTCTCCAAACTTTAATCCTCTACATGGGTGTCTTGGTCTGGGTTGCCCTATGACTACTTCACATTGATGACTGTCCTCTTTTGTGGTCCTCTCTGCATTCTCCACCATCGATAAAGTTTTCTCATTCTTTCCACAATTATAGGGAAATTCATTTCCTGATGTACAAACTATTGAACGTCACATTGTCTTCTTATTGTTACAATTACTCTTCACTTTGGATCATGTAATAGTATTAACGGCCTGAACTTAGGCTATCAGTCATTTTGCATTTTTTAAATTGAAAACTTGCCTTCTCAAATTTAAGCTTTCAAATTGAGTCTTGGGCTTCCCTGGTGGCGCAGTGGTTGAGAGTCCGCCTGCCGATGCAGGGGACACGGGTTCGTGCCCCGGTCTGGGAAGATCCCACATGCTGCGGAGCGGCTGGGCCCGTGAGCCATGGCCGCTAAGCCTGCACATTCGGAGCCTGTGCTCCACAACGGGAGAGGCCACAGCAGTGAGAGGCCCGCGTACTGCAAAAAAAAAAAAAAAAAAAAAAAAAAAAAAAAAAATTGAGTCTTAATTGCTGGTATTGCATTCTTTAGTGTATGTGTTTCTGGGAAGTTTCCCATCAATCAATTTATATGTTCCCATTGACTTAAAATTCCAAATGTGGAGTTCCATGAAGATAACATTTTGTTTTGAAGAATAAAATAAAATTAATTGACTTATCCAAACTGTCTAAACATTCTAAACATATAGCCAAAGCAAAAATTATAATTTTCTGATGCTCTATGCTAAACAAACATTCATTTTGACTATGGGCCTGTGTTTCACTGTGGACCCACAGTTCTCAAGACTCCCATGTCTGTTTTCAGTCATCCCAATGCTCTCCCCTTTCCTCTTGAGCATGTAGGCATCATGCTGAATGAGAAACAGACCTTCCAATGTGACCAGCTTACTCACACTCATCTCTGGGCAGAGCTATGCTAAAGGAAGAAAGATTCCAAATTGTATAAATGACATCCTTTTGGAAGAGACTTTTCTGTCTCCAGGACCCCTGGCAGAAAGTGCTACATAAAACCTAAAAAATGTCTGTCCTATGGAATGAAGGTTTCCAGTTTCTGAGCTACTTACCTTCTACTCCTTCTAGATTCAGTCACAGCAAAGTGGAAAGACAGTCACCTCTTTATGAACATGTGCCAGGGTCCAAGAGGAGCTGCCATTACTTATTCATGTTAATTTTTTTATGAATTTTCCTTCAGCAGTGTTCCCTTATCCTGCCCTCCCAAGAAGCAACTCCTCTCACTGCTCCACAGTATAGAGGGTATTTTCTTACCCTATTGCTCTCCTGAGTATCTGTGGCTTGTCAGTTTGACTTGGGTGTCCTGAGGATTACAACAGTTTGTAAATTAACCAGTCAACAAGTGACTATGATTTATGTCATTTTAAAAATCTCTAAACTAAGCATGTCATTTATTAACGACCTGTTGACATATTTAAGGTAACCTTGGAGAGAAAACTCTTATAAAGTAAGACAGCAAGCCTTAATGTGTTCCTAGAAATGAAGACTTTATATTCTAAATGCGTCAAAACTCAAAAATCGAATGAACAAATTGAACTCAGTTCAAGTCAGAATTTCAAGGGGAATTATATTTTAACTTGACCCGGTGATTCTAAAGTTTGCTGGAAGAATATATTTTTAACAACACCAACATAATTTTGGAATAGAACGGGAAGAGGGCACTTATCCTTCAAGATATTAAAATATATTCTAAAGCTAAAATAATTACAGCAAAGTGGTTCTTCAAGGGAAGTAGAAAACGAGAATAGAATAGAGTTCAGAAGCATTTAAGGATGTAGAGAGATATTTGATATATTTAATGTATGGTAATGTATAAACTCCCACAACTGCGTCTGTCACCTCCCAGCATTTCTACTCCTATACTGTCTTCCCTCCTGATGCTGTAAGATGGTACTTCTATTTAAGGCCAGCCGTTCGGGTTGGATTCTACTTTCCATCCCCTTTCCCTTCCTTGAGGACAATTCTAGACAGCTTTTCCCCTCTTTGTCATCGGAAATTTTTCTGTCTCAACTAATTCATTACTAGATCGTTCCCACCAGCATTCAAACTTACAGTTATATCAGTTATTCCTCGCATTAAAAAAGAATATACCAGTGAATTTCTCTTTGATGCCCCCTGCCCCTCCAGCTACTCCTTCATTTCTCTGCTCTCATTTACAGTCATCACTTCAGAAGAGGAATGTACATTCACTGTCTGTAAATCCTCCCTCCATATTTCTCAGTCACTCCAGAGAGGCTTTTGTCCCCACCGCTCCACCAAAATGCCTCTTGTCAGATTTTGCTACCACGTTGCTAAGTTGAGTTGTTTGTTCACCATTCTCATGTACTTAACTGAATTTGCTGCACTTGAGCAATCCATCTTCCCATAAATACTTGCTTCACTTGATTCTAAGGAATCACCCTCCCCCCATCTTCCTTATACCTCACTGGTCAATTTTTCTCAGACTTCTTTTTTGATTTTTGTTTCCTCTTCTCCCCAATCTCTTAATGTTGAAATGACCCAAACTTCAGTCTTTGAACTGCTTTTTACTAGGTTCATGGCTTTATTTATGTATTTTTTTATTCTTTTTTTTAAAATTGAAAAATAGTTGATTTACAATATCATGGTAATTTCAGGTGTACAGCACAGCAATTCAGATATATATATATTCCTTTTTAGATTCTTTTCCCTTTTATTACAAAATATCAAGTATAGTTCCCTGTGCTAAGGTTCATGGCTTTAAATGCCACCTGGATACCACTAACTCCTGCAGCCCAGACAGTGGCATCTTCACTTCTGTGTCTGAAAGATGTTTCAAATATAGAACGTCCAAGCTGAAATCCTTATCTTCCCCCTAAAACTTCTTCTACCTACGTATTCCTGATTTGTTTAATGGTAGGCCCATCCTTTTGTTAGCTCAGGCTTGAAAACCCAGGAGTCATTTTGTTGTCACTCTTTTTCTGACACCTACATCCAGTCCATCTAGGAAATTCTGTAGGCTGCACCTTTAAAATATATTCAGAATCTGACCACTTTTCACCACCTTCACCACTTCCATCCTGGGCCAAGCCATTATCTTCCTCTTCAGTTAGTGTGAAAACCTCCTAACTGGTTTCCCTGCTTCTACATTCGTGACTTCTCTCCAAAATCGGAGCTCAACATATCAGCCAGTGTGACCCTTTAAAAATGCAAGTCAGATTAAGTGAGTTTTCTTCTAAAATCCCTCTAATGACTCCCCATCGCACTCAGAGCAAAAGCTAGAAACCCTCCAGAGGCTTATAAAACCCTATGTGATTTGGCCCTGTTCTCTCTCTTTGTCTTATTACCTGTTATGCCTTTCCTCACTACTCTGCTCTAATCACACCGACCACCTTCCTTGAATATGCCAGATACGCTGCAGCCTCAGGACCTTTGCACTAGCTGTTTCTTCTGTCTTGAAGTACCTTCCCTGAGGACATATGTTGTCCCATTCCCTGCCATCAATCAGGTCTTTGTTCAAACAACAGCTGCATATCCCTAGATGCGACTACAACCTTCATCCCTCAGCATGCCTCATTCTGCTCCATATGTTTCACCGTAACATTCATTACTTTCTAATACGTTATCTCATTTATAAAATTGTTATGGTTAATATCTTTTCCCTCCCCCTGAGAAGATGTAAGATCCATGGAAGCAAGTATTTTGCATGGTTTGTTCACTGTTCCATCCTAGAATGGTGCCTGGAGCATTGTGGATGTTCAGTATTCCTTTTCATCGAGATATAATTTGTATACCATACAATTCACCCATTTAAAATATACAGTTCAGTAGTGTTTAGTGTATTCATAGAGCTGTGCAACTGTCATCACAGTCAATGCTAGAGCATTTTCATCACTCCGAATATAAACCCTACACCCATTAGCTATCACCCCCAGTCACCCCATTCTTACTGGGCTTATACAACCACTAATCTATTTTATGTCTCTAAAGATTTCCCTGTTTGGAACATTTCATATGAATGAACTCATAAAATATGTGGTATTTTATGACTGACTTCTTTCACTTAGCACATTTTTAAGGTTCATTCACGATGTAGCCTGTGTCAGTATTTCACTCCTTTTTATGACTGAATAATATTCCTTAGATGGATATACCACATTACATTTATCCATTCGTCAGTTGATGGGCATTTTTGTTGTTTCTACTTTTTGATTATTATGAATAATGTGGCTATGAAAATTTGAATTATTCATGTACAATTTTTTTGTGTGGACATGTTTCATTTCTCTTTGGTACATACCTAGGAGTGAAACTTTCTAAGCCATATGGTAACTCTATGTTTAATCTTTTGAGGAACTACCAGACTACCAATACATATTTTAAAATAAATGTGTGCTTAAATGTACATTGTGTATCAGTGGGGGAAGTAATGGATTATTCAATAAATGGTGATAGAACAACTGACCAACCATTTGGGCAGAAATACAGCTAGGGCTCTCCTTCACGGCTTCATGTTAAATAAAAAGAGTTCCAAGTGATTTAAGTGTTAGAATGTGAAATAACTTAGAAACTGTAGATGAACTGATGTATAATTATAAAATGGACAATACAGATGAACATTACAGAATTAGTGAGGGGCCATATTATAACCCCATATAATAAACTAAGAAAAGAAGTTTGAACTTAATCCGAGGCATGGGGAGTCACTGAAGGATTTTAAGCAGGTCTATGACGTGATCAGATTATTCATTTGAAAGCTCACACTGGCCACAGAGGGAACAGGACTTGGAGGGGGAAGAGACTATTGTTATCTGTTAGAATGACAGTCCAGAAGACAATAAACTGAACAAAGTGATGAGAGTAGACGTGGCAAGCCGGGGAGTGATTCCAGAGGGGGCAAGGAAGAAGAGTTGATGAAACAATGCAGTGGATTGATGGGGAGAAAGTAAATATATGAAGGTGCTATTCCCTCAGATTAAAATTAGTTTGAGAGGACTTCCCTGGTGGTGCAGTGGTTAAGAATCCGCCTGCCAATGCAGGGGACACGGGTTCGAGCCCTGGTCCGGGAAGATCCCACATGCTGCAGAGCAACTAAGCCTGTGCGCCACAACTACTGAGCCTGCGCTCTAGAGCCCGCGAGCCACAACTACTGAGCCCGAGTGCCACAGCTACTGAAGCCCATGTGCCTAGAGCCCGTGTGCTCCTCAAGAAGAGAAGCCACCACAATGAGAAGCCCGTGCACCGCCATGAAGAGTATCCCCCGCTCGCCGCAACTAGAGAAAGCCCTTGTGCAGCAACGAAGACCCAACACAGCCAAAAATAAATAAATAAAATAAAATTTTAAAAAAATTTTAAAAAAAGTATTTCAAAGGAATTTGGGGGCTTTAGAAAGTGGTGACATTACATTATTAAAAACATATGTATGTAAGCACATTTAAATAAGGTTAAAATATGGATAAGACTTAAAAAAAAATACAATACAATTTGAGAGAAAAGACAAAGAGTTTGGTTTTAGAAACATTGTGGTGTCTTTGAAACATTCACGTGTCAATAACCAGTAGAGAGCTGGACAAGAGTGTTATTGGATGGGAGTCATATCTGGGAGTCATTGATACAAGGTAGTTCTTGGAACTATAGGTGTGGTGAGATCTTCTAGGGAAGAGGTTTAGAGCAAAGGGAGCTGAGTCAGTGCTGACATGTAAAACAGGAAGTCGAGGAAGTTGAAGAAGGCGCAGTCAGAGACTGGAGAAGCCCCAGGCAAGAATGCTGTCATAGGAGATAAGAGTAGAAACATGGGGATGGTCAGTGATGCCAAAGCCATAGAGACAAGTGAGAAAAGAACTAAGAACTGAAAGTGTCATCAGACTTGGTAATGTGAAGGTCTTTTGTGACCACGAAGGTGTAACAAGCCAGAAGCCTGAGTTATTCAGGAAGTGAGGAAAGGAGGCAGAAAAAGCAGATTGTTCTTGTAGGAATTTGCCTGTGAAGAGAAGGAGATGAACAGAAGTGCCTAGTTAGAGACATGAAGTAAGTGAAGGGTTTGTTTTTTCAGTATGAATGAGACTAGAGCACGTTTCTATGCTTCCAGAGAAGGAATGGAAAAGGAATTGCTGATGATAAAAGGGGGAAGAGGCCTGATCCATCAGAAATTGGGAAGAAGGGATCAGAATAGAGGAAAATGGAATGACCCTCAGGTAGAAGACGCAAGACTCCTTCAACTTAGGTGGGAGGGAAGGAGACAAAGGTGGACACAGGGAGAGATACTGATACAGGGAAAGAAAGCTGATGTAGTCATAGCTGCTGGTCTCTCTTCTCTCAGGGAAGCTGGAAATTGCAGTGCCAGCTGGCCAAAGATAAGAAATTTGAAACTCAAAGAACGCTGTGAGGAGGGTGGTGAAAACATCAAAAATACCCATCGAGAGCAGTTGGAGAGTAGATGTTAAGTGTTGCCAAGCAGCTTTAGGAAACCAAAGATGAATTTGGAAAGGATAAATTTGTAGTCACAGTAATAAAGCTTTCATCAGCAATACTCACAGTCCTGGAGCAGAAAGAGAAGACAGAGAATGTTTATTTCAGCCAGGGTACAAGATTTATAGGCAGATAAGCCAGAAGGAAAAGAAGACAGGGACGGTCGTGTGACAGTCAGAAAAATGATTAAGGAAACGAAGGCTCTGTTTAGGTTCGGTAGAGATGTGAGTGTAGTTAAAAGTTAATGGTTACAGTGTCCGTTGCAGCACTGTTTACAGTAGCCAGGACATGGAAGCAACCTAAGTGTCCATCAATAGATGAATGGATAAAGAAGATGTGGCACATATATACAATGGAATATTACTCAGCCATAAAAAGAAATGAAATTGAATTATTTATAGTGAAGTAGATGGACCTAGAGTCTGTCATACAGAGTGAAGTAAGTCAGAAAGAGAAAAATAAATACCGTATGCTAACATATATATGGAATCTAAAAAAAAAATGGTCCTGATGAACCTAGGGACAGGACAGGAATAAAGATGCAGACATAGAGAATGGATTTGAGGACACGGGGAGGGGGAAGGGTAAGCTGGGACGAAGTGAGAGTGGCATGGACATATATACACTACCAAATGTCAAATAGATAGCTAGTGGGAAGCAGCCGCATAGCACAGGGAGATCAGCTCGGTGCTTTGTGACCACCTAGAGGGGTGGGATAGGGAAGGTGGGAGGGAGACGCAAGAGGGAGGAGATATGGGGATATATGTATATGTATAGCTGATTCACTTTGTTATACAGCAGCAACTAATACAACATTGTAAAGCAATTATATTCCAATAAAGATGTTAAAAAAATAAAGTGGTTAAACATATAATAGGGTTTCTCAAAAAACTAAATGTAGAATTACCTTATAATCCAACAGTTCCACTCTGGGGGATCTACTACCCAATGGAAGTAAAAGCAAGGACTCACACAGATGCTTGTGTGTTTGTTAATAGCAGCATTATTCACAATAGCCCAAATGTAGAAGAAATCCAAGTGTCCATCAGCAGATGAATGGCTAAAGAAAATGTAGCGTATACACACAGTGGAATATTATTCAGTCTAAAAAAGGAAGGAAATTCTAACGCATGCTACAACTTGGATGGACATTGCAGATGTTATGTTAAGTAAAATAAGCCAGTCATAAAAGGACCAATATTGTATGATTCCACTTATATGAGGTACCTAGAATTGTCAGCTTCATAGAAAAAGAAAGTACCCTGGTAGTTGCCAGGGGCTGAGGGCAGGGGGTAACGGGAGTTACTCTTTTTTTTAACATCTTTATTGGGGTATAATTGCTTTACAATGGTGTGTTAGTTTCTGCTTTATAACAAAGTGAATCAGTCATACATAAACATATGTTCCCATATGTCTTCCCTGTTGCGTCTCCCTCCCTCCCACCCTCCCTATCCCACCCCTCCAGGCTGTCACAAAGCACCGAGCCAATATCCCTGTGCAATGCGGCTGCTTCCCACTAGCTATCTACCTTACTACGTTTGTTAGTGTGTATATGCCCATGACTCTCTCTCGCCCTGTCACAGCTCACCCTTCCCCCTCCCCATAACCTCAAGTCCGTTCTCTAGGAGGTCTGCGTCTTTATTCCTGCTTTACCCCTAGGTTCTTCATGACATTTTTTTTCTTAAATTCCATATATATGTGTTAGCATACGGTATTTGTCTTTTTCTTTCTGACTTACTTCACTCTGAATGACAGACTCTAGGTCTATCCACCTCATTACAAATAGCTCAATTTCGTTTCTTTTTATGGCTGAGTAATATTCCATTGTATATATGTGCCACATCTTCTTTATCCATTCATCCGATGACGGGCACTTAGGTTGTTTCCATCTCCGGGCTATTGTAAATAGAGCTGCAATGAACATTTTGGTACATGACTCTTTTTGAATTTTGGTTTTCTCAGGGTATATGCCCAGTAGTGGGATTGCTGGGTCATATGGTAGTTCTATTTGTAGTTTTTTAAGGAACCTCCATACTGTTCTCCATAGTGGCTGAACCAATTCACATTCCCACCAGCAGTGCAAGAGGGTTCCCTTTTCTCCACACCCTCTCCAGCATTTATTGTTTCTAGATTTTTTGATGATGGCCATTCTGACTGGTGTGAGATGATATCTCATTGTAGTTTTGATTTGCATTTCTCTAATGATTAATGATGTTGAGCATTCTTTCATGTGTTTGTTGGCAGTCTGTATATCTTCTTTGGAGAAATGTCTATTTAGGTCTTCTGCCCATTTTTGGATTGGGTTGTTTGTTTTCTTGTTATTGAGCTGCATGAGCTGCTTGTAAATTTTGGAGATTAATCCTTTGTCGGTTGCTTCATTTGCAAATATTTTCTCCCATTCTGAGGGTTGTCTTTTGGTCCTGTTTATGGTTTCCTTTGCTGTGCAAAAGCTTTGAAGTTTCATTAGGTCCCATTTGTTTATTTTTGTTTTTATTTCCATTACTCTAGGAGGTGGGTCAGAAAGGATCTTGCTGTGATTTATGTCATAGAGTGTTCTGCCTATGTTTTCCTCTAAGAGTTTGATAGTTTCTGGCCTTACATTTAGGTCTTTAATCCATTTTGAGCTTATTTTTGTGTATGGTGTTAGGGAGTGATCTAATCTCATACTTTTATATGTACCTGTCCAGTTTTCCCAGCACCACTTATTGAAGAGGCTGTCCTTTCTCCATTGTACATTACTGCCACCTTTATCAAAGATAAGGTGTCCATATGTGCATGGGTTTATCTCTGGGCTTTCTATCCTGTTCCATTGATCTATCTTTCTGTTTTTGTGCCAGTACCATACCGTCTTGATAACTGTAGCTTTGTAGTATAGTCTGAAGTCAGGGAGCCTGATTCCTCCAGTTCCTTCTTTCGTTCTCAAGATTGCTTTGGCTATTCGGGGTCTTTTGTGTTTCCATACAAATTGTGAAATTTTTTGTTCTAGTTCTGTGAAAAATGCCAGTGGTAGTTTGATAGGGATTGCATTGAATCTATAGATTGCTTTGGGTAGTAGAGTCATTTTCACAATGTTGATTCTTCCAATCCAAGAACATGGTATATCTCTCCATCTATTTGTATCATCTTTAATTTCTTTCATCAGTGTCTTATAATTTTCTGCATACAGGTCTTTTGTCTCCTTAGGTAGGTTTATTCCTAGATATTTTATTCTTTTTGTTGCAATGGTAAATGGGAGTGTTTTCTTGATTTCACTTTCAGATTTTTCATCATTAGTATATAGGAATGCCAGAGATTTCTGTGCATTAATTTTGTATCCTGCCACTTTACCAAATTCATTGATTATCTCTAGTAGTTTTCTGGTAGCATCTTTAGGGTTCTCTATGTATAGGATCATGTCATCTGCAAAGAGTGACAGCTTTACTTCTTCTTTTCCGATTTGGATTCCTTTTATTTCCTTTTCTTCTCTGATTGCTGTGGCTAAAACTTCCAAAACAATGTTGAATAATAGTGGTGAGAGTGGGCAACCTTGTCTTGTTCCTGATCTTAGTGGAAATGCTTTCAGTTTTTCACCATTGAGGATGATGTTTGCTGTGGGCTTGTCATATATGGCCTTTATTATGTTGAGGAAAGTTCCCTCTATGCCTACTTTCTGCAGGGTTTTTATCATAAATGGGTGTTGAATTTTGTCAAAAGCTTTCTCTGCATCTATTGAGATGATCATATGGTTTTTCTCCTTCAATTTGTTAATATGGTGTATCACGTTGATAGATTTGCGTATATTGAAGAATCCTTGCATTCCTGGAATAAACCCCACTTGATCATGGTGTATGATCCTTTTAATGTGCTGTTGGATTCTGTTTGCTAGTATTTTGTTGAGGATTTTTGCATCTATGTTCATCAGTGATATTGGCCTGTAGTTTTCTTTCTTTGTGACATCCTTGTCTGGTTTTGGTATCAAGGTGATGGTGGCCTCGTAGAAGGAGTTTGGGAGTGGTCCTCCCTCTGCTATATTTTGGAAGAGTTTGAGAAGGATAGGTGTTAGCTCTTCTCTAAATGTTTGATAGAATTCGCCTGTAAAGCCATCTGGTCCTGGGCTTTTCTTTGTTGGAAGGT
This sequence comes from Leucopleurus acutus, assembly GCF_964270905.1. NCBI lineage: Eukaryota > Metazoa > Chordata > Mammalia > Artiodactyla > Delphinidae > Leucopleurus > Leucopleurus acutus. The sequence goes on along the minus strand of NC_139144.1, from coordinate 35,031,723 downwards.
TTTTAATCACAGTTTCAATTTCAGTGCTTGTGATTGGTCTGTTTATATTTTCTATTTCTTCCTGATTCAGTCTTGGCAGGTTGTGCATTTCTAAGAATTTGTCCATTTCTTCCAGATTGTCCATTTTATTGGCATAGAGTTGCTTGTAGTAATCTCTCATGATCTCTTTTATCTCTGCAGTGTCAGTTGTTACCTCTCCTTTTTCATTTCTAATTCTATTGATTTGAGTCTTCTCCCTTTTTTTCTTGATGAGTCTGGCTAGTGGTTTATCTATTTTGTTTATCTTCTCAAAGAACCAGCTTTTAGTTTTATTGATCTTTGCTATTGTTTCCTTCATTTCTTTTTCATTTATTTCTGATCTGATTTTTATGATTTCTTTCCTTCTGCTAGCTTTGGGGTTTTTTTGTTCTTCTTTCTCTAATTGCTTGAGGTGCAAGGTTAGGTTGTTTATTCGAGATGTTTCCTGCTTCTTAAGGTGGGCTTGTATTCCTATAAACTTCCCCCTTAGAACTGCTTTTGCTGCATCCCACAGGTTTTGGGTCGTTGTGTCTCCATTGTCATTTGTTTCTAGGTATTTTTTGATTTCCTCTTTGATTTCTTCAGTGATATCTTCATTATTAAGTAGTGTATTGTTTAGCCTCCATGTGTTTGTATTTTTTACAGATCTTTTCCTGTAATTGATATCTAGTCTCATGGCGTTGTGGTCAGAAAAGATACTTGATACAATTTCAATTTTCTTAAATTTACCAAGGCTTGATTTGTGACCTAAGATATGATCTATCCTGGAGAATGTTCCATGAGCACTTGAGAAAAATGTGTATTCTGTTGTTTTTGGATGGAGTGTCCTATAAATATCAATTAAGTCCATCTTGTTTAATGTATCATTTAAAGCTTGTGTTTCCTTATTTATTTTCATTTTGGATGATCTGTCCATGGGTGAAAGTGGGGTGTTTAAGTCCCCTACTATGAATGTGTTACTGTCGATTTCCCCTTTTATGGCTGTTAGTATTTGCCTTATGTATTGAGGTGCTCCTATGTTGGGTGCATAAATATTTACAATTGTTATATCTTCTTCTTGGATCGATCCCTTGATCATTATGTAGTGTCCTTCTTTGTCTCTTTTAATAGTCCTTATTTTAAAGTCTATTTTGTCTGATATGAGAATTGCTACTCCAGCTTTCTTTTGGTTTCCATTTGCATGGAATATCTTTTTCCATCCCCTTACTTTCAGTCTGTATGTGTCTCTAGGTCTGAAGTGGGTCTCTTGTAGACAGCATATATAAGGGTCTTGTTTTTGTATCCATTCAGCTAATCTGTGTCTTTTGGTGGGAGCATTTAGTCCATTTACATTTAAGGTAATTATCGATATGTATGTTCCTATTCCCATTTTCTAAATTGTTTTGGGTTCGTTATTATAGGTCTTTTCCTTCTCTTGTGTTTCTTGCCTAAAAAGGATCCTTTAGCATTTGTTGTAAAGCTGGTTTGGTGGTGCTGAACTCTCTCAGCTTTTGCTTGTCTGTAAAGGATTTAATTTCTCCATCAAATCTGAATGAGATCCTTGCTGGGTAGAGTAGTCTTGGCTGCATGTTTTTCTCCTTCATCACTTTCAGTATGTCCTGCCACTCCCTTCTGGCTTGTAGGGTTTCTGCTGAGAGATCAGCTGTTAACCTTATGGGGATTCCCTTATGTGTTATTTGTTGTTTTTCCCTTGCTGCTTTTAATATGCTTTCTTTGTATTTAATTTTTGACAGTTTGATTAATATGTGTCTTGGCGTATTTCTCCTTGTATTTATCTTGTATGGGACTCTCTGTGCTTCCTGGACTTGATTAACTATTTCCTTTCCCATGTTAGGGAAGTTTTCAACTATAATCTCTTCAAATATTTTCTCAGTCCCTTTCTTTTTCTCTTCTTCTTCTGGAACCCCTATAATTCGAATGTTGGTGCATTTAATGTTGTCCCAGAGGTCTCTGAGACTGTCCTCAGTTCTTTTCATTCTTTTTTCTTTATTCTGCTCTGCAGTAGTTATTTCCACTATTTTATCTTCCAGGTCACTTATCCGTTCTTCTGCCTCAGTTATTCTGCTATTGATCCCATCTAGAGTACTTTTAATTTCATTTATTGTGTTGTTCATCGTTGCTTGTTTCATCTTTAGTTCTTCTAGGTCCTTGTTAACTGATTCTTGCATTTTGTCCAATCTATTGTCCATTCTATCTCCAAGATTTCGGATCAACCTTACTATCATTATTCTGAATTCTCTTTCAGGTAGACTGCCTATTTCCTCTTCATTTGTTAGGTCTGGTGCATTTTTATCTTGCTCCTTTATCTGCTGTGTGTTTTTCTGTCTTCTCATTTTGCTTATCTTACTGTGTTTGGGGTCTCCTTTTTGCAGGCTGCAGGTTCGTAGTTCCTCCTGTTTTTGATGTCTGTCTCCAGTGGCTAAGGTTGGTTCAGTGGGTTGTGTAGGCTTCCTGCTGGAGGGGACTAGTGCCTGTGTTCTGGTGGATGAGGCTGGATCTTGTCTCTCTAGTGGGCAGGTTCACGTCTGGTGGTGTGTTTGGGGGTGTCTGTGGCCTTATTATGATTTTAGGCAGCCTCTCTGCTAATGGGTGAGGTTGTGTTCCTGTTTTGCTAGTTGTTTGGCATAGGTTTTCCAGCACTGTGGCTTGCTGGTCGTTGAGTGAAGCTGGGTGCTGGTGTTAAGATGGAGGTCTCTGGGAGATTTTCGCCGTTTGATATTATGTGGAGCTGGGAGGTCTCTTGTTGATCAGTGTCCTGAAGTTGCCTCTCCTACCTCAGAGGCAGAGCCCTGCCTCCTGGCTGGAGCACCAAAAGCTTTTCATCCACACGGCTCAGGATAAAAGGGAGAAAAAGTAGAGGGAATTAGTAGAAGTATGAGGAAAGAAAGAAGGAAAGGAGGGTAGGAAGGAAGGAAGAAAGAAAGAAAGAAGCAAAGAAGGAAAGAAGGCAAGAAGGAAAGAAAGGAGGGAGGGAGGGAGGGAGGAAGGAAGGAAGGAGGGAAAGAAGGAAAAAAGACAGAAAGAAAGAAGATACAGTAAAAATAAAATAAAGTATAATAAAGTTATTGAATTAAAAAATTCTTATTTAGAAAAAAAAAAAAGGGACGGAAAGAACCTTAGGACAAATGTTGGCGGCAAAGCTATACAGACAAAATCTTACACAGAAGCATACACATACACCCTCACTAAAAGAGGTAAATGGGGAAAAATCCTAAATCTTGCTGTCAGAGACCACCTCCTCAATTTGGGATGATTCGTTGTCTAAAGGAGGGAAGGAAGGACGGAAAGAAAGAAAGAAAGAACGAAGGTAAAGTATAATATTGTTATTAAAATTAATTATTAAGAAAAAAAAATTAAAAAAAAAACATGGACGGATAGAACCCTAGGACAAATGGTGGAAGCAAGACTATACAGACAAGATCTCACACAGAAGCATACACATACACATTCACAAAAAGAGGAAAGGGGAGAAAATCATAGATCTTGCTCCTAAAGTCCACTTCCTTAATTTGGGATGATTGGTTGTCTATTCAGGTATTCCACAGATGCAGGGTATATCAAGTTGATTGTGGAGCTTTAATCCGTTGCTTCTGAGGCTGCTGGGAGAGATTTCCCTTTCTCTTCTTTGTTCTCACAGCTCCCAGGGCTCAGCTTTGGATTTGGCCCTGCCACTGCGTGTAGATCGCTGGAGGGCGTCTGTTTTTTGCTCAGACAGGATGGGGTTAAAAGAGCCGCTGATTGGGGGCTTTGGCGCACTCAGGCCGGCGGGGACGGAGGGGCACAGAGTGCGGGGCGGGCCTGCGGTGGCAAAGGCCGGCGTGACTTTGCACCAGCCTGAGGCGCGCTGTGCGCTGTCCCGGGGAAGTTGTCCCTGGATCCCGGGAACCTGGCAGTGGCGGGCTGCACAGGCTCCGCGGAAGAGGGGTGTGGAGAGTGACCTGTGCTCGCACACAGGCCCCTCGGTGGCGGCAGCAGCAGCCTTAACGTCTCCCGCCCGCCTCTGGGGTCCGCGCTTTCAGCCGCGGCTCGCGCCCGTCTCTAGATTCCGCGCTTTCAGCCGCGGCTCGCGCCCGTCTCTGGATTCCGCGCTTTCAGCCGCGGCTCGCGCCCGTCTCTGGGGTCCGCGCTTTCAGCCACGGCTCGCGCCCGTCTCTGGGGTCCGCGCTTTCAGCCGCGGCTCGCGCCCGTCTCTGGATTCCGCGCTTTCAGCCGCGGCTCGCGCCCGTCTCTGGGGTCCGCGCTTTCAGCCGCGGCTCGCGCCCGTCTCTGGGGTTCGCGCTTTTAGCCGCGGCTCGCGCCCGTCTCTGGAGTTCCTTTAAGCAGCGTTCTTAAACCCCTCTCCTCACGCCCCAGGAAACAAAGAGGGAAGGAAAAGTCTCCTGCCTCTTCGGCAGGTGCAGGCTTTTCCCCGGACTCCCTCCCGGCTAGCTGTGGTGCACTAACCCCTTCAGGCTATGTTCAAGCTGCCAACCCCAGTCCTCTCCCTGCGCTCCGGCCTCAGCTCGCAGACCCGCCCGCCCCGGCGGGTGAGCAGACAAGCCTCTAGGGCTGGTGAGTGCCGGTCGGCACCGATCCTCTGTGCGGGAATCTCCCCGCTTTGCCCTCCGCACCCGTTGCTGTGCAGTCCTCCGCAGCTTCGAAGCTCCCCCCTCCGCCTCCCGCAGTCTCCGCCCGCGAAGGGGCTTCCTAGTGTGTGGACACCTTTCCTCCTTCACAGCTCCCTCCCACTGGTGCAGGTGCCGTCCCTATTCTTTTGTCTCTGTTTTTTCTTTTGCCCTACCCATGTACGTGGGGAGTTTCTTGCCTTTTGGGAGGTCTGAGGTCTTCTGCCAGCCTTCAGTAGGTGTTCTGTAGGAGTTGTTCCACGTGTATATGTATTTCTGGTGTATCTGTGGGGAGGAAGGTGATCTCCGCGTCTTACTCTTCCGCCATCTTCCGCCTTCCCCGGGAGTTACTCTTTAACAGGTATGAGGTTTCAGCTTGGGGAGATGAAAAAATTCTGGAGATGGATTGTAATGGTGATTGCACAACCATGTGAATGTACTTAATATCACTGAACTGTACACATTAAAATGACAAATTTTATGATATGTTTGTTTTGCCACAATAAAAATAGGTGATGGGTAAAGGACTGCATGTCTTAATGCTATTGGTAAGAGTAAATATTATGTTTAAAGGTATGAGAGAGGTATAGATAATCATGGTTAAAGAATTGGGTGTTAGATGTTTAGATTTCAATAATGAAACAGTTTCAGATTATTACAAGGTCTGGGATAGCATTTCTATCTAAAGAAGGAGATGGTGTAATACGCTTCCAAAATATACCAACATCATTGAGGGTGTGGGGTATGCAAGGGAGACTAGGCATGGGGGTGTCGTGTGATCTTCCCAGCGGGTTCTGATATTTTCCCCTCCCTCTGCCTCCTCCCCCAGAATGCTAGAGTGGAAAGGAAATGTAGAGCTTTGGCATGAAGGATGTCAAGGCTGGAGAGTGGAGTCGTCATCTCCATGAGCACTGAGGTTGTCACAGATTGATAGCCAAACTTGGAAAGTGAGAAGGACCAGTGGCTAAGGCTTTAATATTAGGAGGATACCATAGAGGATTGTAGAGCTGGACTCCATGGGCCTCAGAGGTGGCATTTTTCCTCAAGGACGGAAGAGCTGTGGTCTTGGAATGATGTGCAGGGGAGTAAGAAGAATGACCACTGTTACCCACACACATTTTTTCAGTAATGGGAATATTAAGAAAATGAACTGTCTACTTAAGAAAGCCCTCAAGGGAAGTGAGACCCTAGAGCATTGGTTCTTGGACTCCAGTTTCACATTTAAATCATGTAGGAATGAACTTTGAAAACATATAGATGCCAATTGAAGTTGAATCATTAGAGATTGGGGGTGGGGGATATGTTGGCAGCTTTGAAAGCTCTCATGTGATTCTAATATACAGCCTGGGGTTGAGAGCCACTGCCCTAGTGAAGAGCTGGGTTTTAGCTGAGACAAGCAGGTAGAGGGAGCTAGAGAGTTTGGCCCAAATAGGACTAGGATACTATAGGACGTGTGGGAACAGTTGTCAGAAAGTGTGACAGTGGGGGCATGAGTTTGGAGGATGGCATGGGGAAGAAACAGAGCAGCGTGGTGGTAACTGAAAAGGACAGGGACAGTGGGCGTACGTGGCCTTGAGGGTCCAAATAAAATTGTTACCCAAAATTGTTTCCAAAGTTATTGTCTGCTAGGCAGACAAATGAAGACATGGACAGGTTCAAGGAGGCATTTGCGCTCCACTCATTAATCTGACCTAGCAGTTTATAGTCAGAGCAAATACATGGAAGTATTATACATGGAGTTAACCTTCCTAAGCTTCAGTGTCCTGAGCAAAAAGAGAGTGAGAGAGACATCTACTTGGCAGAACTCCAGTAAGACTTAAGTGAGGCAATGAACAGAGTGAAAGTATAAGAGTAAATTTTGTAAGCACTTAAAACCTTACGAATACTGGTTGTTTTGTTACCGTCATATTAAAAGAAACTGGGAGTCTTACCTCATCAGGAAGTTCCCTTTTATCCTTTGGAATATACCACTTGGTCAATTCTCAGAGGATCCTAATAGGCGTTTGGTGTTAGGATTAGTCTAGCTGGGCTCAGGGTATGTGCTTCCAAACTGTTCTTTTCCCTCTAGTAAAACTTCTTAAGAGGGGAGGCTGTTTCCCTTTTTTTTCAGCTCCATCCTGACTGACCACATGCTGCACTATTTAATGAAGCAATTAAATGGATTCTCACTGAATTGCTAGGCTGACTTTGGACTCCCTCTTCGCACTTGGTTTCTGTTTTTGCAGACTCCTTCAAGGAATTGTGCAAAGAAGAGTGGGTTAAAAAGAAGATAACATATGAATTGAGGTTTATTTTCCCCACTCTAAACCTAGGTTAAAATTACTGTGAAAGTGATAACTGTATTGCAACTATCAAAAAATTTTTTGATGGAAAAATTTCTCTGTGTCACGCAACTGCCTATTTGAATATCATACTGTAAAGCAAATATCCTAAACTTTGTTTCTAAAAATTTAAGTCTCAACGTATTTTAAAGTATTTATGATATTCTATAGTGTGAGTTACCTGCTTTGTTTCCCCTACTAGGTTAAAGTGGCCATTAACAAAGGGGGAGTTCTCTTTGATCCCCTGAACTGTACTCTGTACACAGTAGGTGCTCAAACAATTCAAATTGTTGAATTCGTATGCAAGATCTACACGCTTACTCTTTATAGCATCAGAAATTAAAGTTATTTTAAGCCTCTAGTTGTTTCAAGTTCTTTGTATTAAGTAGAAGTTAAGAAATTAAAGCCCTGGAGTTCTTGCTAATAAGAGGATGCTTATTCTGTAAGAGAGCGATTTGCTTGTGGAGTCAGCTATCAAGGCTGCTTGCTCCTGTCACTAGGAGGTAGAGTTTGGTTTATTTATAAGATACCATTGTCGGTAGGAACAGTAGACATATTATGCTAACTTTTCCTATACTAACCTCACGTTGCATCCCAGCTTTATTGTGGGAATTCTTCCAGCATTCTGTTTGCTGAAGCTTTGTGGGCAACCAAGAAATCAAACCCCTACTGCTGCTACAGCCTCCCCTGCCTACTTCATCCAGGTCGGGCTCTTACTGCCCTCTCTTATGGAGGCATGTTTCCATGTTAGCCCCCCTACCCAGCCAGGGGACTAGTTCCTTATTCATCTTGCTGATAGTGGTGTCTCCACACATATGTAGGAGGTGCTCAATAAACGTTTGGTCGTTGATGACTGATCGAATAAATTCCTTAATAAATTCCTTTCTAGAATCTTATTTATTTTTTGTAAAATCAGTCCACTTTTGTAAAGAACTGATGCTTATCTTTAAAACAGGTTTCAAAAAAAATAGGTTTCTTCTTTCTCTCTTTTAAAGGAGGCAAGTTTGGTTTTTTTTCTTTGTAAAACAATTTTTTATTGAAGTACAGTTGATTTACAATATTTGTTAGTTTCAGGTATACAGCGAAGTGATTCAGTTATGTATTTATATTTTTTCAGGTGATTTTCCATTATAGGTTATTACAAGGTATTGAATATTGTTTTCTGGGTTATACAGTAAATCCTTGTTCCTTATTTATTTTATGTAACATAGCTTGCATCTGTCAATCCCGTACTCCTAATTTATCCCTCCCCCAACAACTCCCCACTTTGTAATGCTTCTCTTCACAGTCACACTGTAGACAGTTCCCTCTCAGAGGAGAGGCTGTAGTCGAAGTTGCTGGGTACCACCACAAGCTGCCGGAGTTCCAGCGGACTGAATAGATTCCATGAACCCACCCCAGAGAGAGAAGTCATCTCTCTGTAGTGTTGATCTGTAGAAGAAAGATGAAATGCTGGAAGCAAGAGAGTGCAATGTAGCATTGCTTATGTGGGATGATTACTCCACTGGGCAAATATTATACATTTCTGTTGTCCTGCCATCCTTGCTGGAGTCTAAATTCACTCTCACCTTGTTGGGACTGCATTAGGTGTGTATAGAGGGCAAAGTCCCTTTTGCTTGAAGCCAGATAGATGCAGGAACAAATCAGATGTTGGATGCTGCAGTTGACAGAATTCCAAGAGGTGAACAGGGGGCTTATCGGGTCGAATTGTATTTCATGATGAGAGTTTTATTTGGCTTTTGAGAGTCAGGAGAATTTCTATGTGTTCTTTGGGCTCTGGTCTGTTGTTTTCTTGTCTGTTGTGCTCTGCCACACTGACAGTTTATTGCCTTCAACTCTGATTTTAAAGGTCTCCATCCCAATAACTGAAGGCCTGGGCATGATTGCCTTGTTGACGGATGATGCCACAGTTGCCACCTGGAATAATGAAGGACTGCCCAGTGACAGAATGTCCACGGAGAACGCTGCTATCCTAACACACTGCGAGCGCTGGCCCCTGCTGATAGATCCCCAGCAGCAGGGAATTAAGTGGATCAAGAACAAGTACGGAACTGACCTGAAAATCACACATGTGGGCCGGAAAGGGTATGTGAAACCTGAAGGGTTGACTTTCTGTTGAGCTGCCGGAAATGGGTCTGACTTTTACCAAGTCCTGGCATTTCTTAGACCTCGCTGCCACTTTGAAATGTGATAGTTTGGTACGACTTGTTTATCTGCCTCCTCCCGTTTCCCATAAAGTATCTCTGTTGAAAGGGCATTTACGTTGGGTGGCATCCACTTACCTGAAGAAGAAATTAGTTGGAAGGTTAGAACAAACACTGAATGTGAGAGGAAAAATTTCCTAAGGCCAAGAATGGTAATACAGTGTATTATAATCCTTGTTTAGGACTTTGGCATATGGTAACCCAAGAATTGTCAGCTGCACCTATAGGTTTAACGATGGTTCCAGTTATATTCCTGAATATGTACTTCGCCTACAGTGGGTATTTAACATGGCTCAATTCCCAACAGAGTGCCTGTAGATAATTTTTCAGTCAAGCTGTACATGTCACTTTTGAGAACTGAATCTACTCTGAGATTTTCTGTCTCTCGGTCCGCATGATAGTGTTTTCTGATAAGTAGAAAGCTCTCTGGTATGTAGTTGGTCTTCAGTTAATGCGGAATAAATAATTTTAGTCATACTGATACTTCACTTCACCTCTCCATCATCTTTTGACAGGTAAAATGGAATAAGGAATGTCTGCAGTCGTGCAGATAAATGGTCTCTTTGCTTATCTGAATACTTGGAGGAAATTATTTTTGAATGGGAGAGACTATTTTTGGAGAGTGGGAATGAAATAAAAAGATAGTTCACCACTTTACATGACTGAATCTAAATGTTTAAAAAATGAAAATTTGATAAAGCCACAAGGCATTTAATATAATTTTAATTTTTTTTTATCAAAAGAGGACCTATTGAATAAATTTAAATTTATAATGTTTGGGTAGGTTACATTTATTTCAACCATGATTACTATCAAAAGTAATTTTTACATGGACTCATTAGTTCACACTACTGAATTTCACTTGGAAAAATATAACTGAAATTTACCTCAAAATCTAATCTTTAATTTCCATGTATTCTAGTTGAAGAAAACACTACTTTACAAAACATTTAGTTTTCTCTAAGTTAGTTTGTTCCATCTAAAGTATTTACATTAAATGAAATACAGTTGAGTATAAATAATTTTGGACACTTTCCCTGTGCTCATTTACATTTTTTCTTGATTCTGACTGAACTTTAAGGTTTTTGAATGACATTGAAACTGCTTTGGCCTTTGGAGATGTCATCTTACTTGAAAACCTTGAGGAAACGATAGATCCAGTCCTTGATCCATTGCTTGGCAGGAACACAATTAAAAGAGGAAAGTAAGTATTATTGAATTTTTAACATACATTTTGTGCTACATATGAGTTTGACCATCAGCTTCTATTTCTTGGCCTCATAATCACGTGTAATCTATGGGAATATTCTTGGTGATGTTTCTGAGTTTCCATTCCAAGCCTCCTGCATTCTAAGACCAAAGCAACCTTGACGTGATCCAGATGTTCAGACTATTTGTTTGGTGGATTTAGATTCATGTTACCCAATTCCTGATTTATAGATTCCAAAAATGCATTGTGACAAATCTGAGAGTAAGTTCCTCCTTTATTAGTTGTTCCTTCATTAGCTCCTTTATTAGTTGAATGTTTTTCTACCTTCAGTACTTTGCAAAACACCTTTAGTATGTTTGCCTTAACTGCATGTTGCTTGTATCCTTATTTACTTAATATTTTTAAAAAACTATTTTAAATCCACTCTATTTTTTTTTTTTTTTTTAACTCAGCCTTACCCCAAGTCATAGCATCTATGAAATCATGGGTTTACTGTGCTGGTTCTGTCTTTCCCTATACATTCAAAATATATATAACCATTAGAAAGAAAAGAGTTCATTAGTGGACCCATAAGATCATCTGCATACCGGCAGTGGCGGACTGGGCACACCCTTGGTGAACTCTACGTGCTGTTCCAAATGCTGCCATCCCCCCGGACACTGGCTGTCCAGGACATTCTCCCAGGGGCAGCGAAGCCGTTTCCAAGGGGGCATCACACACTTTCTATAAATGTGTAAAAGTTCAGATGCAGCACTTATGTCTCTGAGCCTGTGTGGAGCTTGGGGGAGATTGTGGCATTCCCACAGCTCTCTGTGCCTCTTCACTCAAGAAATCAACATTGACTAGGCTTCTTTCAGTGGATTTCCTTCTCTTTTTTTTTTTTCTTCACAAAGGTGTAATTCAGAACTTCCCCAACACCCTTCTTCTTTGATACCCACTCTCTGCCTCAAAGGTGTCTTGTCTCCCTTTTCATCACTAGATTATTCCTGTCAGTTTTAAGTGGAAATAGGCCTATTTAAGGGTGACTAACTTCTATTTTGTAAAAAGTCTCTAACTGATTAGTATTTATTATACAACTCACCAACTAAATCCATTTATAGTGAGTGACAACTTATAATTGTTTAATAAACCAAAATTTACCCAGACATGCATTTAGAACAATCTAATAACGCACTTGACAAACTGCAGCTCTAACATAAATATAATTGTAGCTGTGTCTGATGTGTTAAAGATACAGTGTAGAATCTTGAATGTCACTAAAGTGAAATCCTTGTTATTAAGGTTCTGACTCTATTATGAAGACCTAGAAGTTTTGTCAGTGAAATAATATTCTCTTAGCTTTAACTTGGACCTTCAATAACACAATTTAGGTGTAAGAAAATTGGTCTCTCTCTCTCTGTATTTATGTGTATATATATATATATATTTTTTTTTTTTTTGGATAATCTGAAATTTCCAGAGCCTGATAAACTTCAGTCCTGACTTTTTTCTCAGTGTGGTTATAGTTAAGTGTAAGTAAGAATCCCAGAGGGTTTTTTTTTTATTTCAGAAACAAATTATTTTACATAAAGCATCAAATTCTTTATCACAAAATATCAAAGCAGGACAATTTATTCCAAATTAATAATATTTCCTGAATAAGCACTCTCTATTAGGCTTTATAGAATTGCTCATATCACTGTAGCTTTTTTTAAAAGGTCAAGAGAATTTTAAATGATATGTAAGAATATAATAAATGGTGTTTATTGCATGCAGTTGTTACCATAACAATTTTAGCTCCTAAACTCTTATGTGTGGAAACAACCACTTTTATGAAGGTAAATTTAGATGTTTATCTCCAGTTTTTTTAGATGTTTTTAGAGTTTCTTTATTCAGAGAATCTGAGTCATTGCATATTCTATTAGTCACTGAATAAACCTTCTCTGAGCACTGCTGGATGCCAGGCACTGTACTGGGGGCTGGAGATTCAAAGCATGATAAGGTACAGACCCTGCCATTAAGGAAGCTGCATTTCCTTAGGGGAAAGTCAGACGTACAAACAGTAAAAATAATGCTTGCCATTGGTGTGGTGATAGAAGTATGCATGATAGGGAATCATCATCTCCATAGTGCAGACCCCGGAAGGCTTTGTGGAAAAAATTGCATTTGATTACATTTACATTTAATGTGAGTTGAAAGGTGAGTGGGCATTTGTCAGACAGAAAACTGGGAGAAGAGAATTCTGGAACAAGAGAGCTAATACCAAATAGCAAAACACACAAAACAGCCCAACAGCTTTGGGGACCTGCAGTTAGGATTCAAATATGTAGAAAGCCCCATTTTGGGGGTGGGAAAGGGAGGTGTATGGACTCAGAGAGATGAGATTGGATTATCAGTACCCAGAATGTTGACATCCTTGTGTACCCACAGATGACCATAGGTTGGCCTTGGGTGATAATGCTTTTTCCCCAAAGACATTAAAGGGGTCCGTTCCTATCAGTAACACTAGTTGACAACAGCGGTGGTTTTTGACCAAAGGACCTTGCCTTCCTGGAGTAACACATCTGGAGTTTCCATATTTTCACTTGAAAATCATGAGCATAAGTCAGTGGGGAAGCTAGTGAAGACTCTTAAGCATGTTAGGAATAATGAGATCAGATTTACGTTTTTGAAAGGACGCTGTTGGCCGTGTGGAGTATTGATTGAAGGCACGTGGACCTAGAGCCAGGGTCCGTCCAATTAGCAAACAATTGCAATATTCCAGTTGAGACATGATACGAGCCTAAACTAAGCCAGCGACAGTAGAGGTGGAGAGGAGAGGGCAAACCAAAGAATTCTCAAGGAGTTAATATCATCAGTTCATGGTCAATAATGGGATTTTGTTAGTAGGGAAAAGGAAGGTTCAAGGTGATTTCCAGTCTTCTGCCAGGTTAAATGATGGTATGGTTTATGGAGAGATGTGATATAGGAATAGGAGTAAGTGCAGGGAAAGAGGTAACTATTTCACTTATTAGACATTCAAAGATTGAGGTGCTACTTTAAACACTGATTCTCGAAAAAGTCTAAGAAGCCATGGAATACGTGAGTATGGAGCTTAAAATCCTGGCTGAGCATGTAGATTGGGGAACATCTCCATAGAGAGTTGGTTAAGCACCATAGAAGATGTGATTATCTATCGAGATGCTATATAGTCAGAACAGGGAACATTCACTTCACAGAATGGGAAAATGGGGCCTGAAAGAGCTTAGTCACTGTCTTCTTGGATGCTCAAGGCTATATGAAATTTAATGCATGGAAACCTAGTTTCTTAACCAGATTTTCCAAATACATAGGCACTACCATCTTTCAGTAGAATTCCTATGATTTCTCCTTTGCCAGTCTGACTCTTCCTACTCTTCCATTCTGTTTTTCCCCTAAACTCTGGTTATTTTCTCATTTATGTTTTGTTTTCATAGCTGTACCTTACAGTGTAGTTTAGGCCATTCATTTCTTCATGCTGACTGTAGTGATCGCTTTACATCCTTTCTCTACTTACTTCTCTCCAACCCAGAGAGTGGTTAAAATAATTTTTTTTTAATATTGCTTGTTTCATCACTCCCATTAAGAATTCTCTATTGTCAATTACTTTGAATTGAATTAAAGCTTTTCTGTGAAACCTGCAAAATGCTTTACCTGTTTGATACTACTGAGTTTCCCTTTACCAACCTCATTTTTCATTACTTCACACAGATAATCCCCCTTTCTGTAATGTGCTGTTTTATTTACCTTTTCTATCAATGCAAATCCCAAATTCACTTCATTAGGAATTTAACTGCTATTCAGTCAATCAAATGGGAATTTAACTTTTCTGCATTTAATGCTTCCCATGCATAGTACATGCTATACTGTGTGACTGTCATTTTGCCTTTATATGTCATTCTTAAAATATGCTTAAATTCTCTTATATATCCTTATTAGATTACAAGTTCTCTATGGAAAAGAATCATACTATATGCCTTTAAAAATATGGTTAACTAAAATAAAAACAAAACAATAAAAACATAGACTTTTATTTCTGGCACTGTGGCAGATTAGATATACTGGAAAACAACTAAATATGTTAGTTACATTATTAAAAACACTTTTTGAAATGTATTACTCAGTTGACCAAAAAAAACAGTGCGACCAAAAAGCAGGAAATAGAAAGATAAGGAACACCAAAGCTGTTTTTTTCCTGAGGGTACCTGCTAAAACCTGATAATATTGGGTTTCTGTTTTGATGGATGTACAGAGCTTGGACCAAGTCTAGGGCCTATTCAGGGTGTGGAGTCTGCTAAGAGATTCTTGCTTAATGCTAGAGCGTCAAGGGGCCATACCTTCTATTTAAGGGCAAAAACCAGCACTACAGAAAGGAAACTTTCCTTTCTGTACTTTGGTGCTGGGAAGAGATGGAAAAATATCCCCAGAGAATTCCTTACCACATCCATCTTTCTTATGAATGTTTAAGACAAATTTTTATTTATTTATTTATTTATTTATTTATTTATTTATTTTTTCCGGTACGCAGGCCTCTCACCGTTGTGACCTCTCCCGTTGCGGAGCACAGGCTCCGGACGTGCAGGCTCAGTGGCCATGGCTCACGGGCCCAGCCGCTCCGCGGCATGTGGGATCTTCCCGGACTGGGGCACAAACCCATGTCCCCTGCATCGGCAGGTGAACTCTCAACCACTGCGCCACCAGGGAAGCCCCAAGACAAATTTTTATTACTTGCGTGCCCTAAAATACCTCAAACCATTAACTTATTTTAAAGTGGCCTTGGGTTGGTCACACCCTAGTGCACTTGGCAGAAGCAAACAAAGACCCTCTTTGGAATAATGTCTGTCAGTCTAGACTTTAGAGGATTGTGAAAGATCTAATTCAACGGTACATGACTTCACAGGCAAAAATCACAGAACACACGAGGAAATAAGGCACCATGAGCAAGAGCCAATAGAAACATCAAATAATAGAATCCTTATTTCATTGCTGCTTTGTTTTATATTTTATTGTTAATAAGGATATGTTAATTAGCCTTCCGTGAATGCCTGTTGTTAACTTTTGCTAATATTTTCCATTAAGTTTCTCATCACTTTCTTTAATGCCTCAATTTTTAAATTTCCACTCATTGTACTCTTTCTTATCTTTTAACATGATTTTTAATTCATTCTTTCTTTTTTTATTTAATTTTTATTTTATATTGGAGTATAGTTGATTTACAACATTGTGTTAGCTTCAGGTATACAGCAAAGTGAATCAGTTATATATATATATATATATATATATATGTATTCTTTTTCAGATTCTCTTCCTATATAGGCTGTTACAGAGTACTGAGTAGGGTTCCCTGTGCTATACAGTAGGACCTTATTATTTATCTATTTTATATACAGTAGTGTATATATGTTAATCCCAACCTCCTAATCTATCCCTTCCACCCTTAAAGAAACATTGTTTCTTTAAGCATGCGTCTTTCCATCATTTTCATAGGGAAGAAAAGTAAATACAATGGGAAGGGAAAGAAAGGGAACGAAAGTAAATACAGTGCTCAACCCATTGTCTTGGTTGCTACATGTGCATTTTCAAGAGAGACTTTTAGGACTATGAGGTGGGGTTTATGCACTGTGTGTTGTTGTTAGAAACTAGCATTGGGGTTCAAGTAGTAAGATGGAACTTGGATCAAATCTTAGTCTGCTGCACTCTGGTTTGGTGATTGGGGGTAAGTTTGGTTAACCTGTTTTTCTGTTTATGTTTTGTCATCTAGTGAGGAAAAAAATACGAAAAGCATGGCACATACAGATATTCAATATGTAATTATTTCCCTTGAATCTTTAACGAGTGATGGGTATAGTGTGTGGGTGATTGGGAGCATGGACCAGATGTTCAAACAGACCTAGTGAAGTAAGACCTTGTCTTTCAGACATGGGAAGTGTGGACGAACCATGAGTTGAGTCACAAAGCGTATCAGCAAAAAGGAGGGGTGGGGAGGGGAGGAATCCGTCATATCTTTTGATGTTTTAAGTTGCCACCTAAAAGCAGTAGAGGGTTTTGGTTATTTAAATTTTATTATTTAATACTGATATATATATAATATATAGAAGTTATAAATCATAATAATAATTTAGACAGGTATCTGCCATTCAAATTATGAACTGAAAGTTGACCAGTATTCTTTAATCCACCTTTGTGCTCCTCTCGTTTCTAATTCTGCCTCATCTCCAAAGATAGTCAGTATTTTAAATTTCATCATCACTTCATTACTTTATTTAAAATAGTTTTATCATATATATGCATTTTCCAAAACAATATACTGTTTATTTTTGTCTGATTTGGGACTTTATAAAAATCCATCGTAGCTTATATAGTTAAAAGGGACTTGAATTTTTTTACTCAATATTATGCTTCTGAGACTTAGCTATATTCTTGCTTTTAGCTCTAATTCTTTTCATTTAACTCTAATCTCATTTTTTCACTGTTATATTCAGTGGTGTGGCTCTTTCTCACTTTATTGAATATTTTTATTGAAGGACATTTAGGTGATTTTCCGATTTTTTGCTATTTCAAGACACGCTGCTATGAATATTAGCATACTGAATACTCATATACCTATCTAAAGGTGCACACAGCAAGGGATTCTTCAGAGTTTATATTCTGGAGTAGAATAGTTGGGTTCTAGAGAGTGCTCACAGTAAGATTTAAAAGAAAATGCCACATTGCTTTCCAAAGCTGTACACATTTACATGCTCACCATGGTATTTAAGGGTTGTGAAGTCTTCCAGAGAACTGAGTTAGGAACTTTCATTCTTCTGCTGTTTTTTTTAATAACACGAAAGATTTGTATATTTAATACTATTAGCTACCTCTTCCTATGAGGAACTATTCCTACCACCTGGGTTTTTTTCCCCACCCCGTTTTTTGAGTGGAAGAAAATGAGGACACTCCAAATTTTAAGAATAGTTTTATTCATAAAAGTTTTAAAAGTATTTTGGAATAAAATTTGGTATTTTAATGACTGTATTGTTTTTACCTCACAAGAAGTATGTTTAAGCAAAGCAAATGCTTTTTTGTTCCTTCATGTAAGTTTTAAAAGCGAGAGAGGAACTTTTTAAAAATATGTATACATTTGGAACCTATAAGGGGATATAGAAAAAAAAAAGATTGGTCGAAATAGGAATTACCTTTCTTTTAATACAGTAAATAAAAACTGGGAGAAAACAATGGAAAACAAAATTAATAGAAACATGTTGATATGGTTTTGTTTGATAATAGAGATGCCCATCAGTAAACAGGAACAGAAAACTATTGACTTTATCTTGATCCCATCCCAAACTAATCTGCATGTTTGTCAGCTTTCTAATAGGTCTTTTCTGTTCTGATCTCGAACAATGAACATTTTACTTGGTTTTGTTTCCATCCCCTTCTACCTTTACATTTCTATGTTACTCTTGGAGATCCCCTGTGGAGTTACAAATATGTTACCCTTTGTATTGTAAAGATAAAATAGCATTGAAAACAAGCAAAAGAAAGAGGAAACAACCGGCAGGGATTGCAAAACTGGTGCATTTACCCAGAATGTCTGTACTGTATCATCTTCTCCAAGGGCATGTGGAATAACACTTTCATACTCCTGAGAGAAAGCCACATCCCTCAGAAGGTTTTTGGCTATTTATAGTGTTTTTGTTTATTTTAGTTCTCTTTGCTCTGGGGGCCTTTAAAAACAAAACAGTATTAGTCTATTCTTCCTAATAAGGAATGTCTGAGAAGATGCTTGTGATATATACAGCATAGTCCAAAAGTTGAAGTTCATTAATAATTGGAATGTTGTGGAGTATGAAGTAATGAATACTAATTACTCCTTTCATGTCTGACAGCTCCCTGTGGACCAATACATCAGCCCAGACTTTAATTTGGCTGTAGTAATGGTTTCATCAATAGCACATTAAATCTGTGTTTGAGAAGATATACAGTTGAACCTGACCCACACAGTAGATACCCAGTCATAAAATGACCACAGGCTGACAACAGCTGGGTAATTACAAATAATTAAATCCACCAAACTCCAGATAATCCTAATCTTAAGTAAAATATATCATATGGTATCAATCGACAGAAAACCTATCTGGGAAGTTTTATCAACACGTATTTTTTCCAAAGCAAGTTTACTTGCTTACATATTAGAGAAGCTGCTGATCTGTAAAGCATCTTCATAAAATTCTCTCTCTTTAATCTTTCGAATCTCCCCAAATATTACTGAAGTACTTTTTGAACTTTAATTTTAGCTGGAGTAACCTTACTGCAAGATGTATTTCAGCTTGTTCCTGAGCATATAAATGTTTCTTAAAGACAATTTATACTTCATTCTATATTTAACTTCATACAGTTATTCTTTTAGTAATAGTCTTTTAAGTAGCATTTCCTAGAAAGAAACTTAAAACTAATAGAAGTATTAGCTATATGATAGAAATTTCATTTTTATAGAAATAATCAAATGAGAGACAGCATTTTACAGATAGTATTTATTTTATAATGACTAAGTTTCCTGAAGGTTGTGCTAAAATTAATAAGAATTGTTTTAGTTAGCAAGTTTCCAGTTTAACTATGATTATGTCGCTGCTCTTGGAGTTGCTGCCATGCGTTTGTTCTGTAGTTGATTATGGATCTCTTTGAATGAGTTCCTGGGCGAAATTTAAGATAGAACCACGTTAAATTAAACCCCACACTGAATAGAACACGCTCTCTTGAGCTGGAAGCTTATGGTTTTTCAATAAACTCTGGAGTGATGTAGTTCTCTCATTACGTCCCTAGGGGTAAGTATATTTTTATTTTCAAGTCAGTTCAAGCCCGCATCTGGTAGAATTCGGCATTCTAGTCTCTCCCAATTTCTCAAGTTGAAAAAACAAAGTTTAATTGCAGAAAAAACTCCAGCAACCTTGCTGTCCCTAAATTCAATCTAAAAAATTTTAGGTGTAATATTCAGGGTCTACAGGTAGTACATCTTCTCATTCATCTTGCTAACATTGTTTGACTTTATCTGAAAGAAAATATCAAACAGGGCCACAGATTCATAACCTTTAGATTCTTTTCTTTAAAAAAGCAATTTTCTAAAAAAAGAACAATACAAATGGAACCAGAATTTCATTTTTCATGCTACATTATAATGTTTAAATAAGGATATATTGAAGTACATTTATAAATATATATAACGTGTATGTTTTATACATATAGGCTATATATGTATATCAAAGGGGAAATAAGCTATGATTTTTTTTGCTTTTTTTTTTTTTCCCTGTTCAGTGGTATCTGGACTCTTGTGACTTTAATCTTTTTTAAAAAATTCTAATCGAAGTTTGCTTTTATCTTAAGAAGGACGTATTGGTTATATTAACTGCATGAAGCAGTGAGCCAACTCATTTCAATTCAGGACTTTCTTTCCTTCCTTTCCTTGAACATCTGGCCAGCTGTGCAGCTTTGAGCCGAATCCTTTCTTCCCGAGCCGGGTTTGACCACCTCGCTCCGGCCTTCCTGCCGAGGTTGTTAAGTAACCCCTCCCAGCTGCCCGCACGGCACCTGACCCTTCGGCTGTGCGCCCAGCCAGGGCTATTGCAGCTCACAAGTCTAATCTAGAAGCTTTTCATTTGAAACAGCGGGACATGCGGTAAGGTTTTTAGATGTCTATTGAGAAGGTTCTTTGCTTCTCCTGAGTGTGTTTTTTTTTCCCCAACTCCTGGAACTATTTTATTTACTTATCTCAAAACCCACCTGCTATCTCTTCACCTTGACCAAGCAGCTCCAGTGAGGCCTGGAGAATGGACTTCCTCCTATTCAGAGAACGTGTTAGCTCTCTGAATCATCCATCCTAGAGGGACAACCTTCAGTATAATAAGACAATATCTTCAAAAGTTTCTCGCCAAACTGTGTTGTAAGAAAGGTTTTGCAAATGTTTTTTAAAAATAGCATTTTACTGCAGCCATTCCTAGTGAAGACTTGGATCTGCCCCAGGAGCAAGTCCTTATTCTACATTGAATATTGCTGCTTTTCCATGTCTGGTTTTACATGGCAATAAAAAATAATGGCAGTTTTGTTCCCGTAGTAAGAATATCTGATCACTAGAGAAATTCATGTAGGCTTTTATGATCCAAGACTGAGGGCGTTTTCAACAGTAGCTACACTAAACCTTGAGAACAGTGCCAGTAGAAGTGAAAGACATTTCCTTAGTTTCTAGACATATTTCTCAGAAATAAGAAATGCAGATTGTAATCTCAGACTTCAGACTCTCATCTTGGTTACTTTGAGATGATGCTGCATCTGTCAACTCACAGAGATTCTGGTTTTCAGGTAAATCTGAGAATTGGGAGAGATGTTCCCCCAAGTCTATCACAGAAATGCTGTGAACATTAGCCAAGAAATTATTTTCAAGTATTTTAAATGTAATTGCATATCCATCCTCCAAAATAGTAATGACCTCCCATGACTTGAAGAAATTACAGATCTTTTCATCCCCATGATAACTTTTGGCTGGATTGTGAATAACCTTTGAAAGAATTTTGAAATTCCCAAGTACCTGATTTTTATGCCAACCTGACACATGGAAAACTAAATTTATAGTCAATTTATAGATGATTGTCTTTATTATACAATAACTCATTCAACATTACAATAATTCACTGAGCATTTTGGCATACTTCAGTATTATGTTTTCTTTTCCTGAAAGCCAGAAGTTAGAAAACTTCTGTAAGTAAAGTTTTTTACTTTTAAAATTTTATAAATTAAGTAATTCATTTTATGAAAATATCCATCAGAAATTATAGCCCTTGGGTTCAGGCTGGGCACCTCGATAATCAGTGCTAGTCTCTTTTATAAACAAGGACAGCATGTCTAACCAAAGATCAGCTGGGCATGTCCTCTGAGCTGTGTCCTTATATTTTTTTTCTCTGGTGGTCATTGATTGTTACTGAGTCAGTCATATTCTCTCAGTACTCTCCTGTGATCAGTGGTCAGACAGGTCCACAGAGGCCAGGGTTACAAGCTGTCGTCATCAAACAGAGCAAATTACCCTGCAGTGGGATGCAGTGAACTTTATACTAGGAGTCTAGAGACCCAGGTTCTGGTCCCATCTCTGCCACTAAGCTATATGACCTTGCACAAGTCATAAACCCTTAAGGTCTATAAAAAAGAATCCATTGAATGATCTCTCGGGGCCCTTCTGGCTCTAAAATTACAACTCTGCTAGGTGAGACAGAATGTGGACAGCTCACTCTCTGTCCTATCCAATTAAAATATGGTGTTTTTACTGGGAAAACCCATTTTATTTCAGTTGCGAGTTCATATAATCAGTCTGTCATGTCCAAACCAGCACTTCTCAGCCAGAGAGAAAAGGGGGCAGGAGGAGCCCAGTCCCTTGGAGGGATGAGTAAAAACCCTCTGGGAGCAATTCCAGCCCACATTCAGAGACCCCTGCCCCGCTTGCTTCTCACTGCGATGCAGTGTCAGGGGCCCGAGTCCTGTTCCTGGGGGGCGTGGGGCTGGAGGGTGGGTTAAGAACTACAGCTTTTACAGAATAGCTGGAAGAGAGTAGAGGTCCAAGTTTCAGGTTGCCCTTCCCACCTGCTGTTGCTTCTCCTTGGCTTTGAATTTCAAACGCTCGGAGCTGCCTGCTGTGTTTTCTAGAAGTTACAAACTCTGGACTCCTGTCTTTCACAGAAACAACACAGTGATTGTTTGCTTTTCCCACCCCTCTGGTTAACTCCGTTGTTTTTTGGATCCTTCAAGTCAAGAAAGAGCGCTAGCCGTCAGTTTATTTTTCCCAGATCAGAGATTAACCAAAAATTAACCTAGCAGCAATGACAAAACCCACTGAGTCATTATGTAGTTTTTGCCTTTCATAGATCATAAACACCCCAATTGAGGATAATTTACTATCCCTGGGAAATGTAAACCTATAAAGTAATGTTTCAGAGCAAAATAGAAAACCAGTTTTATAGGCAGATATCCTTCTCTTTGCCATCAGCACGGCAAGTTCCCCGATTAACTGTCTCTTCACAGAGAAAGTCAGCTCTGTCCCTGTAGCAGATGGATTTCTGGTTCTCCAACTGGGGTATGTGAATGCCTCAGGGCATATGTAGGTATGCAAGGGAGGTTTAGAACCATAGAATCATCTGTCAGTCACCTTATGGAGTGTGGCTCTAACTGAGATGTTTGGTTTAATACATATTTGATGAGTTAAAAGCTAGTGTCACCTGCACCCACAAGTAAAATTGTCAGAACCTCATGCTCCGTATTGGCCAGTCCCTCACTTTTTTTTCTCGGAAACCTAGAGAGGGAAGCACGCTTAGGTGTAGTGGCTAACTGGAAAAATTGTAACTTGCTGTTACTGGGTAGTCCAGTGGCATTAGCTGCTGTTGCACTGAGAGGAGAGGATGCTGATACCACTAACTGGTGGACCCTCTAGCGTGGCGATGGGCAAGCAGCCTGTCTTAATGTGGCCCGGGAGCTGAGGATGGTTTTAAAGATCTGTCAACAAAGAAGCATATATGGCAGAGACGTATGTGGCTGACAAAGCTTGAAATACTTACTCTCCGGCCATTTACAGAAAGAATTCTCCAACTCCTCTACAGGGATTTCTCCATGAGGCCTGAACACCTCTGACTTTCAAATGTGTTAGTCATCTGGGTTTGTTTTTTTCTTTTAACTTTTTATTTTACATTGGAGTACAGTTGATTTACAATGTTGTGTTAGTTTCAGGTGTACAGCAAAGTGACTCAGTTATACAGATACATGTATCTATGCTTTTTCAGATTCTTTTCCCAGTTAGGTTCTTACGGAGTATTGAGCAGAGTTCCCTGTGCTGTACAGTAGAATATGTTAGCCTTCTTGCTAGGGCCTTGTTTTGATTCTCAAGTACCCTCTCCATCCCCACCCACTGCACACACCTCAAATCTGAATTGCGTACCGCAGTTCCTAACCCTGCCACAGTGAGCTGTCCCATTAGACAACAGTAATGAAAATACTGGACTTGATTCATTCAGTGTTCATTTAAATGTACATTTTTCAAGTGAAAAAATGTTTAAATTCCTTTTTCATCTGGGGATAGAGGTTAGTGGTTAAAAAATGAAGTTTAGGAGATGTGAATCAAAACCCAGTGAAAATTCATCAGCAAATTCAGTGTGAAATCACAGAAGGTCGTGATAGACCTGGCATTTCTCAGAGTCACTACACGAGGGAGGAATGAATTCAAACCAAGATGGAGCAGTAGTCAGAAAATCACAAGACGACGTACACAGAGGTTTATTTTAAAATATGAGTTTTGTTATTGTGGAGATGTAAATGAGTATAAACTTTGGAATGGCTTATGTGTGAGAACCCCAGGCAGTAATTACATGAAACCATCACTCTTGAAATTTCCATTAAGAGCCAATCATGAAAGTCTTGAAATCTAGGCCAATGGTAATATAGTGAATGACACTAGCAAAGAAAGATTTTCTCAAAGCTATTTGCAAGATCAATTTTGGAAACCCTTGGACAGGGAAGCTCCATTAATGGGAGAAATTTTGATGGTGCTGTCAATGTAGATATGGTTGAATATGTCTTCAGTCAAAAAGAAGCAGATTGACTAAGAAAGGTGTCCTTATTGATTAAGACCATCCTGTAACACACCTCACTAGGCTCAAAAGTGAAGACTGAACCTCTGAGAAACTATAATTAGCACGGTTACTTACCTTACAGATTGATAAAAGCTCAAATGTAAGTGACTGACCTTTTGTTAGATTGTTGTTCATTTTTGTTCACTTTTGGTAACACCATTATGGAGGTGTAATTCACATACCATACAACTTAATCATTTAAAGTGGGCAAGTCAGTGGATTTTAGTGTATTCACAGCATTGAGCAGTCATTACCACAGTCAATTTTAGAATTGAAATCCCTAGGCAACCACTAATCTGATTTCCATCTCTATTGATCTACCCCTTCTGGACACTTCAAATAAATAGAATCATACAATATGTGGACTTAGATGTGATTGACTTCTTTCACTTGTTTTCAAGGTTCATCTGTGTTGTACCACGTGTCAGTACTTCTTTCCTTTTTATGGCTGAGTAATATTCCTTTGTTTGGATATAACACAATTTGTTTATCCATTCATGAGTTTACAGACAGTGGGTTGTTTCCACCTTTTGGTAATTGTGAATAATGCAGCTGTGAACATTTGTGTACAAATTATGTAGGGACATATGCTTCCCATTCTTTTGAGCATGTACCTAGGAGTAGAATCACTGGGTTACATGGTAACTCTATGTTTAAGATGGTGAGAAACTGAAAACTGGTTTTCATATTGGTTGCACCATTTTACATTTCCGTCAGACATGTATGAGGGTTCTAATTTTTCTATATCCTCATCAATACTTGTCAGTGTTTGTTTTTTTTTTTATAACCATCTAGTGGGTGTGAACTGGCACCTTACTGTGGCTTTGATTCGCATTTCCCTGATGACTAATGATGCTGAACATCTTTTCAGGTGCTTATTGGACATTTGTAGATCTTCTTTGGAGAAGTATCTATTCAGATCCTTTGCCTTTCTTTTAATTGGGCAGATCTTTGATCTTTATATGACCGGACATTGTAGGCACTTAATACATATTTATTTATAGAACTGGATAAGTAAAAGAATAAATGAATCGAAAAAATAAATGAATCGGTATGTAAAATATTGTAGTCATATACCTATTATGAGAGAGTAAGTAATAATGTTAGAGGAAAGACCATGCTTGTTTTGATAACAATTATAAGCCCTAGTGTCTAGAAGACTCTCTGACAGGCTGGCACTGTGTAGGTGTTCAGTAACTGCTTGCTGAGTGAGTGAATATTTGGTTGCAATATGTTTCATGATAAAAACAAATAACTGAAGAAATTATAAGGTAATGATTATCTTAATGAGCATATCAACTGGAAGATACGTGCAAAAGTGTTAACTAGCAGCCACTCCGTGGTTCACTTTTAACAATTGGCCTGTAGTTCATTTATCTCTTGCTGTTCTCAGTGTTTCACTTTAACGGTGATGTGAATACTCTTTTTTTGATCGTTTTTTTTTTTTTTAAAGGGAAGTATGTATTATACAGTTATACTGACTTAGAAGAGGGTTGCCACCTGAATTAAGCTTTTTTCCTTCTGGAACAAAATTAAACACTAGGAAGTCCTAAGTGAAAACAAACCAAAACTTGAAGACTTCACCATTCAACTTAATAAAAAAAAGGCTTCCAAAGTAGCTTGTTGGGAAGATTTTTTCAAGTTTGGAAACTTAACCAAAAACTGTGAAAGATTTTTTTAAAATTTTATTGAAGTATAGTTGATTTACAATGTTGTGTTAATTTCTGCTGTAGAGCAGAGTGATTGAGTTATACATATATATTATTTTTCATATTCTTTTCCATTATGGTTTATCAGAGGATATTGAATATAGTTTCCTGTGCTATGCAGTAGGACCTTGTTGTTTATCCATTCTAAATGTAATAGTTTGCATCTACTAACCCCAAACTCCCAGTCCATCCCTCTCCCTCCCCACCATCCCCTTGACAACCACAAGTCTGTTCTCTATGTCTGTGAGTCTGTTTCTGTTTTGTAGATAGGTTCATTTGTGCCATATTTTAGATTCCACATATAAATGATATCATGTGGTATTTGTCTTTCTCTTTTTGACTTACTTCACTTAGTATGATCATCTCTAGTTACATCCATTTTACCGCAAATGGCATTATTTTGTTCTTTTTTATGGCTGAGTAGTTTTCCACTGTATATATGTACCACCTCTTCTTTATCCATTCATCTGTCGATGAACACTTAAGTTGTTTCCATGCCTTGGCTGTTGTGAATAGTGCTGCTATGAACATAGGGTTGCATGTATCTTTTTGAATTATAGTTTCATCCAGGTATATGCCCAGAAGTGGGATTGCTGGATCATACCGTAGTTCTATTTTTAGTTTTCTGAGGAACCTCCATACTGTTTTGCATAGTAGCTGCACCAACTTACATTCCCACCAACGGTGCTGGAGGTTTCCCTTTTCTCCACACCCTCTCCAGCACTTGTTATTTGTAGACTTTTTAATGATGGCCATTCTGACGATGAGAGGTGGTACCTCACTGTAGTTTTGATGTGCATATCTCTAATAATTAGTGATGCTGAGCATCTTTTCATGTGCCTACTGGCCATCTGTATGTCTTTTTTGAAGAAATGTCTATTAAGGTCTTCTGCCCATTTTTCGATTGGGTTGTTTGGTTTTTTGTTGTTGTTGCTGAGTTGTAGGAGCTGTTTGTATATTTTGGAGATTAAGCCCTTGTCTGTTGCATCGTTTGCAAATAGTTTCTCCCATTCTATAGGTCTTTTTTTTCTTTCATTGTTTTTAATGGTTTTCTTTGCTGTGCAACAGTTGTAAGTTTGATTAGGTCCCAGTGGTTTATTTTTGTTTTTATTTCTGTTGCCTTGGCTGACTGACCTAAGAAAACTTTGGTATGATTTATGTCAGAGAATGTTTTGCCTATGTTCTCTTCTAGGAGTTTTATGGTGTCTTGTTTTATATTTAAGTCTTGAAGCCATTTGGAGTTTATTTTTGTGTATAGTGTGAGGGTGTGTTCTAGCTTCATCGATTTACACGCAGCTGTCCAGCTTTCCCAACACCACTTGCTGAAGAGCCTGTCTTTTCCACATTGTATATTCTTGCCTCCTTTGTCAAAGATTAATTGTCCATAGGTTTGTGGAGAACTGTGAAAGTTTTTGTTGAAATATAGGATCACTACAATGGAAACAAAAGTTGAGAAATGGATGTAGACACTAGGTCATGAATCTGATCAGTCTTTTGAGATTCTTAGCTGTGATGACGAAAGCTTCAGTGACTCAGTGATTTAGTGATGAAAGCTTTAGCGATTTAAAAAAACTCTGATTTTGAAATAATCTTTACACACTAAAATTGTTTTATAAAAATCTCCCTAGTCAAATAGAGTGGCCAGTGTATCAGGTACCCTTTCCTCACTATTTGATGCAAGAGACTTCATCTCAGAGCAAGACACAGTGATGAAACATCCACCAACAGCAGCCTAAGATATTATCACATTAGGGCATTCTGAGTATCTCTTCTCAAGTTTAAAAAGAGTTATTGCAAATATTGTGACATTTTAGTAAAGAGGATTCAGCATTGCCTGAATGCTGAACTTACTATACAGTGTCTTTCTTTTGAATTGATCCAATTTACCAAAGTTGATAAATTTAGGAAGGTAACATCTCTCCCGTAAGTCAGTGAGATAAGTAGTCACTTTTTCCCCTCCTGATTATTTAAAACACTATATTTAAATTAAAAACAATATGGGCTTTGGGTAACATTCTTATCATTGTCATGATGATACCTCTGTAATGAAAATATACACTAAATAGGGAAGAATTCAGAATTTTAGTAAGTATTTAAGGTAAAATAGGAGACTGAGAAGATACTCCTTGTTTCAGCCATGCTCCCAGGGTCCTTAGATGAATTTTCACTCCAACGCAGTTCAGGCCACTTTGATGGAAGAATTTGAGAAGTTCCAGAGTTCATGGGTTCTGTCTGTCTGATGCATGGGTGCAAAAATAACTTCCCCTTGGCTAGAGCCTCATAGCAGGTTCCTGGCAGGAAAAAGACCACAAAGTAGGCTGGAATTGTTTGATAGAGTTAACATAGTGACTATTTACAAAAAGAATTTGCAGAGCAAAGGGTAAAGGGACCCCAGTAGAGGTGTTAAGTCTACATAGGATTTGCAGCAGCGGGAAGCCCTTACTGACTGTAGGCCTGAAGGTATTACTAGGTCCTCTAAGCAGAGCTATGGAACGGGTCATAGCAGGACATAGCCTTCACCAGACCATGGCCTTGAAGCTGGCAAGATCCTCTGGACCTCTCCCTCCTCCTGTACTGCTGTCTCCCACCAGTTCTTCCATTGGCCAAGCCCATCCAAAACCCGGAGGGCAAGGGAGCCCAGGTGATAACATCTTTAGGGATTAGCTACCAGCATCTGAGGTAGAGAAAAATCAGGCCCTCCCCTCGGTGGGGGAGACCACATTCATTCATAGCTTTGCTTGCAATTACAGGAACCACATCTATCTAGGTGAAGCAAAACAGAGACTATTAGAAGGCTGCAGGGTGCCATGGCAACTGAGGGGAAGATGCAGCCAGGCTTCAAGGAAGAGGGGAGGAGGCCCAGAACATGCTTCCTTTGTGTTACTCTTTCATCTGAATACTGGTTTACTTCTTCTTTTCTGGGCAACCAGGACGGTCTTTCTCTGCTGCTTGGTTCACCAGCAAGACAGAGTGACTTCAACACGAGCTTAGAGATTCCAGTTCCAACTCTCCCTTCTCTCTGTCCCAATACTAAATCCCAGGAAAGGTTACTCCTGTTGGAACAGCTCAGATGAAGTACCTGCTCCTGGGTCCCCGTGGCCAGAGCAACAGGGACACAAAAAGAAGCGTGGTCGCTGAGAGCCCAGCCCTGTGTGAGACGGAGCTTGCAAGGATGCTGTCCATGCATCCCACACAACAGGCTTCCTGAAGTTTGCTTCTGAGCCAGTGCCAAAAGTATTAAAACTGCGTAAAGTGCCCAAGGAATTCGTATGTTTTTTATTTTTATTGAAAATTTTTTTTTGTTACCATTACTCATAGTCACATGACAGGGGCTTAAAAAAAGAATCACTTCTGCCTAATTTTAAGTGGCTTAAATTAAGCATATTTACGGACAAGTCTATGTGTATTTTTCATATACATAAATTTTACGTGTGTATGTATATACACACATACATATGTATAGACACACATAAATGCATACATACTCATTTTAGTTTATCCTTAAAGAATAACAATGTTTAATATAAGATTAATCACAGAAAGCATAATATAGTATATAAAGCTAGTATCTGTTGTTATAGATTCTTTATATGATTTATTGTGTTTAACTGTTACAGTGACACTATGAGGTGAGTACCACTATTATCACTGTTTTCCACATAAGGAAACTTAATCATATAGAGTTTCGTGGATCATTTCTATTCCTCCTCTTACACTTTAGGGAAACAGAGAGTAGATGAAGAATCATAAATCACCTGGTTTTATGGCCTGTATACATTACTAGAATACAGGAATGGAGTGACACCTTCATATCAGTTATGGTGCATGAGAGTCTCCTGACTGTCTTTGTTATGCCCCCTTTAGGTACATCAAGATTGGGGATAAAGAGTGTGAATTTAACCACAGCTTTCGTCTTATCCTTCACACAAAACTGGCAAATCCTCACTATAAGCCAGAATTGCAAGCTCAGACAACCCTCCTCAATTTCACGGTCACAGAAGATGGTCTGGAAGCCCAGCTGCTGGCAGAGGTTGTCAGTATTGAAAGGCCAGATTTGGAGAAACTTAAGGTAAAAAGTGTGAAATCATTCCCCCAACACTTATTCAGTGCACAGATTATGGTGCCAGACACAGGAGTGTAAGATGGGATGCCTGCCCTCCAGGATCTTTCAGTCTAATTGAGAAAACTGAGGGTGTATCTGAAGAGTCAAGTAGCAGCTCAAGGGTACTTCTGATAAGTAGTTAGGATTGTGCCACGGGAGATGGGCTAGTTGTAGGTCTTGTTTGATGCAGGGGACTAGGGCAGGCAAAGATGCATACTAGTCATGGAAAGCAGGGCTAGAGAAGCAGGTACATGCCCTGGAAGGTTAGAAGGAAGAGAGGGATCTCCTTCCCTCTGCCCAGGGTAGAGAGATATCTCTTCCTCTGATCAGGGTAGAGAGGGCTCTCTTTCTCTCTGCCCAGGTTATAGAGGAATGTTCCCCAGGCTTCCTCTCCCCAGGTGATTGCCTGGGCCCCTGGGAGTTTTGAACTCTCAAGCTCTGCCTCCAGGAATTAGCTGATTACTACTTAAATGTTCCTGAGAACCCGCGATTGTCTGGATCCTCCCATCTCTGTAGTTTTCAGGGTGGCAATTGCCCCGTGACCTCAGTTCTCTGATGGGTAAGTAAGGGCTGTTATGTTTAGCTTTTTTCCTGTGTAAGGATGGAAATAATGACTTTTCTGTCTTTCAATTTGAAGCAGAAACCAGAAGTTTCTTCCTGTAGGTTAAATGAATGATATATGGTCGTGCTCTGGACCCTGGAATGCAACCAGCTCTTACCATGCCTTCTGAATGTTTTTTTAAAGAATTAAAAAAATTTTTGATTAGTACAATTTTAATGCTACGTGTGTTTCATCATATATGATTCCATGAAATTGATGATTAAGGAAACTCTGCTTAAAAACATGAATTTAATCACCTTTCTCACATTTTGCTTGGTTTGCCTTAGTTGGTTTTGACAAAGCACCAAAATGACTTTAAGATAGAGCTGAAGTATCTGGAGGACGACCTCCTTCTGCGTCTCTCTGAGGCAGAGGGGAGCTTTCTAGATGACACCAAACTGGTGGAGAGCCTGGAGAGAGCAAAGACCACCGCGGCAGAGGTAGAGTGCAAGGTAGGAAAAGGCAAAGGCTGCCTGGTGGGGTTTAATGCTCTATTTGAATGAAGTGCTCGGGGTGAAAATGTAATCCAACTTGGCCGTTCTCTAAGAGTACTGACACTTTGTGGATTTCAGGTCTTTTCATAAACTGCCCTTAAAAAGTGGACTGTGTGGGGTTCTGAATGGAGATAGAGGTGGTTGAACTTGTGCTTCTCCTAACGCAGCAAAGATCCAATCTTTCAGATTAGACTCTGTCAGGCTATTATTTTTTTCCTGAGTGACTAAATTTGAAGAAAATTGGGCCCTGCTGGCTTATGTAGTCTAAAATCTTAAAAGGCTTAGCCTCCTTTGGGAAACCGACATCCTACAGTCTCACCACAGGCTTCCTGGTCTATTGTACATTTTAGAGAAATACTTAGAGTTGAAGTTTTGTTTACAGGCCTTCAGTGCTGGGAGACTGAGCCAGGGGTGATCTCCTGCTGCTCTCAAATGCATTATTCCCCCCGGGAAAGTGACATTTCCTAAAAGCTAGAAAAAAATGTTCATTTAGTCGACTTCCTGCTGAATGTCCAACATGTGTCCCAGTGTGCCTTCTGCATGCACTTTGGACGTTCACAAATGGCCACTAGCCCTTAAAATGCTGATGTTTCAAAATGAGAAAAACCCTCATTTGCTTTCTGGAGTATCCTCATTACTAAGTAATCTATTAATTACCCAGCCAAGGCTGTGTCACCACACATCCAATATATTTGTCTTAGTTTAAGCGAGGAAATGGAATCCCAGGTTACTCTATCCTTTTAAGTAAGTGAATTCTAGGTGGCTGCTAAATGGTAAAGATTAGAGCAATTAAGTAAATTAGGTCTTAGCTTTGAAGTTAACTTCTCACCATCTCTTAAAATGTCTCTTCCTATCTTCCTAATATATTGCCATTTTGGGACTTCCCTCTCTCCTCTACATTTTCTTTATTTTCTTTTACATACAAGTATGATGAATCAAGCCTATAAAAAAAAGGTTGGACATGGGCTTCCCTGGTGGCGCAGTGGTTGGGAGTCTGCCTGCCGATGCAGGGGACACAAGTTCGTGCCCCAGTCCGGGAGGGTCCCGCATGCCGCGGAGCAGCTGGTCCCGTGAGCCATGGCCGCTGGGCATGTGCGTCCGGAGCCTGTGCTCCACGGCGGGAGGGGCCACAGCAGTGAGAGGGCCATGTACCGCAAAAAAAAAAAAAAAAAAAAAAAGGTTGGACAAATACTGTATCTTATAAAGCCGTAGGACCAGCAGTAATCCTAGACAGAAGAGATTTGTGTCTTGAATAAAAATGAATATGTTAGTTGATGATGGTGTGCGTGTTTAATTATCACTCTGAATGTACCCAGAGGCTAATACAAAGATAAACTAAATGGAACTATATGAGCATATGGATGAGCTGGTGCAAAGTCAGAAGTAGACAGTCACGAGTCTTTCTATAAAGGCTTTTTAGTAAGCACGGCTGTTGGATATTTTACTGACCTTGGCTGCTTTTGTATACCTTGTTGACTAATAAAGTTATTGGCATTGAATTGACCCAGGAGACTTTCCAGAGCTATCCCTGGGAGGTGATATAGCTGGGTTATTAACCCCCGAAAGAGAGAGGGGAGGCGGGAAGGTGACATTACTCAGAATAAATTCTGTAGAACCAAAAACAATCAGGTTTGTTTACTCTGTAATCATTAACACAGCTAGAGTTATGTCCATTCTCGCTTAAAACTCAGCTTATAAAAAGATTATTTTAAAATATGAATTTTATGATTTTAGAAAAGCCCAAGCACAGAGATGCCATACATGTTATCCATTTTAACACTACTAATTTCTCATTTCAGATATGTCCCTTCCATCACATAGACAATATGACGAGTAAGTTACTTATGTTGTCTGATCCCACCGTAGGTGATTGAAGCTAAAGAAAATGAAAGAAAAATCAACGAGGCCCGACAGTGTTACAGACCAGTGGCAGCAAGAGCATCTCTGCTTTATTTTGTTATTAATGACCTCAGAAAAATCAACCCCATCTATCAATTCTCTTTGAAGGTAATGATGACTAGACTAAGAAAAAATTTAAACTTGAGGAGTTTAAAATCTGGAAGTTTAAAATTTATTTTTAAGCAATCAGTGCATACAGTAAGGAGTCTCCAGGACCTAGCTAGCAAAAAAAAAACAAGACAGAGAAAAAATCCTTACTTTTCTCAGTAACTTTCATTTATAATTTTCAGTAAGGCTTTGAGATAATTAAACTATGCAACATCACAGTACATAGTTTTTGTTCTTAAGCAGAGTCTTAAGGAGTTTAATATATATAAGGGAATTCTCCTGGAGGCTCCTCTACTTTCCTTATGAAAGTGTACATGTTTCATAAAAAGATTTCATAAAAAGTGAGAATAACTATTGATTGAGCCACCGTTCCCTGCAAGGCACTTTCATACTTTGGTGCATTCTTATGCCTGAAACATCTCATTAAAGTATATTATTATATCCCTATTTAAAAAACTAACATGTTCAGATTTTAAATAAATTGCCAAAGAATTCACATTTCATAATTGTAAGAGTCAGGATTTGAACCAAAGGCTGATTCCAAAGCCCATGCTCTTTACTTTGTACCATTCTGCCTCTGGGCAGTATTCATTCATTCTGTCATTCAGTTTTTAAACAAATAGCTATTGAGATCAATGATAGTGCCGGATGCTGTGCTGGTTACTGAGTGTACAGTTTGGAAAACACAGATATGAGTGGAGATGTGTAGTTGTGTGTGTGTATAAAAGTGACAAATACAGTGCGAGAGAACAGTAGGGATGGAGGGGCTGTTTTACTGGGGGCTCAGGGAAGGCCTCAGAGGAAGTGAGATTATAGCTGATTCCTAAAGGTTACAGAGGATTTGGCCATGTAAAGAGTGTTTGGAGAAAGAAAGGATGTGTGAGATGGGAAAGAGTTTTCGAGATTCCAGGTGAATGAATCTATGTGGCTGGAGGGTAATGAGAGAGGGAGAAGATGGCAAGACATGAGTCCTGAGAGGTAGGAGGGTCTAGATCACGTGAGGTCTATGCTGGGGAGTTTGGATTATAGCGTGTGGGCAAAAAGAAGCCATTGAAAGGCTGTAAGCAGATGACTGCCATGATGGCAGAAGACTCAGAAGTGAATAGACTTATGGTTTGAAGCTAGAATAATCAGCCCTTAGAGACGGATTGGATATGGGCAAAAATAAAGAGGAAGAGTCACGAATAACTAGCGAGTGTCTAGTAATGTGAAACACGTGCAGAAATTCTGAGAAGCACAGTGGGATTGGATTTTAGAACAGTTGCAGGGTAGAAGGAGAAAAATAAAACCGCCCAGGAATACTCAACTACCAAAACTAGGCTAAGGTATTACAAGGAAAGAAAACTACAGAGCAGCCCCCGCCAGCATAATCTATTATGCTCACGTGGGATTTATGCCAGGAATGCAAGTTGGTTAAACATGAAAAAACCACACAATGTAATTCTTCAGATTAATAGAATAAAAAAGAGAAAAATCATATAATAATTTCAATGGATGCAGACAAAGAACTTGACAAATTTCAACACCTGGTTAAAAAAGAAGAAAAAGAAACTGAGCAAACTGGGAATAGATGGTAACTTCTCTGTGTGATAAAGGGCATCTGTAAAAATTTTCAGCTAACACTATACTTCATGTTGAAAAATTGAATGCTTTCCCCTAAGATCAGGAACAAAACGTTGATATCTTCTCTTAACACTTCTATTCAGTACTGCACTGGAGGTTATAGCCAGTGAAGTAATACAATAAAAGACACAGAAATTTTAAAAGAAGAAGAAAAACTGTCTTTTTTTTTCCACAGATGACCTGACCAGGTGTGTAGAAAATCATAAGAAATCTACAAAAAAGCTGAAGTGAGTTTTTAGCAAGATGGCAGGATATAAAGTCAATATACAAAATTCATTGTATTTCTATATATGAGGAACAAACAACTGAAAAATAAAAGTAATACCTCAATACTGTTTACAATAGCGTCCAAAATCTTGGAACTCTTAGGGATGATTTTAACAAAACAAATACAAATCTGCATACTAAAAGCTACAAAACATTGTTAAGAAAATTAAAGGAGGTCTAACTAAATGGTGAGAGAGACCATGTTTATGGCTTGGAGCAGTCAATATTATTAAGATTTCAGTTCTCTCCAAATTAATCTATAGTTTTAATTCAGTCTTAAAATCCAAGAAGGCTTTTTTGTAGAAATTGGCAAACTGATTCTAAAATTTGTGTAGAAATGCAGAGTATTTAAAAATAACTAAATAATGAAAAAGAAGAACAAATGTGGAAGACTTACAGTACATGATTTCGAGACTTATTACACTGATTGGCCTAAAGAAAAATACACTGATCAGTGGCACAGAATAGACAGTCCAGCAGCAGACCCACGAATGTATGGTCAACTGATTTTTTGCAGCGAATGCCAAGACAATTCAATGAGGAGGGGATAGTTTTTACAAGTGGTGCTGGGACGACTGGATATCCACTTGGAATAAAAAGAACCTCAGCCACTACATTACTCTAGATACAAAATGAGCTCAAAATGAATAAGGTAAACTATAAAATTTCTAGGAGAACAATAGAAGAAAATGTTTGGGCTTTGGGTTAGGCAAAGATTTATTCTTAGGGTACCAGAGAAAGAAAAAAAATTGATAAATTGCACCTTATCAAATTAAAAATTTATCGTCTTGAAAAGACATGAAGAAAATGAAAAGACAAGCCATAGACCAGTAAGTTATTTCCAATACACATGTTTAACAAAGAACTTATATCAGAATAGAAAACTCAATAGTAAGACAACGCAATTAAAAAAATAGAAAGGTTTGTGCATGTATACTAAGACATAAGTATTGCCCACAAGCACATTTTTAAGATGCTCAGCAGACATCAGAGAAATGCAAAGTAAAAGCAGAATGCCGTATTACCGTATACCCAGTGGAATGGCTAAAATTTTACAAGACTGTCAGTAACAAGTGTTAGCACCGATGTGGTACTGCAACTCTTTCATGTTGCTGGTGGGGATGCAAAGTGTTAAAACCATTTTGGAAAACAATTTGTTAGTTTCTCATAATGTTATACATACACTTACAAAATGATCCTCAAATTTTTACTCTAAGTATTTACCCAAAGGAAATGAAAACATATGTGCACTCAAAAACAAAGTACTACAAGTACATACTTATATGATCCTAAAATGAATCTGGTGTGACAGAAACATTCGGCAGTGGGCAGGGGTAGGTATCGTGGTGGGAACGGATTGCAGCGAGGCACATGAGAACTTCTGGCGGGGGGTGACATGAATAGAACGTTTCTACATTTTGATTGCAGTGATTGTTACGGAAGTATATATATTTGTCAAAACTCGAGCTGTATACTTAATGGTGCGTTTTATTGTGTGTAAATCAAAAATTGATTTTAAAATGTAAATATTAAATGAGTACTTTGTTAATACCTTCTTACTAATATTTACTATATGTCTGTCATTGTAGGGTTTTACTTTCAGTCAAATATACATAATTCAAGGCCAATCAGTCTGTGGTCTTTGGCCCCTGTCCACCAGTCAAAAATTTTAATATTTTATGTTATATCTATTTATAGATATAGATATTTAGATATATTTACCTATGTGTTTAAGTATATGTAGATATATGTAAAAATGTATTCAGCCCCATTGTTACCAAGGCATACAATGGAGTAAGAAAGAAATATTGAGTGATTTTAAAAAGAACAAGATAATCAAAGGGGATCACAAAAGTACATGGGTGGAATAATAGAAACAACAAAATAACCTGTTAAAAAATGGGCAAAGAACTTGAATAGACATTTTTCCAAAGAAGACATACAAATGACCAACAAGCATTTGAAAAGATGTTCAACATCACTAATCTTTAGGAAAATGCAAATCAAAATCGCAATGAGATACCATTTCACAACTATTAAGATAGCTACAAGATTAAAAAAAAGGAAAAGAAAGAAAGAAAATAGCAAGTGTTGGCAGCTATCTGGAGAAATTGGAACCCTTTTGAACTGTTGGTAGGATTGTAAAATGGTGCAATTACTTTGGGAAACAATATGACAGTTCTTTAAAAAAAATTGCCGTATGATTCAGCAGCTCCACTTCTGGACGTATACCCAAAACAATCGAAATATGGTCTCAAAGAGATACTTGTACACCCATGTTCATAGCATCATTCACGACAAACAAAAGGTGGAAGCAAACCAAATGTCCGTCACTGGATGAACAGATAAATTAAAATGTTGTACATACACACAATGGAATATTATTTAGCCTTAAAACGGAAGGCTAAATTCTGACACATGCTACAGCACAGATTAACGTTGAAGACATTATATTAAGCGAAACAAGCCTGTCACAATAAGACAAATACTATATAATTCCACTATATTAGGTATTTAGAGCAGTCAAACTTACAGAAACAGAATGTAGAACAGTGATTGCCAAGGGCTGGGGGGAGAGGGAATAGGGAGTTATAATTAAATGAGTTTTTTAAATGAGTCGTTGTTTAACAGTGTTTCAGTTGTTCAAGAAGAAAACATTTTGGAGATTGGTTGTACCACAGTGTGAAAATACTTTTACTACTTAACGGTACACTTAAAACTATTAAGACAGTAAATTTACACTTTGGGTATTTTACCACAATTAAAAATAAAAATACAAATTTTTTAAAAGCGCATGGGTAGAAGAAGAGAGGACAGTGCAATTCAATTGGTCAGGGAGGAAATGTAGGTAGATTTTATGAAATAATGTTAAAAATAATAGTAATGATAGCAAACTTTGAATGAGCACTTACCATGTGCCGGAAGCTGTTCTAAGAGCTCATAGAATCCTTGTAAAACCCGTCCTGTTCTCTCTCCCCATAGATAAACTGTAGCCTGTGTGCCTGAGACTAGCTAGACATCCAGCCACCAGTTGTCACCCTTTAACGGTCACTTGTATTCCCCAGGCTTTCAACATGCTGTTCCACAGAGCCATCGAGCAGGCTGACAAGGTAGAGGACACGCCGGGACGCATCTCAGTCCTGACCGAGAGCATCACCCACGCCGTCTTCCTCTACACCAGCCAGGCGCTGTTTGAGAAGGACAAACTCACCTTCCTGTCCCAGATGGCTTTTCAGGTAAGGAAATCAGTCACTCAAAAGCAGCCCCAGAACCAAAGTCACGCATCTCTGTTTATTATGTACTGCTGCTGAAGTGAAGTTTTTTTGGAAGCTCTTCGCAGCATGAGGAGAGTTTCCGTTTCGCAGAGGGAACTTGGGCATGTGACAAACTGCTAGTAAGTCAGGGTGCGCTGGCTTGGGTGGGTTTGCACTTTGGGCAGCCACATCAGCTGTCATCCTGAGAAACAGGTCAATGAGACATTGGCCTCACCCTCCCAGGTCCTGTGCAGACCTCCCAGGTACTGCCGGGGAGTTCCTTGGAGAGAATCTCAAGCTCGGCTTTCCAGATCTGAGTGCCCCTAGGAGATTTTCAGAGCCCCTTTAAAAAACAATGAATGGGTGAAGGGAGCTCCACATTTCACGCTCCTAACTTCAGTGAGACCTACTACCCTTTTACTCTTTTTGATGTGGACCTCTGCAATAGATTCTGTTTAAATAAAAGTGCCCGTGATGAGAAAGAAACATTGAGGACCACATTCCTAGATGAAATAAGAATGTGGTCCTTTTATTAGTTCATTTACTGTATATCTTTTTCTATCAGTTCAAATTGTGGTGAAAGATGTCATTTCTTTTGTGTCCTCCCAAGTGCCTTGCTCAAAGAAGGCATTTTAAAATACCCGCTGTTCAGGGAGATCAGCTCGGTGCCTTGTGACCACCTAGAAGGGTGGGGTAGGGAGGGTGGGAGGGAGATGAAAGAGGGAGGGGATATTGGGCTATATGTATGCATATAGCTGATGCACTTTGCTATACAGCAGAAACTAACACACCATTGTAAAGCAATTATATGCCAATAAAGATGTTAAAAAAATAAATAAAATGAAATAAAATACCTGCTGTTAATAGTGATAAATTAGCACTTCTTTCAATACTTTTGGTATTAATAGATTCCTTTGGGTTAAAAAAGTAATATATGGGTGTAATCATTTTATAATGTATGTGATAAACAGGAGTAATGCGTTACAAAACAAAATTTTTCTTTTCAGTTTTCTCCCAATTTTATTGAGATATAGTTGACACATGACGTGTTATGTGTTCAGTGTAATGATCTTATATATGTATATGTTATGAAATGATTACCCAATAAGTGTAGTTAACATTCGTCACCGTACATAGTTACATTTTTTTTCCATGATGAGAACTTTTAAGATCTACTCTTTTAGCAACTTTCGAATATACAGTACAGTAATGTTAACTATAGTCACCGTGCTGTACATGACATGCCAGGACTTATGTTATAACTGAAAGTTTATACCTTTTGACTAGCTTCATCCATTTCTACACCCCTCAGCACCCACCTCTGACAACCACCAGTTTGTTCTCTGTATCTGTGATTCTGTTTTTTAAGATTTCACATAAAAGTGAGATCATACAGTGTTTATCTTTCTCTGTGTGACTTTTTTCCTTAGCATAATGCCCTAAAGGTCCATCCTTACTGTTGCAAATGACAGGATCTCCTTCTTTTTATGACTGAATAATATTCCATTGTATATATGTGTGTACATATATATACATTATACACACACACGCATACACACACATATATATACATCACATTTTCTTCATCCATTCATCCATATATGGACACTTAGGTTGTTTTTATGACTTGGCTATTGTAAATAATGCTGCAATGAACGTAGTACAGATATCTTTTTGAGATAGTGATTTCATTTCCTATGAATATACACCCAGAAGTAGAACTGCTGGATTCTGTAATAGTTGTAGTTTTAATTTTTTGAGGAACCTCCGTACAATTTTCCATAGTAGCCACACCAATTTACATTCCCACCAACAGTGTACACATCCTCACCAGCATTTGTTCGTCTCTTGTCTTTTTGCTAATAGCCATCCTAACAGGTGTGAGGTGATATCTCATGTGGTTTTAATTTGCATTTCCCTGATGATTCGTGATGTTGAGCACTTTTTCATGTTATCTGTCAGCCGTTCGTATGCCTTCTTTGGTAGAATGCCTATTCAGTTCCTCTGCCCATTTTTTAATCAGATTGTTTGTGGGTTTTGCTGAAATTTTTGTGTTTATACATATTGTTCATGAACACTAATGGACCAGGGATGATAAAACATGACATGCATACACATGCGTGCACATCTATTTAAAACTTCTTTTTAGAATATCTAGATAAATTATAATCTATCTGAAATACTGACAGTCTACATAAATCAAAGCTTCATATATATTTGGACAATTTCTTGTGTGTTGAAATAAATCAAATTGAATTAAGAAAAATTATCCAATAAGATATTTTGATACATGTTACCACCCATAATGCATTTTGAAAATATCTAGAATTTTTAAGTAGCACAAACCTCAAACATTTTACCTGCTTAATTTTATAAGGTGTTACAGTTTTTATGAGGAAATTAGAAATATGTCATTTGTGCCCTCCACTCAAGTGTTTTATGGACTCCTTAACAGTTCTGTAACCAGAATGTCTAAAGTTTCAGTTCATGATGTGTTTGCTTAGTTGTATCTGTAAAACAGCAATTTCCAGTTTTTCTCAGCATAATCTCCCATATAAGAAAAATCTTTTATACATCTTGCAGTTTATTGGATATAATTTCTATACCAGGACTAACTTACAATACTAGTTTTACCTTTTGTTTAGTAATTCAATCCATTGTCATCTGAGGCTTTCTCAATTTGTATAACAAGTTTCAAGACAAGTTTGATCTAACGGTAGAAGGCTAAATATGAAAGCATATTTCAAATATGCTGCTAATAGGCACGGGTATTAAAATTGAAATAAACCAGGCTTCGTAATTATTTGCTATTCGATTTCCAATCAAGATTTTGAGATCACGAGCATAATCTGAGATTCCTTATTTCAACTACAGAACAGATATATATCTATAGGAATTCTCAGAAGGCTTACTTCTGTCTGTTCAATCATATCTATTAAGTGGTGACTGCGTCCTCGATTTTGATGCAAGCCAAATGACCTTTTCAATTTTGTGTACTCTCAAGATTTTGCTGAGAAAGAAAGAGATAGATCCTCTTGAATTGGATTTCCTGCTTCGGTTCACAGTTGAATACGCTTACATGAGTCCTGTTGACTTCCTAACTAATCAGTCATGGAGCGCTATTAAGGTATGTTAGGAACATGATTTTTCAATTGCTAAATCTTGTTTCAAATCTCTGTTCTCTAAGATGTAGAAATGTAGTTTAAAAAATACAGGTGATATACACCATTTCCGTTGTAGATATATGCTATCTAGTTTTTTGAAGAACTTCCCATACTCTTTTCCACAGTGGCTGCACCAATTTACATTTCCACAAACATCTACTAGTTTCCCTTTTCTTATTTGGAAGTAAAGGAACTTGTGACCTATTTATGGATGGGAAAGTTGTTAATAAATATGTATAATGTATAGGACCTTTGGTTAAAGTCGAGGAATATATTGGGTTGGCCAAAAGGTTCCTTCGTTTTTTTCCGTAAATGGCTCTGGTAGCACTTAGTTGTCTTTAACTTCATTCAAAACCATTTTGTTAGATTGTATGTGACTGCTGTCATATCAGCGTGCATTTTAAAAAGAAGACTTATCGGGCTTCCCTGGTGGCGCAATGGTTAAGAATCTGCCTGCTAGTGCAGGAGACACGGGTTCGAGCCCTGGTCCTGGAAGATCCCACATGCCTCGGAGCTACTAAGTCCGTGCGCCACAACTACTGGGCCTGCGCTGTAGAGCCCGTGAGCCACAACTACTGAAGCCTGCGTGCCTAGAGCTCGCGCTCTGCAACAAGAGAAGCCACCGCAGTGAGAAGCCCGCGCACCGCAACAAAGAGTAGCGCCCGCTCACCGCAACTAGAGAAAGCTTGCGCGCAGCAACCAAGACCCAACGCAGTGAAAAATAAATTAATTAACTAATTAATTTAAAAAAAGACTTATCAGAATTGGTGAATCTGGGGCTTCCCTGGTGGCGCAGTGGTTGAGAATCCGCCTGCCAGTGCAGGGGACACGGGTTCGAGCCCTGGTCCGGGAAGATCCCACATGCCGGAGAGCAACTAAGCCCGTGTGCCACAACTACTGAGCCTGTGCTCTAGAGCCCATGAGCCACGACTACTGAGCCTGTGCGCCACAACTACTGAATCCCACGTGCCTAGAGCCCGTGCACTGCAACAAGAGAAGCCACCGCCATGAGAAGCCCACGCACCACAACAAAGAGTAGCTCCTGCTCGCCACAACTAAAGAAAGCCTGCGTGCGGCAATGAAGACCCAACAAAGCCAAAAAGAAATTAATTAATTATTCAAAATTGGTGAATTTTTGTGTAGCCATTTTAATATTAAAGTTGGAAGAGAAAAAGCAACATTTTCAGCATATTATGCTTTATTATTTCAAGAAAGGTAAAAATGCAACTGAAATGAGAAAAGAGATTTGTGCAGTGTATGGAGAAGGTGCTGTGACTGATCGAACGTGTCAAAAGTGGTTTGCAAAGTTGCATGCTGGAGATTTCTCTCTGGACGATGCTTCACAGTCGGGTAGACCAGTTGAAGTTGATAGCGATCAAACTGAGACATTAATTGAGGACAATCAACATTATACCACATGGGAGATAGCCGACATACTCAAAATACCCAAATCAAGCGTTGAAAATCATTTGCACCAGCTTGGTTATGTTAATTGCTTTAATGTTTGGGTTCTACATAAGTTAAGCAAAAAAAACCTTCTTGACCATATTTCCCCAAGCGATTCTCTTCTTAAACATAATGAAAATGGTCCGTTTTTAAAACAAATTGTGACGGGTGATGAAAAGTGAATACTGTACAATGATGTGGAACGGAAGAGATCGTGGGGCAAGTGAAATGAGCCACCACCAACCATACCAAAGGCCGGTCTTACTTCATCCAAAGAAGGTGATGTTGTGTATATGGTGGGATTGGAAGGGAGTGTCCTCTATTATGAGATCCTTCCGGAAAACCAAACGATTAATTCCAACAGGTACTGCTCCCAGTTAGACCAACTGAAAGCAGCACTCGATGAAAAGCATCCAGCATTAGTCAACAGGAAACGCATAATCTTCCATCAGGACAATGCAAGAATGCATGTTTCTCTGATGACCAGGCAAAAACTGTTACAGCTTGGCTGGGAAGTTCTGATTCGTCAGCCGTATTCACCAGACATTGCACCTTCGGATTTCCATCTTTACAAAATTCTCTTAACGGAAAAATTTTCCGTTCCCTGGAAGACTGTAAAAGGCACCTGGAACAGTTCTTTGTTCAAAAAGATAAGAGTTTTGGGAAGATGGAATTATGAAGTTACCTGAAAAATGGCAGAAGGTAGTAGAACAAAAGGGTGAATACGTTGTTCAATAAAGTTCTTGGTGAAAATG
This sequence comes from Leucopleurus acutus, assembly GCF_964270905.1. Lineage (NCBI taxonomy): Eukaryota > Metazoa > Chordata > Mammalia > Artiodactyla > Delphinidae > Leucopleurus > Leucopleurus acutus. The sequence continues at coordinate 34,988,310 of NC_139144.1, read as the reverse complement.
AAAAATGTGTCCTTTATTTTTACTTAAAAAACAAAGGCACTTTTTGGTCAACCCAATGAATAATCTTTTTTCAGTTGACCTGTATCTAGTTTCTTTATTTTGTTTTCTTTTTTATAATATTTCTCTGCTTTTTCAAAAATAGTCTTGTTAATTTATACAGCAATATAGTAATTTACTCTAATTGTAAAATGTTTAAGCAGAGCAGAATGCTGTAGAGGAAAAAGTGGTAGTATTCTTCAACCCCAGTCATCAATCCTTATTCCATTTTTCTGTTAGAAGATCCTGTTATTAAAAGTTTATTCTCTGAGGCTCTGGAATTCCTCAGAGATGCTCATCATAGGCTAAGTTTCACCCTACTCTTTTTTCTAAACCAGAAACATTTCTATGTATTAAAAATAACTATGTTCTTCCTTATTTTTATAGTGCGTTTAGATTTTTTTAAATATTGGTTTGTTTGTCTGCGTGGGCTCTTCGCTGCAGCGCACGGGCTTCTCTCTAGTTGTGGCGTGCGGGTTTTCTCTTCTCAAGTTGTGGCGCACGGGCTCCAGGACACGTGGGCTCTGTAGTTTGCGGTAAGCAGGCTCAGTGGCCCCGTGGTATGTAGGATCTTAGTTCCCCGACCAGGGGCTGAACCTGCGTCCCCTGCATCGGAAGGCAGATTCTTTACCGCTGGACCACCAGGGAAGTCCCCTAGGTTTTATTTTTTAATAGCATTTTTAATTAGATTATTACTTTAGAATTACAAGTTCAAGTTCAGTTGTGTATCAGTCAGGCTCTCGGCAGAAAACAAATGGCACATGAAAGTGTGATTTTTAAGAAAAGTTGAACAAAGAGTGTATTTTTATAATATGGGAATAAAGATGAGGGGACAAACCAGGGATGGGGATGGGAAAAGGTGGAAAAGGGGCAGTTACTGAAACTACTGAGAAATGAAGTTATGGGAGAGAGCCTACCTTTGGAACCTGTGGCATTCTGTAAAGAAACGTAGCCACTGCCAAACTGTGTCACCACAGGAAAGAGCTGGGGGAGAAATACCCTCGCCTCTCTTCTCCAACCCTTTTGCCAGTGGTTCCTATTGGTCAAACCCAACCAGGCCAGAGAACCAGGGAGCTTTGTTCAAGCCATCCTTAGCAGTCACCCTCTTTGCAGGGCAGGAAAGGGTACAGAGTAAATCTAGAGAGGAAACGAACACTATCCAGCACAAGTTACGTACACAGGGTTTGATACATTCATCTTTATCTCAAACCCAAAGCTATTCTACACCCCATTCCCATCTGTTCCCCTACTGTATTACAGGCAGTAGCCCTCATGGAAGAGTTCCAAGGCCTAGACCGAGATGTGGAAGGATCAGCGAAGCAGTGGAGGAAGTGGGCAGAATCCGAGTGTCCAGAAAAAGAAAAGTTACCACAAGAGTGGAAGAAGAAAAGTTTAATACAGAAGCTGATTATTTTGAGAGCAGTGCGCCCTGACAGAATGACACATGCTCTCAGGTGGGCGCGGCTAGCACTTTGGGAAATGCAAGTTAACCTAGAGGAAACTTTGTCTTAAGGACTAGAAGTATCTGGTGGACGTGTTTATGGTTCATGTTCATGAAAAGTGATTCTGCAGAAATTTTTATACTGCAATCACTACTTTTGTTCAAATCTGCTAACATTGAACAGTGTGCTAGTCTGTCTGCAGACTGAACGTATTCTTCCTGAAAAGCTTAATTCTGAAATCAATAGGGGAAACAGGGAACCTATGGAAATATTCTAGGAAGAGAGCTGGCAGAGTTCAGAGGCCAGGAACATGCATTACCCAAGTGTGATTCCCATTGTTTATATTTAGAGCGGCCCTTTGGCTCCAGAGATTTTGCACATCAAACAAAAAATGAATGCCTTTCGTGGATTCACTCATAGTCCTATAACTTTACAACCAACAGGATTTAGAAGCAGAAATGCCTGCCTACATCTTGGTTTAAGTGTCCCTTTCCTTTGCCCTTTTGGCTCCTAAATGGTAATACGGTGCTTAATTCTGATTTGAATTCAACAGTCAAAGAGTTCCCAGGTTCCTTCCCTAGCGAGCTGCTTTTTTGTCAGCAGCATTCACTAGCCTCAGGTTTTCTTCCTTGGCTTTGTCTGTTCAGCCTATTTTCCCTTTGCAGAAGCCCCCGCCACACCCTACTTTACAAGTTAATTCTGTTTAGTCACCCTTACTTTCTGCTAAATCTGATGCTGCTGGCAAATAATCCCTGCTTAATTGAGCTTCCCTGTGTTAGAAACACCCCAAAAAGCATTTGTATATTCATGAGAAGCCCAACAGGCTGGAAAATTGCACTGTGGCAAATCTAATGAACTGTTAATAAGTAACGGGGGCTCTGGCAGGGGATCTGGGGGATACAAAGCCATATGCAGGCTTTGGATGGTTCTCAGAGGAGAGTCTCGGTAGACCCCCAAAATGGAAGGTAGGCTTCTGATGTTCAGAGCTTCTAAAGCAGAGAGGGATTTCACGGACTCAACTGCATAAATCTAGTGTGGGTTCATATTGTCATTCCTACAAAACATCTCGTGTAATAAACATAGTTTGCTTCCTTCCCGTGCCTGTGCTTTAAGCTGATTCACGCTGTGACACATTTCAAGGTCAGAGGCGCTGATCCTCTCTTTGGCATTATTCTTTTTACAGGAATTTCGTGGAGGAAAAACTGGGTACGAAGTATGTGGAGAGAACCAGATTGGACTTAGTTAAAGCATTTGAAGAAAGCAGCCCAGCCACCCCAGTATTCTTCATCCTCTCCCCAGGGGTAGATGCCCTTAAAGACCTAGAGATCCTCGGTGAGTGGCCGGGAGGCTGGCCACCCAGCCCTGCCTCTCACCCGTCGCCAACGCAGCCTTCCTTTCAGCTCATAGTTATCTTAGTTGCTTCTTTCTTTTCTTTCTCATTTGTTGGAGATTGAGTGTATGGAAAATGTAAGGTTAATAGCACTGTAGTCTGGAGAAATGTTTAAATGGAACATTCCTCCGGTTGGCATAATGCAAGTTTCTTTTGTACTGTTCTCCACCTTTTGACTAGATGAGGGCCAGAGGGCAATTTTCTCCATGCTCTTGTAATCTTGTGCCCCCTGTGACTAAATAATGGTCATTAGAGCAAGCCTATTTGATTGTGAAAGGCACTGTCGCTTTGTGCTTTGGATTACTATCCCCCACGACCTGCACGGAGAATTCCAGGTTAATAGAGCTGTGACCTGACTGTGCGGGATTCAAGCACAGCTTCACAAGGTGAGGGGCTCCTGCATTTACCCAATGAGCCAATCCGGTCAAAAAATGATGTGATATCTACCCCACGTTGCTCCTTTTTATGAGGGCAATGCTTTGCTACTCCTGCAAGAGTTTGTAAAGCTGGGTAACAATGCTTGCCATCTATCAAAATGTCAAAAGCTTTATTACCACAAAACCAGAGGAACTGATTTCCATAGGTTTTGCTAATGCTTGTGAGGAGGCAGCTGTTGAGAGCTTGCAATCATGCTTGTTGAAACGACAGAGGTTCAGTTTGGATTCTTCAGGAAAGTGACCTGGAAGGTGGCGGCAGTAACCACAGATGGACATCGGACCACAGGATTTCAGACTCTTCTCACCTCTCCTTGGTTCACTTTTCCTCTCGCCATGTTGTGTCCTCCCACAGGCAAAAGACTTGGGTTTACAACTGACTCGGGAAAATTCCACAATGTGTCTTTAGGACAAGGTCAGGAGATGGTGGCAGAAATGGCCCTGGAGAAAGCTTCCCGAGGAGGACACTGGGTCATACTCCAAGTGAGTAATTACGTTTTCCTGAAAACACTGGGAGTGAACATGGACGGGCAGTGCAGAGCACCCCTGCCCAGCGGGAATGAGCCTTTCACACAGCACACGGTGATCTGCTGCTGGAGGGCATGGCGTTCTCTCAGCAGTAATGACACCTCCAAGGGTGACAAGGAGCTCTGCTGACAAGGATGACTACCATTTTTTGAGGGATTTTCTAGCCATTGTGCTTGAAAATTTTAAATATTACAGGGAGCCCCATCGTTCTCCTGACTTACGGATATCTGGAACACTCCAATAGTGCTTGAGGACAGACTGGCTCGTATGGAATACTGAGACGGTTGTCACAATATCTCTCATTTGCATGTGGCTTTAAAGCTGACAGAGTGTTTTTTCATATCTCATTATGTCACATAACTCTGACTGCCCGTAACTAGTTGTGTCTTATTCCCTTTGCTTATAAATTAAGGGGTTGAGTACTTGGTCTCTTTCGCCTTTCTAGGGCTCACATTTTATGGGTCTATGATTCTACAATCCAGTGTCCTTTGGGGTGGTTCCCTTCACTGGGGATTCTAGTGTCGACCGAAAAAAAAAAAACAAAAAAAAACGGACAACGTGAGAGCTGTGAATTCAGTTTTATTTGGGACTTAATGAGGACTGTAGCCTGGGAGACAGCCTCTCAGCTCTGAGGAACTGATCCGAAGAGGTAGCAGGGGAGAGGTCAGTATCTATGTGATTCTGGTGAAGGGGGTACATGCAGTCAGGCACACATCTCGGTTGAAGGTTGCTGCTAGCCACGAGGAGCAGATGTTTCCATTCATGATTTTAGTGCTTTTCTAGGTATGAGAAGATGCAAGGAATTGAGCTCATAAAATTTTCTCCCGAAAATATCTAACTATCTGAAGGCCTGTTCTACCAGATTTTCCCAGAGCACAGAAAGCCTCATTCCTGATCTCTGCCCTGAACTCCTTTCAGGGTGTGTTGAAAGTCAGCCACTGCAGTGGCTAGTGCCTTTGTTCATATAGAACCAGATGGCGAGTGACATTTTTTAGTTTGTACTAGCAAGAATCCAGGAACCAGTGGAGCCCAGGCAAGCTTTAGGGGGCACCTAGGGGCCGAGCTAACTCCAAGCTCACTCCTTCCTCAGCAGGGTGCGCCAGCTGTCTCAGCAGGTGTGGAAATGGCCATTTGACTTGCAGCACAGTGATCCCAAAGGTTCTAATTTATATGTCAGGCCCTTTACTAGGCAACTTGTAGGATACATCATCTCTAATCATCACAGCAACGTTGCAAGGGTAGGTATTGTCATCCCATTATAAAGGTGAGAAAACTGAGCCTCAGAGTGATTTGGAGAGCCTCAAGGCCACACAGCAGGAAAGTGGCAGAGTCTGTCCGCCAGCAGGCGACGTTCTTTCCGTTAGCCCACACTGCCACCCTCATGCAGATATGACATTGGCCTTCCTTAATGTCTCCAGTATCTGGGATTGATGCATTCTGCATTTCTGCTTGAAATAAAATTGTATTCACTAAGAAACTGTCCAAGGAGAATATAACCTTCTGGGAGAGTAAAACCTACTGCTTAGATGAGACTTCAGTATGGGGACTTGGGATGGTGTGTCCCTTCTGAGCCTCACAGAGTCGGACGGGTAACAGTGGAGGTTTTGTTTTTCCAGAGATAGCAGTTGTTGCTGGGTCCGTTGGGTAGATGCTGAGCTCTCCCCACAAAAGAGAACGTTCTTTGCGAGTTCTCATGCATCCGGCGGCTCAGACTGGAGAGAAACTGGGAGGGGTGCAGTCCTCCTCAAGAGAACATAGTGGTCAAAGTAAAATGTTTCTGTTATTTTTATACCTATGCTGTGCTACCCGTCGCCCCCCCCCCCCAAAAAAATGCAAGTTGTAAGTTTTACCGTTAAAAAACGTCTCAAAAGACCTTATTTGGTGAAGGATCTCCTTTTGGGTATCTATTTTAGACCTTAGATTTTTGTTTTCAGTGGTAAGCCAGTAACTTAGAATGTAACTTTCACTAGTTCTCTCCACACATGGAATAATTGGAGAGGAGAGACTATCCCAGGCTTTTTGGCAGCTTCTGAAGGTTTCTAGGATACATTTGATTGGCAGTTAAAAGAGAAGCATTCTTTGACGAATGAGAAGCCCAGCATAATAGGAACTTGTTATATTGTTTGTAATTTACATTAAATTCTGTCAGCGTAGGCAGATGATATGTATGCACATGTTAATGAGTTCCTAACCAAACTCTGCGCTGGTCAATTACTATGATCAGAGATAGCCCCTCTAAGGATATTTAGTTGGCGTTTTATCAGAAACCCACACTCCAGAGAAAACTATCGCTAAGGTAGCAGACTGGCACGGTCTTTGTCTCAGATGCACACCAGATGATTTGTGAATTAATATAATGGCAAAAAATCATTTTTCATGGGCAACATGGGTGGTTTTCAAGATATGTATATTGGCTAAAAACGTCGCACAAACACTGCTACCCTTGGACAAATGGCCACAAGAATCTAGCCAGTCTCAAAGCCAGTATCCTCAAGAATGGTTCCCAGGCTGGATTCCAGAGAATGCCAGTGTACAACGACGGCTCACGTGGAGATTTTTCTGTTCCCTGACTCCAAAGTCACTGTTAAAATATTTTTACGTTTGTTTCATATACTAATGAGTAGGAGTTTGAGTAGAGGAGATTTCCGTCAGTAACAGTGAAGTAGGGGATCAGGTGCATTTCTAGCCTTTAGTTTTTATACTTGATTAAAGTAACCCAGATAAGTCTTAGTAATTGAGTTTGAACTGTAACAAAGAAAAGTATCAAGAACTCCATCTCAGAAGTGATTGGCGGGTGTTGGAAGTAGGTGAGTGTTAGAAGGAGATTTTGTTTTACAAAGACAAACTGTAGTGATTTGGAGCACTTAAAGTGTTCAGTGTTCAATTCTGACTTGGTTTATTTTTTTTCCCTAATGCGCTAGTAAAGGAAACTTTAAATCGTGGTTCTCTGAGTTTCCAACTCATTCATGTACAGGAGAATGTTGTAATCCTATAATTTAAGTAATGTACTTCAGTCTCACAGGAATTCTAAACTATGCTGTTTTTCAGAATGTCCATTTGGTAGCCAAGTGGCTCGGAACCTTGGAGAAACTCCTTGAAAGATTCAGCCAGGGAAGCCACAGAGATTACAGGGTTTTCATGAGTGCTGAGTCTGCACCTACACCAAATGAACATGTCATCCCTCCAGGACTCCTGGAAAATTCCATCAAGATTACTAATGAGCCCCCCACAGGAATGCTGGCCAATTTGCATGCTGCACTCGACAACTTTGATCAGGTAAGAATGCAGAAGCAGCCTGGTCTGACTCTGAAGTCCAGGTCTTCTCACAAGACTGTGAGACCTAAAACCACAGCCACACGTGTAACGAGAATGAACCACGTACCTTTCTGAGGAGCTTGCTTATTGAAGACAAACATGGCAGACTAGTATCTCTAACCATAGAAAGAGAAAAAGCCATTGTTCTTATTGACGTCGTTGAGAAGATTGATGACGCTAATGATGACGTGGCAGGAGTTTTAGTATACGACTTAATATTTTGATCTGGTTTTGATATTAGTCAATTTAAAGCCCTTCTTTTTAGATTATATCCATCCTGCCTTCATATTTACATTTTCATGTCCTTCCAAAATAAAACAAATAAATTAGTACCTTTATGAATTAATGATAGTTCTATTACCATTAGTCTGCTTGTTCAAATTACCACATCTGTCTTTGTCATAATCAAGTCTGTCAGTTTCCTTTGTTGCTATTTCTCTGAGCTCCCATTCCTTCCTCTAATTTCTTAGAAATCCTTGATAAACAGCATTCTTATTAGGAGAAGTAGAATAAGCCCAAAAGAGGAAACTCGTATGATGTGGTGATAAATATTCAGCCTCCTGTTAGAAATGTTATTATCCTCTATGAAACATGCCCACATGCTTAACTTTTTCTCTAGGTCCCTCTGGGCTAAGATGAGAAAACCAACATTATGAAGGCATTAAAATAATTGGCCACCTAAGAATATAGTTTTGAAGAATACAGTTAATTGCTCAATTCAATAATTGAGTAGTTTGTGCCTGTTTACCCAATGGGCTGTGTAAACAAAAGGCACTCAAAAACTCTGTTGAGTCTGTTACATGTTTGAAGTATCCTTTTTTGCAAACTAAGACAGGCATGTATTTTATCTTCCCTCAATTTATAATTCCTGGCCATCTGTGACATTCTCAAGCTCTCTCTCTCAAAGTAAGTACAAAAGAGGAGTTTGACGTATTTAAATAGGATTTATCCAACTTTCCAGAACAATTGTCTTTATTTGTGAAAGGTGAGCAGTTCATGAGTAAACAGGCTTCAGCCCAGTTGTCCTTCAGCTTTTTTTTGGTAAGCATCTCTCTGATAATCTGATAAAACTATGGCTACTCTCCCCAGGGAAATGCACACTAAAAAAAAATTGTTGCATACAATCATACGGATGACCAGATCCCCCAAAGCCTATGCATGAATTCCTTCCCCAGTTAAGAACAGCATGTTCTAGTTTATTTATGAAAGTATCAGGGGTTTTTTTTACTGCTACTTGGAAAACCCTTTACAATAATTGGTTACATTTATTGAAAAGGGTCTTAAGAACTTCAGGGGGGAATATTTCTTATCTACTGGAAAGGCTCCTCTGAAATATTAAGATTAAATTTGTTCATAAGTAGCAAAAGCAAAGCTAATCAATGTGATTCACTAAATAAACTTTCCATCAAACCTTTTCTAGCCCAAACCTGAGATTTTAAAGCTTTGTGACCACCTAGAGGGGTGGGATAGGGAGTGTGGGAGGGAGACGCAAGAGGGAGGAGATATGGGGATATATGTATATGTATAGCTGATTCACTTTGTTATAAAGCAGAAACTAACACACACCATTGTAAAGCAATTATACGCCAATAAAGATGTTTAAAAAAAAAAGATTCTAAAGAAAATCTAAAAATTTTAAGAGTCTTTTATGAATGCTGAACTGTTATTATGTTAGAAAAAAATGTGGGTTTTATTCAGATTATGTAATTCAAGGGTACTAGCCTGTGCTCCCTGGCTATCTGTGTATAGGTGTCTAGAACCCTTTTATCAGTTAGAATTATGAAGGAAGTACAAAACAACAGTGGCTTAAACAAGGTTAAAAAAGGTATTTCTGCCACATGAGAATTCAGGAGCTAGGTCATTCAGAGCTCCTTTGTGTCACCACAAAGTTGTCATCAACCCAGTTTGCTTACATTTCACCATTTCTAGGATGGGCTTGCCGTGCTCCCAAGTGGCAGTGAGGGTGGCAGCTCCCATAGCTGTGTTCCAGAAAGTAGGATGAGAGAAGGAACAAAGAAGATGACAAAGGGACCATGTTTGCTTTCTTGTAAAGATTCATTCTGCAAGTTAATACACAATACTTCTTTCAACTTATTGGTCAGACTAATTCACCCTGCATTACCTAGCTGCAAGAGAGGCTGGAACAGTAAATCTATCTTGGGCAGTGTATGCCCAGCTAAAAGTCAGCAGGAAGGCACTTTAGGGCGGGCAGATAGTGGTCTCCATCACAGACCTCCTCCTCTCCCAAGTCTCCTTGTATCATCCTGGATGTTCTGTGTCGCTGCCGTGGCCCTATCTTGTTGAAGCCTGTGACGTGGACAGAGGGTGATGAATGCCATCTACCTTGGTTCTCATTTGGGTTAGGTAAATGGGTCCCAGTTGCTCCTATTGCCTGGCTGCCCTTCTTGGATGAGAAAAGCACCTAAGGGATCTAGACAAGTTAACTGTTCTGTTTAGGTTTTTTCATTTTTCATGCTTTGATTTTCAAGTCAAATTAAATCTGTGTTCTTAATCTTCTCCCCAAGTCAGAATTTATCCTCAAATTTTGACATGTGTATTCATAGTGAACAAAGTGCATTTGATATTGATCCTTTATTACCTTGAACATTCTAGAATATTTATGTAAATATGATCAGTAAGTGACCAAGATGTAAAGAACCTTTTCTTTAGGATGCTGCCTACCTAACCCTCTTCCAGCTCAGTAGCGCTGCCTCTTGAAGATGTCATAAATGTTTGGGCTCCCTGCATCCCCAGATAACCAGATTTTTGAAGCAAGAATGTAAATTTCTTTTTCTGTAAGATTTGCAGCAGAAACAAATAATGGTAATTGTGCATGTAAAATTGGCATCTGTGTGCATGCAACACTGTTATGTGTGTGTGGATGCCTGTTCTCTGTTCACAATGCTGTTTGTATATTTTCTGATACAAACACTTGATCACTTGCTTTATAAAAATACAATTGACCTGAAGTGTAGAATGTTAGGCAGACTCGTATTTTTCTTAGGAATGCCTGATTCACATTTTCTTCTCATGTCATTTATATTATCAGAGCGTAATGAAATGGGCATTGACTTATGATTTTGGTTTTTTTTAGCAGTGAGGCTAAAATTAGGTCAGTTATATGAAGTATATAGACGGAAGTAATGTACTAACTGTAGTACTTGGGTTTTCCGTGGACTATATGTAATTCAGGGAGGGTGTTAGGTGACTTGTTAGATCATAAAATTTTGTCACTTCCATTTGGTCTCCTAGAAATGTCTTCCTTTTAAAAGCAATGTATTTTTATATCCTTCAACATTAATTCCACTTACATGGTTTCTCTTTTCTTCTTTCACAAGCTTCCCTTTTACTTGAGGTTTAGCTGTGGAGAAGTTATTTGTAATGATTGTATATTTTTGAGCCCCATAAATTTCCTAGAAGTGGCCTAGTCATTGAGAATAGCCTAGTGATTTAGTTGGGTCAGCAGTGTATGTGGCCTGGCCAATTCTAGAACTGTATTTGGTGGTAACTCTGGATTCTGATGAAAGCGATAGAGAAAGAAACTAAAATGCTCTTCTGGTCCTGGACCAAGAGAACAAATCTAGGCTTGGTTTAGACTTTTACTGAAAGGCCTCTGGGAGGCCAGATCTGAGCTCCCACCCCAAACGGGCTAAACATATTTTGTATTATAGATGCCCACATTGTCAGATCCATTCAAATGTAGACCGGGTGTAATTTGACCGTTGTAAAGGACCAGGCAGGAAGGTGCTGTTTTGGCCTCACCTTCCTCCGCTGCCCACCATCAGTTGAAGGAGTCATCCTCCGTTTTTCCTTGTTTGCCTCACAGGACTGCCGGATTTGAGAATGGGTAAAGTACTACCCTTAAGACACAGATGGCTGTTTTTCACCTTTTAATTTTATGGCTTTGGGGGCCATAACCATATCAGTGTAGCATACCAGGTTTCCCTCTGCATTTGCAAAAAAATCATCTTACGGATCTACTCTACAGGACATATGTTTTCCAATCTTCCATATGCTGTTCTGTTATTCCAACAGTGAGTTTTATTTTCAGCTCATTGGAAGAAAACCATTTGTCGTGGTGGTTGTATCAGTCAAGGGACAGTACAAAATTATAGTGATTCATACAAGATCATCTCTCACACGTAATTGGCAGCTCTGGTGCATGAGATCAGCCACACACCCAAGCTTGTGGTGCCTCCACCGTACCTAACTCCCAGCTTCCAAGTCGTCCAGTCGTCATCATTCGTAGCTCATAGGAAAGGGAAAAGAACGACAACCAGACCAAGCAATTTCCCTTTACGCAAGTGACGTGAAAGTTGCATACGTCACTTCTGCTCAAACTCTGTTGGCAAAAACTTGGTCACGTGGCACATCTGGCTTCAAGAGGGGCTGGGAGATTGCTTTTTGATGAGTGGCTGTGTGCCCAGATAATCGGTATTACTATGGAACCAGGAGGAATGGAGAATTGGCATTAACTTATATTCCGCTACAGTGATGAAATTAAGATGATGGCCTTTTGTCAAACAGATCGTACAAGAACATTTTTGCAGGGGAAATTGATATCAGGCATTACTACCACTGGCAAAATGAATTGTCTCATTTTCTAGTGAAACAGAAGAATAATTGAAGCAAAATAAAAGCATTCCTCTTAAATCAACAGACTGGCAAATGCCAGTCTTCTCTTATGCTCTCCTAGCTTAAAACTGCATGTTACCTCTGTCCTAGGTCTCCCTCAAAGTCCTCTGCAAGATGATTGAAAACTCAGACCCTTGCCCTTGGAAACCATACGGATGGATGATCAAACATTCTTTCTTTTCTCCCAGGATACACTTGAAGTGTGCTCCAAGGGGCAGGAGTTTAAAAGCATTCTCTTCTCTCTGTGCTACTTCCATGCCTGTGTTGCTGGGAGACTGAGGTTTGGCCCCCAGGGCTGGA